>NC_087162.1:27382947-27477947 GCF_035594125.1 Scylla paramamosain | reverse complement strand
TCACTCATTGGCTGCAGTAATTCCCCCTGGTCTCCCTTTTAAGAGCGGCTGCGTTAATCTTTCCTTAAGCTTCATTACACTGCGATCCTTTGCCGAACCGTTTCGTGCATAAGAAAAAAAAAGGGAAAAATAAAAGATTCCCATCCCCGCGTGCTAAATGTTATCAGAATTATCTAGGATTAAGTGAGTTTCAACACTTCCATTCTGCTCCCTCCCTCGCTCGCTCGCTCCCTCGCGTAAAGCTTTTATTAATTCAGTTTTTTTCATATATATATAAGATCACGAGTGGCGGAAATAGTAACACAACTTTATTTACCTTATTATTATCATCATCATCACTTGTTTGTTATCAGCTCCGATATTACTCGTTTATGTCAATGATTTCTGAAGCTGTGTGTGTTTCCGATGCGATCCAATACTGGTGACGATGACAGGTAGGTACGGACGGCTCCCTACTTGATGAAACAGCCTTCCTACCCTTCCTTATCCTTAGCTAAAACGGCGATGTCAGTTCAAGGGATTTTAGTAAGTAAATATCACTGGCCAGAAGTCGTGACGTACCTATGCAGGCCACACCTCTTTTCTCAGCCCTACTTCATGTTCACCTCCCTATTTCCACTCTCTCTTTTGTTTTTCTTTTTTACATTTCTCATACCTCCGTCCCTATCTCCCCCATCTAAGCACCCTCCCCCCTCTCTCTCTCTCTCTCTCTCTCTCTCTCTCTCTCTACTACTACTACTACTACTACTACTACTACTACTGCGTCATACTGCACAATACAGATACATTTTTCTTCTTATTGTTCTTGCTTTATTCATCTTGTACGTCTTCTGCTTCTTCCTCCTCCTTCTCCTCCTCCTCTTCTTCTTCTTCTTCCCCTGACCTCATCTGTCTATTGCATAACATTACTCCTCGCTCACTAAAAGACATCATGCGAGAATTATTCAACTGGAAATCTTGCGACAGGAAATATTCACCAGGGAAACAGAAATTTCGCTTAACCTCATGACTACCAGCTTCTTCCCCAAGGTTTGATTTAATCTGAACGACAACGCTGACAAGCTCTTATCGTTCCCTGTCTCTTTCACTGCCAGCACGCGTCAAGTAATGATCTCCTGCAGTGACCTCGCAGCCTTTCCCCGTAAAGCCTGGCAATCCTCTCATAAGAACTTCAAAGAGACTCCCCCGGAACAGATGCATCGACAGAATGTGGGATAAATCTTTTGATTCTAACTACCTGATACCGATTACAGTTCTCTCTCTCTCTCTCTCTCTCTCTCTCTCTCTCTCTCTCTCTCTCTCTCTCTCTCTCTCTCTCTCTCTCTCTCTCTCTCTCTCTCTCTCTCTCTCTCTCTCTCTCTTTCTCTTTCTCTCTCTCTCTCTCTCTCTCTCTCTCTCTCTCTCTCTCTCTCTCTCTCTCTCTCTCTCTCTCTCTCTCTCTCTCTCTCTCTCTCTCTCTCTCTCTCTCTCTCTCTCTCCTTGCACCACCTTCCCATTGCCACGGTACGGAGTATTGTTCATTAAATATATTGACCGACAGAGGATTATCTCGGAATATAGAACACAATTTATTAATCTTACTAATTACGGAGGTTTTTCCACCTTCTACTTAACACTCCGCGTGTCCGAGCTGCCTCAGCCGAGAAGCAGACGGCCTGTTAATGAGAGAAGTATATCAAGATGAGTATGTCAAAATGAAACACACAAATTCACCTTGTGACATTTCCTGTTTCTACAGCCAGGGAGTCCCGTGGCTTTCGTTAACTGTGGCCAGTGGAGCTTCAAGGATTCTCTCAGTATTGGGGGGGAGGAAGAAGGCTTTCAGTGTGGAGGAGCAGCGGGGCGGTGCATGCAGAGCTGCAACACCCTTGATGATCAATAATGGTTTTAATTGGGCAAACTGGACAACTAGTCGCACTTGAGTAAAACTGTCCTTTTATCCTGAACTTTTGGTGGAGACACACCTGAGAAACACAAGTTCGTGATGCAGTCTCCTGTGGCCTCCTTGACTCCGCCGCTACCTTTGATGCTGCATTTACTATTCATGTCAACAAGACATCATCTTTAAAGACACTATCCTGCCGCCCATGATGGCGTCCTTTACAATTTACGTTTTTATTTCAGCGTCTATAAACAGAAATACTCTTCAATCTATCTCATCCAGATCGTTCCTGAACCGGAACGCCAGCACGCCCACGCTCAGCAGGAGCGTCCTTCGCTTCAGAGGGCAGCACGGACTCCAAGGTTACAGAGGGTAAGTTGAAGACTGTTAAGCTGAAGACTGTTAGTGGCATCAGATCTTCTCCCACAGTTTTTCCTCTGCCGCGATCATTGCGGGCCCTTCAACCTCCGCCGCCAGCAATAGCTACACTGGCGTGCCCAGCGCCGTGACTTCAGGTTTTCTCAACATCACAGCTGCCTGCTCAAGACTCGCCAGTTTTTCATATCCATGCTGTTCATCTAGCCGGAGAAAGTTATCCAATATCTTCATCCCTTTAACTCCAAACTGGTGAATGTCGAAGCGGACTTCCGTCTTTTTCTTTTTGTCTATCTTCCCCCAGCGACTACATATGAGAAAAGGAAAAAAGTGTCAGCCCACGTCCGAAATTGAAATTGCTTTTTAGATTTCGTTTACTCTTACTGAGCGGAAAACACGACGGTTTTTTTTTTCTTCTTCTTCTTCTTCTTTTGAATCAGAGAGTAACTTTCAACCATCTGAAATACCAAAAGCATCTGCACCCATAACAAGAATATTAATACCTATGATAATATATAGACCAAAAGTAACAGTAGTGGCAGGGATAATAATACTAATAAGAATCTTCATATTGAATAATTCGCCATATGTCAAGTGTCTCGATAAAAGTCATTTGCTGCCCCACATTCAGGCCGGGGTAGAGGAGACCCCGAAACACCTCACGACTGGCCCGCCACCCCAGCCTTTTAACCTCTTGTTGGCGAGATGATACCGACGCCCAGCATTGAGGAAGGTCGTGTTTGCAGGAGATGCGGAAACAAGCTCGATTTTTCCAACGGTCAAAGCAAAATGTGGGTCGGATTTGAGGGAAAAGAAGAGAAAGGAGTAAAAAAAAATAGAGAAAGTGAAAAAAAAGAATAGGGAGAAAGAGTGAAAAAATGGAGGGAAGAATGAAATCAACTGAGGAAGACGGAAAATAAAAAAAAAAGAACATGAGAAGGACGAGGAGAGAGTAAAGAAAGAAAAGGAGGAAGAAGAGCAAAAAAAAAGAAAAAAAAATAGAATGCAAGAGGAAAAAACTAACACATTTAAGGAAAAAACAAAACGAAACGAAAAAAATTTCAAATATTCACTACATCTTTGAAAATAAACCCGCGACAAAAGAGTACTGGCCTGGACTCATCACTAACCACGAGGAGGAGGAGGAGGAGGGGGAGAAGGAGGAAGGAGAGGGGGGGAAGACAGGCAAGGGATAAGGATCAAACGCCCCAAAACTACACAAAACTTAGTAAACCGGCGCGGCGTCCCTGATACCCGGGATCTTAGTGGTGCAGTAAAGTGGTCGCGGTGAGAAGTTTTTATAACCCACATTTTCAGACTCACTCAATCCTCTACACGCCTCCCACTCTCCAAGAAATCGGAAAATATGAGCCTTTAATGTCCTGCGCGGCCCCACGAAGCATTAATTTACCTCTAACGCCACATCACGCCACGTCATCCCCATCATTTTCTTCAGACTCACGTATCCCTTTGATGGGTCTCGCCTCTCGCATGGTGTCTGTGCGTCCAAGTCAGTTCATTAGCCTTTCGATGCCTTTTTTTTTTTTTTTTTTTTCTAACCAACTAATCTTCATGGTCTGCTTCTGCACCTCCGCTGAATCCTCTCATTTGTAATTCGTCAAACTGGTTCATATCGGTGATCGTTCTAAACCAGTCTCTCTCTCTCTCTCTCTCTCTCTCTCTCTCTCTCTCTCTCTCTCTCTCTCTCTCTCTCTCTCTCTCTCTCTCTCTCTCTCTCTCTCTCACATCCACATTTGAAAGCCATTTAGACAAAGAAAAAAATACACTTAACTCCACCTTACCTACTCATAGTGTCACATTCTCACCTCTGCATTCATGAACCCTTGTACAGCGACACTCATCCTCACACACTGCAGCACTAGTACCATCACTTCCGTGCCTTCACTCTACAGCCCACCATCCCAGCATCTGAACTCCGCAACACAGCATTACTTTCCCGTTCCTCCCAGCGCCCAAGTAACTGCCAGCTAGAACGAACTCCTCCCGTGGCAGTAATGAACCCAACGTATTATCCCGTGACACATTAGAGGCCGAGTCGCACGGATGTAAAATTCTGGGAGTGTAGCGCAATAGCATGCATGACTGGGCGGGCTAAGGGCCACTTGTCGACTTATTATAACGGTACACGTCACATTTGCAGGCACAGAAGGAAGCAGGCAATAACAATAACAATAACGACTCGACAGAATAAGCTGAATACAAGTAAGAACGGAAGTATAGCCTGGTGACGGTGATGGTGGTGGTGGTCTTGGTGGTGGTGGTGGTGGTGGTAGTGTGGTAAACCTACATTACATGAAGAAAGAACAATAAAAAAAAAGGAAGAATCACGAAATAATAAGGAGAAAACAAGGAATAAGAAAGAAAAATAAAAAAATAAAGGAAACAGAAAAATCCAGTACCAGAGCAGTGGTGGTGGTGGTGGTGGTGGTGGTGGTGGTGGTGGCAGTGGAGGTGGTGAAGACTCCGATAGCCATAATGATGACAGAGCAGCGGTATCTGATAGACGAGTGACAGGTAAGCAACTTTCCACATTTGCGCAAGGGAAGTGTGAAGAAAGGCTTGGGTCACACACGCACCACCAGCCAGCGATCTTTCCAGAGGTTCTGTGGCCGAGAGTTGCACATCCTTCCTTTGCGGTGCAGGAGTGTGTATCTTTCCTGCGGTTTCTTGCGGTACCCAGGGAGGCGAACAGAGGAACCGAGATGTGGGGACAGAGGCATGTAAATGTGATGGCTGGAGATCATGAGAGTGACCCTGCGATGTTATTTTGTTGCTGGTGGTGGTGGTGGTGGTGGTGTTGGTGGTGGTGGCGGCGGTGGTGGTGGTGGTGGTGCTCTGTGCTGTGCTGTTACTGTTTTTGTATTCTAGTTCGCCTCCTTCTTTTGTCTTGTTTCGTTTCCTTCTTTTCTCCTGCTTTTCTCCTTTTCTTTTCTTTCATTTCTTTTCTTTTGCCTTTTATCCTTCTTTATCCTTTTGCCTTGTTTTTCTTTTCTCCTCTCCCTTTTCTCTTTTTTTTTTCTTTTTTCTCTTTCCCCTTCTTCTCCCGCTTCAAATCTCGGAATGGCACGTAACCTGTTTCAGAAATAGCTTGTCCATAAGAGAGAAAACATCAACACCAGACACATCACAAGAGAGGAGAACTCTCAGATCACTTCAGTATTCACACCTGGAGGCCAAACATCATCTCTCTTTCACCCGTAACACTCCTCAAGAGACTCAAACCTTCCAGCACGTTACTTAATCCAAATTCAGGCCATCCTTACCTAAAACCTATGAGAAAAAGCACTTTAAGAATCATCATTAAGGTGTCTTCAGCACGCGAACGAAAACAACAAACTCCCCTACTTGTTCCGTGTCCTCAAGCCATCGATCAAAACAAGTGCAAGTCTTTCCTGCTTTAATATGAAGCACGAAAGGGTGGCGAGGAAATATTAGGTGATGCAGATGGTAAGGAAAGTAATGTGCTGTCATGAAGGAGGACGAGGATAACAGGGAATGCAAACGAATATGAAGGAAAAAAGCAAATAGCAAAAGATCTCTAGGTTATAACAAGACTGCGAAAAATGCATAAACATGAAATTTCTATTGGGAAGGATGGACGGACGGAAGGAAGGCAGAAAGGAAGGAAGAAATGTAAGAAGGCAAGAAGGAAATAAAGAAAGGAAGGAAGGAAGGAAGGACGAGGATGATAAATACATAGGGATACAAAGGAAGAATAGAAACAAATAGACAAGCTGATTCAAACGAAGGTATCTGCTGAATTTCCACAAGTAAACAACATAGGAGTGAAAGAACACGACAGAACGGGACATAACAGAACGACTCTCTCCCTGCCTAGTGCCTAACTCCTTCCAGCAGTGTTGGTAGGAGGCAGTTACCAAAGAAATCCATGTAGAACAGAAAACGGGGACATGAAAAAACAAAACAAGGACATGGAAAAAGAAAACGCGGGCATGGGATAGAAAACGAAGGAGATAGAGAGGGAGGACTGACCTAGTATGGAGAACACGTTTAATAAAATGCAGTGACCCAGAAAGACATGTATGGTATAGGTGATGTCTTTCTGTCTACGCCACGAGACAGACGAAATATGCGCGACGGACGTCAAGTAAAACAAGTGACAGGTGGAAAGCGAGGCGACGAGGAAGAATACTAATGACTCGGAATTTCTAATGACTTTTCAAACAAGGACATTCGAACGCCATCTTGAGGAAGTTTAAAGTTGTTGAGCCTCGGGTGTGATAACAAAAGAGGGAAGAACAGGAAGAAAAAGAAAGAGATGACAATCAGAAACGCAGGAGAAGCGAGCCTGGAGGGAGGAAGGGACACTCGCGGATGAAGAAGAAAACAAGACTGAATAAAGAGTTTAGTGAGATGAAAGAAAGCGCAGATGGAAAAGGGATATGATAGGTGAGAGGATTAGATCAGACTCTGCAAAGGGAGAAAGAGGGAGCACTGATATAAATAAAAAGTAATGTTCTATGTATGTGCAGTATACAAAACATCTATATTTATCAGAGTAAACGGGGGAAAAGGGAAGGAAAAATGAGGAGAGGAAAGAAATAGAGGAGTGACTGCCTCCCCCTACCGAAAAAAAATATAATGATGGATGACCAGAGGGGAAGGAAACGCAAATTACAACACAAATACACAAATTTTTCATGTGAGGCAGAAATAACTGAAGCTCGCAAAGGCATAGTAAGAAATGCCTCTGAGCCACGCTAGCCACTGTGTGTGTGTGTGTGTGTGTGTGTAAACTTTCTCTTTTTTTTATATATGTTTTAAGGAGACTAGACGGAAGTAAATAAATTAATCCTGTGACTGCTATTCATTACATTTTTGTCTCATCACTAATCACTCAGAGACATCTTTACTTGTTTTACAGCCGCCTCCAATCTTTAAACTGCGTAGAAATTGCAAAATCTATTCCTTTTAATAACCTTCTTTCTGTAGATGCTTGGAAAGATTTCCTGCATTAATTCTGGTGCTGTTGATTCTTTCGTATTGCAAAGAAAGAACTAACAAATACATAAATAAACAAGTAAATAAGTAAATAAAAATATTGAACTTGCATCTTCCAAAGTGCCAGAAACGTGAAAAAAAAAAGTTGACTAATTTAGAAACACTTAAGTTGTGGGAAGGAAAGAAAAAACAAACAGTCAGAGAGTTCCAATGTGTGTGTGTGTGTGTGTGTGTGTGTGTGTGTCGAACTCTTCCTTACAAAAGTTTCCTCCTCCCCAGGATACTCGTGTGTACCAGCCAGTTTTCTGAACTCTTATCACTTTCACTCCATCTGTAATGACCGCTCCCTCTCCCCTTCCATCGATGAGCAGCAGTAGGAGGAAGAGGAGGAGGAGGTGACGAGGAGAACAACGAGAACAAGAGAACAACGAGAACGAGGCAACAATAAAAATAAACAAAATAAAAAGTCTCTGGTAAAGTGCATTTTGAGAGAGAGAGAGAGAGAGAGAGAGAGAGAGAGAGAGAGAGAGAGAGAGAGAGAGAGAGAGAGAGAGAGAGAAACTGCCATTTGCTACTGATGGAATTATTTTCTCCAGTAATTAACAACCTTTTCATCCTTAATTACAAAGCACTTAATGGGTTTGTTCCCCTCACTCAGCCCTCCTGATCGTCCACAAGTTACAATTACTTCCCGTTGCTTCTTTTCTCCTCTTCTTGCTTCCTCGCTTCCCTCCTTCCTTGCTTGCTGCCTTCCTTTCCTTCCTCCTCCTCCTCCTCTTCAGCGTTACTCAGTGGTTGTCCTTAATTTACAACTAGTAATATTGAGTGTCTAGGTGTATTTAATTTTCTGGATATAGACTTTTATCGTTATTTATTTTCTTTCCATCGTGTCTTCGTTGCTGGGAAGAGGCGTGACTGGAGGACTATTAATCACTTACTTCGTCGTAAATTCAATAGTCTCAGTGTTTTTTCTGGATAATTGTACTCTTGATAACGCGCCTTAATTCTCACTATCTCATTTCATAGACTAGAAATATTACTTCGTTTTTTTTTTTTTTTTTTTTATCGTAGTGTCCCTTTAATGTCCGGCAACTCAACCCGTTTTCCTTTCTTTACTCATGTTACCCATTCACTGACAAAAGATAAGCACGGCAAACACTTAATGACTCAATCCCTTTCATCTAACAACACCCAATACAGCTTATCTGAAACTTCCAATAATGGTTTCATGATTCTACTGGAAGGTCTTTGCATCACCAATAGGAGAGATGCTGAAAATAAAACCTGACTAGTGATCTTTTGGCCTTTGGAAAATAGTATTGGTGAAAGAACAAAACATTTAAAAATATAGATTGAATATTGTTTCCGTTCTTGGTGTGTGTGTGTGTGTGTGTGTGTGTGTGTGTGTGTGTTACTAATCCAAGAGAAGAGCCCTCAAGCATGCCGTGTATCTTGCTCTCTCTCCCACTCTCTCTCTCTCTCTCTCTCTCTCTCTCTCTCTCTCTCTCTCTCTCTCTCTCTCTCTCTCTCTCGCCGGACACCACCACCTGTTAATAATTACACGAGTTGGTATGTAAAGGTTCAGGGACAAGGCTAATTACGGGCGGTGGCGGTGGTGGCGGGTGTGTATGTGTGTGTGTGTGTGTGAGAAAGAGAGAGAGAGAGAGAGAGAGAGAGAGAGAGAGAGAAATAAAAATAACAAATATAAATCAAATATCGAGAAGGAAAGGACAAATATTAAGCAAAGCAACAAATACGGAAACAGGAAATAGTAAAAAGATGAAGCAAAAAAATTGAAAATGAAAAATGATAAAAGGAAGGAGACGAGGCAAGGGAGACAAAACAACACGTGGACCAAAAAATGTAAATGTAAATGTAAAAAAAGAAAAGAATATAGTATTTCATTTTTTCCCCTTTTTTACATAGAGTACAAAATTAATGTATAAAAAAATAATAATAAAAAAAGATATAGAAAATGTTGTACAAATCATTTAATCAACTTTAATTACATTCTGAGTCAATTTAGTTTCATTTGTTCGTATAATACGGCACTCTCTCTCTCTCTCTCTCTCTCTCTCTCTCTCTCTCTCTCTCTCTCTCTCTCTCTCTCTCTCTCTCTCTCTCTCTCTCTCTCTCTCTCACGGCACAAATTTTTCCACTCCTTCACCTTTTCCCATCATATCCATCATCATCAGCTTCCTCTTTCCCCACCACCTTCGTCAAGCCATCACCTCGTCTATCTCTCCTTCTCCCTCTCCCTCTCCCTCTCCCTCTCCCTCTGAAGCGTCCCCTCTCCTTCACACCTCACCATCTCCCCTCAACGTAAATCCCCTTTATCTTCCATTCACTATCTACTCCACTCCCTCACTTTAGCTTCAATCCCTTTCTATCTACTCTCTCCCCAGCTCTCCCCAGCTCTCCCTAGTCTCTCGCTCTCCCTACACCCCCCCCTAACATCCCCTGTAGGCACCCGGTAGGCACAAGACACCTGTTGAGAATAGGGTGCCAATTCGTCGAGGCCTGGCACTCTCTCCTCTGTGCCGTGAGTACCATTCGTTGCCAGAAGTGCCACCCGTGACACCTCCACCGCTGGGATAATGGGAGTGGGCGGAAGGGAGGGGTTAGGGGTTAGGTACGGGTTAGGTACGGCAGGGGGAAGGCAGGGAGCAGGTAAGGGCAGGAAAGACACAGCAAGGAACAATATACTGCAAGATATTAATGTTTCTCAGACGCTCACTACACACGTAAGAGAGCTCTCCAGTACACGCACACGAGCTAGCTGGCAGGCACTCTCTCTCGTTCTCACCCTCGCTCACATATACACCTACCTACATGCTTTACTGGGTATTTATGTGTGAGGTGGGAGGAGACTTGAGAAATATGATATAATATGTAATGTTATTGTTACTATTATCATCGTCATCATCATAATATTCGGTTATTTCTATAATTTTTCTTAGCGACACGCAAGACGAGAATCAGCAATACGAGGAAGACAGGAAGGGAGGGAAACGAGAACCAAGAGGAAAAGCAGACAAAGGAGAAAAAAAAGACAGAAACGAGGAGAAAGATAAGGAGAACGAGAACGAAAAACAAAAGCAGATGAAGAAAAAAAAAACAGAAAATAGAGGATGAGGAGGAAGAGAACGAAGCCAAGGACGATAAAGACGAGGAACAGGACGAAAATAAAGGGATAAAAAATAAAAACGAAGAGGAAAAGCAGCAACGGGGGGAGGAAAAGAACAGGAAAACGAAAATGGAGAAAGAGCAAGAACAAAACGAGAGAGAGAGAGAGAACAGGGCAGAGGGGAGTTTGAGGAGGAGAAGACAAAGATACAAGAGAAAACAAGAGAGAGAGAGAGAGAGAGAGAGAGTTGAGTCTCGAGTGAACCAGCGAAGTTACAATCCCTTCCTGACATGCCAACGCTGACTGGAACTTAGAGCTTCAACTACACAGGAGAGAAGCACGGGAGGCGGGTTGTAGAGGTCGACTGGGAGGAAAGAGAAAGGAAAGTGGGTGAGATGGAAGTGCAAGGTAGGTGGGAAGGATATTGGGCGGGTATGTGGATGGGTTTTGGATGGAGGGGAAAGAGAATGGAGGAGAAAAGGTGGAAAAGGAGGGAACAGCGTAAAGAGTAACAAGACGTGGGGAGGGAGTGGAGGGTGATAGCTAGGGTGAGTGAGTGGAGAGGGCGAGTGGAGGGTGCTCGTCTCAATTGGTGTCAAGAAGCGGAATTAAGAGAACAATAAATATAATGGAAAAAGATGAAGGGAAAAGCACATAAGGAAAGGTTCGGAGAGAGAGAGAGAGAGAGAGAGAGAGAGAGAGAGAGAGAGAGAGAGAGAGAGAGAGAGAGAGAGAGAGAGAGAGAGAGAGAGAGAGAGAGAGAAGGGGAAAAGAGGAGGAGGAGAGAAGGAGGAGGAGAAGGAAATAGAGGCTCAGGATAACGGCGGAGGAAGGAAAAAATATATGGAAGACAGTAAAGGCAGTGAGGAGAAGGGAAAATATTGGAGCAGGAAAAAGAACTAAAAAGAAAAAAAAAAAAGAGAGAAACGAGGGCATGGAAGAAATATTATCGGCCAAAAATAACCAAACAAGTAAGATTCAGTTGGTGCTTAGAAATAAAAAGGAAAAATGATGAAGGAAAAAGAAAAGGGAAACTGTGCAGATATTAACTTGTACTTCTAAGATCACAAAACTTAGCGAATGAGAGAAGGAAAAATGCAAGGGAAAAATAATGGCGCAGTATGAATGAAAGAATGGTAAGGACGAGGGATATGTAGAGGAAAGTCTGAATACGTACGAAGGAGAGGAGAAGGAAGGAATGCAACGAAGAAGGGAAGGAAAGAAAACCCGACAGACAAAGAAAAGGAGAATGAATCGAAGTTGAGAGATAGATAAGTGGGAAAAGAGAATTTTGGAGGACGAGGAGGCAGAGGAGAAAGAGGAGGAGGAAGAGAACCACTGGAACATAACAGCACAGAATTATCGGGTAACTGAAAATGACAGAAAATTTATCAGCCAGGGTAAACTATCCTATTTAAGAAATTACGAAGTGTATCGAAATATCCTTTCAGAAATAGTTCAAGTCATGGATAGGAGGAATATTTTAACTTATTTACTATCTTCTAAGCTCATGGATAGGAGGAATATTTTAACTTATTTACTATCTTCTAAGCATACATGCACCTTTTTTTTTTTTTTTCCGATTCAGTCTTAGTCTTAATTCCACCATTTATTGCTATTCTTTTGCCCACTCCTTTGCTCTCTCAGATTAAGGTGTTGAAGTTGCTCAGTAACTCTCAAGGCACCCAAGTCGCGTTAGCCATTTCAATGCTTTCTAACTTGGACATTTCAAGGCAATAGCTCGTCTTAATCTCCAGTCCACGGTCATCCAGAGAGGATCTGAAGAGCCATTTACTCTCCTCAATTCCAAGAGTACCATTTTTCTCTTCGACTTGCAGAAACTTTTACATTTTTTTTTTTTTTTCCTGTCGGTTTTTTTGACGAGCATTCCGAGCGGTAATGAAAGATACTGAACTGATCGCAGGCAGTGCTATGGTGGAGGAGGAAGAAAAGGAGGTGGAGAACGACAACGAAAAAGAAAAAGAACAACAGGAACAAGATCAAGAACAAGAACAAAAACAATAACAAGAAGAAAAACCAAAGCAAAATAAACTAAACAAAAATAAAAATAAACTAAATAAAATAAAAACAAACATACACATAAATGAAGACCTTAAAAAGAATTCATGTACGAAAGAATGAATAAACTGAAAAGAAAATGGACAAAAGAACCAGCAAAGAGAACAAAACACAACAACAAAACAAAGGACGAGGAAGAGGAGGAGGAAGAGCATGAGTATTAAGAACAGGAAGACGGAGAAGAAGAGGTGGAAGGAGGAGGAGGAGAAGGAGACATTGGTTATTCAGCTCGGTGGTAGAAGCGGGAACGAGCAGAAAGTTTGAAAGACTCACCAGAAATGACCTGCGCAATTTTTGCATTTTTTTTTTTTTTTTTCGATTTTTCTTTAAATCTACCTGAATTGAGTTTGTCTCTGGGTGCCGGATGAGTCTCCCCTCCTTTGTGACTCACTGACTGGTCCTGACTGGCTGGGAATCGATACTGCTGACTTGCTGTGATTCGATATTTGTTTTAGATGAGTTTTAGTGGATGATTGAAACTGGAAATCGATGAAGTTGACTGACTGACTGACTGGCTGACTGGATATTGCTTTTAGATGAGTTTCATAAAGGTGACTGACTGAAACTATGGCTATGGTTCGTCAGAGATGGCCACAACTGGCAGTGACTTATAGTGCCTGGTCGAAACTAACTGATGCCGCCTGATACTTAGTGAGATTGACTGAGGCTGAATCAGCGATGAGGGAGCACAAGAGACGTGACAAGCGTTTACAGTGCTCCTGGAATACAAGGGTAATGTTCAGCTGGCTGATATACAGCAATGGTGCATAGAAAGGCGTGTACTATGGCTGACTAAGACTTTTTATGGCTGGTTAAGACCTACTATTATTAAAGCTTGCTATGGTTGACTGGATAAAAGGGTGATGCCTAAATACCAGTACAGAGCATTGTTGCTTATAAGAATGTGTGCAATGGGTGATTAAGGCTTGCTTTTGGTGACTGAGGCTGCAAGGCTTACTATGGCTGGCTGAGGAATGCTGTAACTGATTAAGGCTTATTATCACACTATGAGGCTTGCTATTGTTGGATGAATTGCGTTATGGTTGGCTGAAAGGATTGTTGTGACTGGATTAGCTTTATGGCTGACACAGGCTTGTTATGGCTAGCTGAGGCTGAGTGAGGTTTTATGTAACTCCTTATGGCTTGCCAACATTAACTGAGATTAGCTGTGAGTTTCTGAGGATGGCTCAAGATGACTGCTACTTGAGCCTTCACGCTAAATGGACTGAATGAGACTTGGAATTCATCTCAGGATAAGGCTGTGGCTATTTGTGGCTGGCGACTGACTGGGTTAGCTGAGGCTGGCTAAGCAAGGCTATGTTCATCTAATACTGGATATTGTTTGCTGGAACTGGTCAGGACTGATTAGGACTGGCTGAGACGCGTCGTGCATGTGTGTATGTATGTATGTATGTGTGTGTGTATGGCTCTTCTAAATATAACGCACTTGGGAATACCGTCCTGCACGACCCCACCACCACACTGAAGGCTTCCTCTCCTGTCTTCACCAGCAAACACCCTCAACCACCTCCCCGAGCCACCTCCCCTGGCCCCGCCGCCCCGCCAGGTAAGCTTAACTCGCTCAGGCCCTCCACACGCTCCCCGTTCGCCCTGAGGCTCTTGAGTGATTGGGGAAATTTGACGTCAGGCAGCTAAGGGATCGTGTTGTCAATTTTAACATTTTTATTCACCTTTTTGTGACGATCCACTACCGCTCAGATTCACGATGCCAGACGAGGCTGAAAATAACTAAGAGGAGTAGGAAGAGGAGGAGGAAAATAGGAAAAAAAAAAAAGGAGGGAATAAGGAGAAAAGAAAAACGAAAGGAAAAGACGAGAAAAATAATCAAAAAGAGGATTAGGAGAAAAACAAGGAAGGTAGAAGGAGGAGACTAGGATGAAAAGGAGAAGGAGGAAGAGAGGGAGAAGGAGAGAGATAAACAGAAGAAGGAACGCAATAATTACACGTGCTGCATTAGAAACGTAACAGCAGCAAGAGGAGCAACACCAGCAGCAGCAGCAACAAGAGTAGAAGACACGAGCTTTAAAGAGACGAGTCAAGTGTGGAAAAAAGGAAAGATGTGAATATATAAGAACAGAAATGTGCGAGAGGATTGCACAGAAGAATGGAGGGCGAGGTTTATAGAGGAAGACAGGAGAAAATAGTGGCAGAGCTTAATGGAGACAAAAAGAGGAAATGAAGGAAGGAAGTAACAAAGGGAGGAAAGAACGGATGGATGGAGGAAAGGGAGGAAAGGGAAGAAAGAGAAGGAGGGGAAAGAAAGTGAACAGGAAGGACGGAAAGAGACACGAGAGAGAGAGAGAGAGAGAGAGAGAGAGAGAGAGAGAGAGAGAGAGAGAGAGAGAGAGAGAGAGAGAGACCCTACACACCCTCGCCCCATTACAGTCTTCTCAGTCTTCTCTCCCTATGCATGACTCCACCCTGCCTGACAGCACCGTGGGGAGTCCTTCGGCCCGACGCGCAGGTAAACAAAAAAGTGAGAGAGAAAGGAGAGAAAGAAGACAATACAAAAGTGCAATCGTGTGCCACCTGTAATAAAGTTAATTTAAATTCGGTTAAGTTTTTTTTCACTTTGTCTCTTTCTCTTCCATTTTTCTTCCTTGGCATAAAGAAAGACTAAAAAAATCGTGGTTCGTGTGGAAAGGAGAGAGAGAAGTATATATTGTTTTAACTCGCAACTCAACAAATTAAATGACTATTGCAAGAAGAAAATATAAACTTAAATAGGGTTTTGAAAATCACGAGATTACAAAAATAAATAAAAGTGGAAGTTTCAAACTTGACGGGGTATTTTAACACACGTTTAATATTACACGGCCTTACAAATGAAAAATGCCAAAAAACAGTAAAATTCGTTTAACTTTTTGATTGCTTCGCTTGAAAATAGCAGAGCCATGAAAATTTAAATAAAAATACATCTTAAAAACTCTGAGTCTTTAAGAATTAGAAGACTGCAGGAAACACGATAAAAAAAAAAAAACAGCTACAACTTCCCGAGGTTTGTGCTTCGAAAAAAAACCGTGACAAAAGAGAACAATAAAGGAATAGATAAATAAATTAATTAAACTAAAATAGGAATAAAACAAAAGAAATAAAAAAAATAACATATCAAAGAGCATTGTTCACTCGTCCAGTGAGAGAAATTCAGGGAACCGAGACAGACGGCACGCGCTGGCTGGAATATAAATAAATACGTCACATGATACATTTCAAATAACGCATCAAGCCGTGCGGGGCGCCAGGGCCGCGACGCCCCGGCCTGCAGCATCTCCTGCACTGTGCATTCTTTCGTTCCTCCGCCCACAGTCACTCCCCGCCTTTTGCTGCCACAACTCTGTAACGTTATTCATAAAGGCGCCTCCACCTCACCTGGTCTTCCCTGTACACGGGTATACACACGCACATACACCCAGCATAGACACAAGAAAAAAAAAAAAGTGAAAGGAAGAAATACAAATGGAGAAAGAGCACGAGAAGGAGGTCGGAGGAGATTAAGAGAGAGAGAGAGAGAGAGAGAGAGAGAGAGAGAGAGAGAGAGAGAGAGAGAGAGAGAGAGAGAGAGAGACATACAAGCTATCCTCACCTCCACAGATCTTCACCTCAGTCCAAAACAAACCCACGAAGCAAACACAGCCACGCACACACACCAGCCTGAGTGACAGCAGCCAGCAGCCCTCCAGCCCTCCAGCCGTGCCGAGTGAGGACTTTCCCGCTACATTTATACTGAATATTAACTTCCGTCCACTCAAGTCCCCTCGCGCGTCCCTTCCCCCTCTTAGGCTCACCCTGATTCAGTTTATGTATATTTCTTACACAGAGTGTGTATTTCATGGGTATCTCGTGGATTGATGCACAGTTACGTTGGTTCTTTATTGGCTATGTTATGTCAATGTAAATAATAATAAATAATGAATAAATAAATTATTCCTACGTATGGAGAAAGGTTTAATGAAAGAAAATAAGGGAATAGAGAGGAAAAGATGAAGAGGGAAAGAGAAAGATGGAATTTTGCAGATGGAATTTTGCAGTCATCACTTCTCTTAAGGCAATACAAATACTAATGAATTAATCACAGTGATAAATGATACTAATATGTATCAAAAAAATAAAGTCCTGAAAATAAAATAAGAAAAGGAGAGAGAGAGAGAGAGAGAGAGAGAGAGAGAGAGAGAGAGAGAGAGAGAGAGAGAGAGAGAGAGAGAGAGAGAGAGAGAGAGAGAGAGAGAGAGAGAGAGAGAGAGAGAGAGAGAGAGAGAGGGAGGGGGGATAGAGATTTAAGCAATCAACACTTTTTACCTCAAATGCAGATAAACTATGCATTCCAATTGCTATTCCCATTCCAAACCCACCATTTCCAAATACTGGCCGGCATTCCTATTTTCACCGCGCATTTCGTACCAACTCAAACTCGGCAAGCGATCGGCATTGACAGCCAGATTCTTTTTATCAGATACTCCTCCAAACAAAGGCGCCCGAATAATACATGGTCGCGAGAAGGACGCCTGGGATGAAATGCCAAGATGTGAACTTTATCAGCGCACTCCCAACCAAGTCCACCCCAGGCAGGATCCGTGTCTGGTATTCCGCGGCACACATCCGTCAAACACACACACACACACACACACACACACACACACACACACACACACACACACACACACACACACACACACACACAGGGAAGGTGTAGGGAGATATAGGGGAAAGAGAGAGAGAGAGAGAGAGAGAGAGAGAGAGAGAGAGAGAGAGAGAGAGAGAGAGAGAGAGAGAGAGAGAGAGAGAGAGAGAATAGTGAAATAAAGTAAACAACACTTCAAAGATAAAAATCACTGTGTGTGTGTGTGTGTGTGTGTGTGTGTGTGTGTGTGTGTGTGTGTGTGTGTGTGTGTGTTTCCCGGCGTGCTTGGATGGCTAGCGTGGTGCTTGCCTAACACACTCGTCACTCACTCGCTTCATGCACTTCAAACGGAACACCGGAACTAACATTATTATTTTGGCCGTCTACGTAGCACATGACAGGCTGGTGTGTGTGCGTGCGTGCCTGTATGCATGCACCCTTGCTTGCTTGCTGGGTGATGTGTGTGTGCATGGCTGAATCGATCGGGAGGGTAGAGAGAGCAGAATTTTAATGTGCAGGCAGCCTCCGGACAGCGCTGGTAAACTGGTTGAAGGCAGTCAATGTCCTTTCAGAGAGGGCTTCTTCGGAGGAGTGAGCGGCGGAGAGGTATATTCTGCACGCCTGGCATTGCGGTGCGTGGCGACGGAGCTCAGTACGGCAGCAGAAGGGCATGTCTTGTCCACCGCGGCGGGAATGCACGTATTGCTGGTATTGCCGGCGTGCTGAACTGTTTAATCGCGGGTCGAGCAGCGGCTGACACGTGGCTGCTTTGATCCGCGGCCTGTCTGGCGCACAAAGGAGTTACCGCGAGCCTCGCAATGACACAAAATACATTATGATCATGCCAACGCCACGCCAGGAAGTGTGCGTAGAAATTCAGGAGAAATGATGGACCAAAACACACCACAGACAATGGAGGTCATAAATAAAACCGAAAACGATGCGAAAGGTATGACTTTATATAATAAATAGGAGCATTCAGTGTTATTCCTATGACCCCCAGGCAGGGAGGCAGACAGGCAGAGGGCAAGCAAGCGGGCAGGCAGGCAGAGAGGCAGAGATGCAGGCAGGTTGAGAGGCAGGAAGGCAGGCAGCTCCCTTAGCCACGAGGGCGAGGTAATCAAATATTCAGGTGAGGGAAATTTGCGGGTGGGTAATTTCATATACATCTCTATAATGCCATGCTGCATATTCTCCCCAAAAACAAATATGTGATTCTCCGCACAATTTACTGTGGCATTTATTGCACCCAGAAGATTCTCAGTTTCTAGGAAGGGCGTGCGATGCGCTTGCTGCCCCCGAGGAGTCTGCATTACTGGCTCATCCTCGACTGTGACTGGCCGCGCCGAGCCCTGAGGAACACCACTTTCTTTTTCACTCCGGACGCGTGTGACGGGCAATGAGGCGTCCAGCACAGAGTGGGTGGAAGTCAAGGCAGACGGTGGGACGGGAGGGCGACAAGCGGGGAGACAGCGCTACAAAGAGGGTGATTCGAATACATTGTAGTGTACCATGCAAGAAATAATAGCCGTAAATTTGAAACTCAGAGACAAGTAAAATGAGAGAAAGAAATGGGAAAAAAAGGAAAGGAAAGAACAGAAGAAAAGGAGAAAGAAAAATAAAAAACAAAACACAAAGATACAGACAAGTCTATTCGAGCAGACGCACAAAAAGACGAAATAAAGATACGCCAGTCAAGGCACAAAGAGAGAAAGGCAAAGAGACAGGAATATACAAAGTCAGACGAAAAAATGCATGAATACCAAAAAACCGGACACGCCTCGATATAGAACCGTAAAACAGTGCAGGGGTTATGGTGCCCGCCCGGAAAGGTCAGGGTCACGCGAGCAGAAGGCATTTCAGTGACGCGGCAGAAGGGGATAAAAAAGCGGAGGCCAGAGAGATCACAGATTTATACACTCCTAAGAAATTTCCTAATAAATTGCTAACTTTGAAGCCTAGTGTGTATCAAAGAGTCTCACAATACCAGCTGGGATTACACTCTGCCTTCTGGATAAAAGTTAACTATAAGAAGCAACACAATCATCTGGAAATCTTACCTTTGTGTAGGGTGGCTGCATTTTCCAGAGCGCAGGTCATCGCCAGTGTGGGAGTGAGTCATCAGCATATCTCCACCCTGAGTGACTGGTGAGGGACAAATGGCAACTCAGGCTTTCGCAGCGCGGATAAAGAACTCAATGTGCAGTTAAATTACGCTAGAGCGTCCCCGAGAGAAGACACAACGACACGGTGTTACACTAAGGAGCGCTGGAAGGCTATACATTAAGCGGCCCGGCACCGAATGGCACTAAGCGGTATTAAGAGGCACTAAGCGGCATAGAAGAACCAGGAGCACACTACAACAGCCTCCACATCTCTTGGCAGTGAAGGCGTAGGTTGACGCTCACTTGACAGGACACTTTGCTCCCCCACACAGCCGCCACCCACGGGGCCCCACGCCTGGCCAAATGAGTTGATGACGGGTCTCAGAAGGAACACATTTCCATGCTAACCATATTTCGTGGTGATACAAATACAGTGGCGAATTTAAAGGCAGCGCTGGTTGATAGATGGCTACAGAGCCGAGTTCTAGAGGACTTGACGTTTTATTATACCGTTAAGCCCAGAAGTGAGATGAATTAACAGACTTGTACATGAATCCTCCTCCCCCAATTGTTATTTTCATGTTCACTGTGTGAAAATAAACTTGAATCTCACGACACTGATTATAATAATATTGTGTGTAAGTTGGACTGGTTGTCACAGCGATGACGCCACAGTGTCGGGGAGAGGCGCCACGGAGGCCCAAACCCACCCGGGGTTTTTCTGAAGGAACGAAATTTACACAAGTTATTAAATTCAGCTTCCGTCAAGAAAACGACATCCATCGCCATGAAAAATCCAGCCTTCTCGAGAAAGAAACTTTCAGAGCTGCAACAGGAAGCCAGTGCACCCATACAGCTGTTAATGGTACCCGTGAAAACTTAATGCTTACTCGACCACGGCGTGAATTAGGACGAAAGAAAAGTTCTGGACACGAGAATTCAGTTGCCTTTTACGGTTCTCGATAATTCAAGTGAAACTTGCCAGTCTAACAAGTAACTTTCAGGTACGCAGACTTCTCGTGAATCAAACTCTTTCGAGCTTTACTCCCATCACCACCTCAACTACCCTCACAGGCCGCACCCTCCTCTCGTATCAAGCTTTTCTCACAAAGCAAACTCCCTTTCCTGCCGCTCTCCTTACAGAACGAAATGTTCTCACGGACAAACTCTCCTCGATCGTCTCACCATTTCCAAGAGTTCTACGTTTCCTGTCAACCAAACTCTCCCTTGGAACTAAACTATCCTTTAGAGGTTGATTTTCCTTACTGGCCAAACTGTCCTTGCAGGCCAAGCTTTCCCCGCGGGGCTAGCCTGTCCTCACGACTCAAATAATTACTGTCCTCACAGGACAAACTCTGTTTCAAATCTGAGCACGAGTGAGGAAGGTCACGGTCACGACCGAGTTTAATGCAAATCCGAGGCAATCTGAGTGTATCATTTCCTTGCCAAACTCACTTTACAGCTCGGGCCGGAAGGACCATCACTCTTGGGCTCCCATTTGCATCTTAGCGAAAGTTTGTCCCAATATTTCATCTTACGGACCAATATTTTCTGACGTGATATTCATCTCCGCCCGAGGCCTTGAGGGAATGTCGGGCTGGTGCAGGCGTGTGGTGCGTGTCAGGCGGCTGTATGCAGGTGTTGCTCTTTGAGCTTTGTGCGTGAGGATTCAAAGTGACGTGTGTGTGTGTGTGTGTGTGTGTGTGTGTGTGTGTGTGTGTGTGTGTGTGTCCTCCTTAAGGTTTCAAGGCTCTGACTTTGCCATGAAGGTGAGGCTGCGTTACCTGAGGTCTGATGAGTCACGTGCACGCAAGGCCATGTGTCCTGTGCACGAGAGGGTGTGTGCATTGAGTGAGCGAGGTCAGCTTTAAGAGAAGTGACCTTACAAATGAACACTGGCGGGGCTGCTCCTGGTGTACCCAGATGAGTCCCACAAAACATGCCGTCGGTTCAACAGTTTTTGCTCACCACTCGCTGACACACGAGAATTAACAGTACATTATGAACGACGCTGCGGGACCGCCTCTCCGGCCGGCGGTGATGCCAGGCGGCGCATGATCTTTCTGGCTTTGCTGCCTGGGGCTAGTTAGTCGCCAATGTGATTGCCTCCCATGCCGGTAATTAGGGATATTTACTCTCCCAGCTCCCCTCCTTCCCACTCACCGCCGCACCTGTTGCTCCCCACCACACACTCACTGATCGCATGTCGAACTCACATTGAAAATGAAAAATGGTGAGGGATGAACAATATTCACCTCACTGACTCCGTCTATGTAAAGGCCTAAAACTTTTCACGTATTCCAACATGCCGATGTGTTTGTATGACACTGACTCAAAACAGGAAAAGAAAATAAGTAAGGAGCAAAGAAATTTTATTTTTGTACGCGAAAAATTGTGTTGCCACCGCCGAGGTCAAGCAAAGGCGTCGCTCCCATTATTCTCTAGGCTCGAGACGGCGCTCCGTCAGCAGACACACCGCTCTCAAGAGCACTCTATTTGTTCTACAGGTAACCAGCTTTGCCGGGTAGTTAATGAGATGGAACCAGCCGCCTGTGAAAGCCTATTACCTACGCACCACCTGGGCGGAAACTCCTCAACTCCCTGTCTCCTCTCCCCAGGTAAACCTGTCTCTTCTGCTCGTCAAGTCTGTCTCGTTCTCCCTTTCAAACTGCTTCCTCCTCTCTTTACCTACTTTGTCCCTTCTCTCGCCCATCCGTAGGCCACCCATCCAGTCCCCCCACCTGACTACCGGACCATCTGCTCACCTAGGGTTACATAGCGAGAGAAACGACGCTTACAAAACACTTATTAATGTACCGGACCCAAGGAACCATGCAACGGAGTACATCAGATGCCTCGTTTGCATTTTAATAGCATTGTGAAGCTGTCTTTCACTTCTCGTTTTCTTTCTGCACGTGATGCACAACAATGAAGCATAATGAAGCATCCAGTGTTAATAACTGCGCGGCGCGGACCACAAGGCTGGAATGTTCAATGCTCAGTGACAAAAAGAATCAAGTCAGGTCCCCATAGCAGAGCTGGAGGCATTTCACAGCACTGTGGCGATGCTGGAAGTCCGTATTTCCGGGTTTATTTGTATCCGTCCGCCCCAGTCATAATACCATGTCATTTAGGACACGCTGGAAGCACTGGTTGGCCGCTGAAGCGCAAGAAATGTAATGAAAAACTAATCTGTGAACTGGTTTTAATTTGGGCGCCGCTTGGATACAGGACCCGTGTAGGCGCGAGGCCAAATGTGTAGGCTGATGTTATTGAAAGTGAATCCTGCGTGCGTGCGTACGTGTGTGTGTGTGTGTCGTCACCAGTGCACCCTAGCGGGCAGACGCCTCGGGTCGGCTAAGCGGCACACACACACACACACACACACGGGCGAGGCTGGACAGTATTTCGTAAATCGGAGTTTCCCGCCTCGTTGTAAATTCATGACTCAGAGAATGAAATATTTGGCAATAACTCTGGCATGTGTGCGTGCGTGTATATGTGCAGGTGTGTGTGTGTGTGTGTGTGTGTGTAGATGTCCATGAATGCTTGTGCGCTTATGTTACTAGACTGAGAGCTGAATGAATACTGTGCCTGCGCAAGTGTGTCAGTGCAGGTGTCATCACGCGCTAAGCAGGTTATTATGATCCGTAATCAGAAATGCTTTGTTCTCTCATCACGACAAAGATGATTAGCCCAATTATCAAGCGTGTTTCTCCTGTTAATAATGTAAAAAGCTTGTTAAACCATCGATAAAACCATAAAAACACCTTTAAAAACCCTTGTAAATATAACCAGCTGCTAATTATGTACAGGCGCCCAATCCGTCTATGAATGGAGAATGTTTCTAAGGAAAGAGGAAGTAAAGGAGGAAAGTGTGGTTATGTAGTAAAGGAATGAAGATAGAAATGAAGGAAAGAAGGAGAGATGGAAGTAAGAGAAGCAACGATTGAGGAAGAAATGGAAGAAAAAGTGTGGGAAAGGATGGGTGAAGAGGAAAAAGAAGTTAACAATGAAAAGGTAAGAAGAAAAAAAAAAGAAGCGCAAGACAGGAGGGAGAGAGAAAACCATGGAAGAAAAAAAAAGAAAAAATGGAAAAGGAAATAAATAAAAATAAACATGACAGAACGAAAACATGGGACAAAAAAAAATACGACAGAAAAAGAAAGGAAAAACGAAAGGAAAGAAGGTAATACAAAAAAAAACTGAAAACAAAGAAAATGGAAAAGGAAATAAAGATAAACATGACAGGGCGAAAACATGGAACGAATAAAAAAAGCAATACGACAGAAAAAGAAAGGAAAAACGGAAGGTAGAAAGGAAATAACATAAGAAGTAAGGGAAGATGAAAAGGAGGAAAGAAAAAGAAAAAGCAAGCAGGAATGGGAAGAGAGAAAAACAAGTAAATGCCTATAACATCTGTGCGATTTACGAAACTACTCAAGAATGACAAGAAATCATAAGCAAAAAGCAAGGATGAGGATATGATAGATTAAGAAATGATGGTGGTGGTGGTGGTGGTGGTGGTGGTGTACAGAAGACATTACAATCACGAAGAGTAAAGAGCTGATGGAATTAATATTTCCTCTCTCTCTCTCTCTCTCTCTCTCTCTCTCTCTCTCTCTCTCTCTCTCTCTCTCTCTCTCTCTCTCTCTCTCTCCCTCTCATGCTGTGTGTGCATCCTGTTCCAGCTAACGATACACGGCTCTCCCCCATCAAGCATCTTTCCCAGAGGCGTCATCGAGGTACAAAAAAATAACCAGCGTAATAATTAAAGCCGCGATATATAGGAAGGCAGCCGTGGTCTCCCGCACCCTTCGCTCCCTCCATCCGCGGCCAACCTGCGCCCTCTTGTGTTCCTCTCCTCCTGCACTTCCTTGGGGTAATGGTGATGTTCCTGCTTGTTTCTGTTCTTCATCAATGTGCTCTCCTCCTCCCACACAGGGCTGACCAAAAAGAGGCACCACACACACACACACACACACACACACAGCAGCAACATATCTATCTCTATACCAAGCCGGTAATCACGGATCGAGCCAGACACGGCACTATACACACACACACACACACACACACATATCATTCACACTCTTAATAATAATAAGAAGAAGATAGTACTACTACTACTACTACTACTACTACTACTACTACTACTACTACTACTACTACTACTACAGTCCCTTGCACACTTCCATTCCTCATTTCTTCCTCCTTCATGTATTCATTTCATGCACTTCAGTCTGGAAAAAACCTGGAAATGCCTGGAAAACCATGGAAATTGAGGGAAATATTGACGAAGAGACACTGGAGGGAGAAGGGAAAGTTTTGGTCTGAGTCTTGATGACGTCATGTTTTCATGATGGGCGCTCTGAACGGGGGCTGCACCCCTCAATTTCTTTAAGCTTTATTTGAGGCATTTAGGAGTTATTTATCTATTTTCGTGGTTAATTCTGGCTTTCCTTCACTTCTGAGTCTGAAACACATGGTAAATATTTAGGTAAATATTGATCTACAGACAGGAAGGGAGGCAGGGAAAATGCCCGTCTCGGCCCTTATATATACGTAACTAATTTGATTTTGAAAATGATGGGAAGAAGACACTCAGACTACTACTACATATTCTGACTTGTCATATACTTTAATAAATACCGTGAATATCGAAATATTCCGTGCCATTATTAGAGAAATTTCCAGAAAACAATCTAACTTTTACGAACGGCACCACAAAAAAAAAATATCGAGAAAGAAATTACAGCCAGACTAGATTCTATTACATATTCTGAATACAATTTTTTTGCCTTCCAGATAAATAAAGAAAATCCAAATACCTCGAAAATAATTTCTCAAATCCGACAACGGACTTACATCAAATTTAAAAATACAAATTGCTAACTAGATTTTATTGATATTACTTGCTATACGTTTTTTTTTATATATATTTTTTTTGAAGTCTTAAACCAAATATCAAAACAATCCTAGACATGCTAATAAGAAAAAAGAAAATTAATTAAATGACGGATATCATTCTTATGCGAGAAACAAAACCTCAGCTAGACTAGATTATATTATGTGTTATAACTTGCTATACTTTTCTTATAATAGATTAATATCAAAACAATGCCAACTCCATTAATAAAAAAGAAAAATTATAATATAGAGCCGAAATGTTTTATTCCTTTCCTCAGTACCTTCTGCTCCTCTTCCCTCCCCCTCATACTCCTCCTTTCTCCACCATCACCACCTCCTCCTCCTCCTCCTGAGTCTAGAAACACCTGGAGACAGTTGAAAAACTTTGGAAATTACGCTAAATATTGACAGGGAAGAGAAGAGACGATAAATTGTTATCTTAGCAACGGCGGGGCTGAGCAGGGTTTGGCGGGGCTCGGTTGGGTGGGGGGGGGGACAGGACGGGGCGCCAAGGATACCGTGGTGTGTAATGGTGTGGTGACGTGTTGATAACAGTGGACTCCCACCCGCTTCACTGCCCTGTATGAGTAGTGTATGTGTGTGTGTGTGTTTGTGTGTGTGGCGTCGATCAGAGACGAGTCACAAAGTTGTTTAATTGGTGTTTAACCATTTAACAGCCACTTGGTACATCTTTCCTTAATTACCAATCACTGAGACATCTTTACTTGTTCTATAGCCCCATCCAATCTTTAAAATTGTTAGAATTTGCAAAATCTATTTTTTTTTTTTTTCACTAATAACGTTCTTGTACATAATTATAAAGATTTCATACATTGCATATGATGGTGATAATTATTTCGTATCAAAGTAAAAGGGTCGAAGCAGTCGTTGCATTGGTTAGGAGAACTACCCAACGCTGTGTGTGTGTGTGTCATATTGGGGAAAAGGGGAGGAGGGGCAGCAGGTCGCTGGTAGTAGTAGTAGTAGTAGTAGTAGTAGTAGTAGTAGTAGTAGTAGTAGTAGTAATAGCTATGCAGTCCTAGCTATGCAACGTGTCATAGAAAGGAGAAAAATAGCGCATTATCATCATAAACTGCGCGCGTCTGTCATAAATCCCCGCTAATGACAGACGCTCGCACTGGGGAGATGGTATATATATAAAGGTACTAGGCCTTACTGGCATCCGAGAGTGTAAGAAAGGCAGGAAAAGTGAGTGGCGAGTGTGTGGGGCGACACTGTACCCTCCCCACGGCTTTGGAGGACAAAGTGAAAGATGGAGGCGGAAGGAAGGGCCAGTGATCTGCGTATGCTTGACCTCTGAGTGGACGTAGGGAAAAAAAAAAAAATGACACGTTTCGGAAATAACTTGTATCATAAGTACATAAGTAGAGAACATGCATTCCGTTAAGCAGCCGCGCATTGCAAGGCCACGAGAGTACGTGGTATGATCGCAAGTGACACGTCCGGAAATCAGCGTTTAATTGCGTGTGTCTTAATAGAAAAAAATAGCTGATTTCCAAATTATACATCAAAGTATGACCTCGTCTAGTTCAGGAGAGTCCTTCGTATAAATGCACTGGTGTGTGTATGTGTGTGTGAGTGTTATTGCTAGTTATCTCTCTCTCTCTCTCTCTCTCTCTCTCTCTCTCTCTCTCTCTGTCAGTAGTTGCACAGGTCTTCAAGGGTATTTTTACGGTTTTAGTGACAGATTAACAACATTTCTACATTAATAACAGGAGAAACACCATTGAAAACCCTGATAATCATCTTTATAGCTTTGAAAAACAGTCGTGAGGAGAGAGAGAGAGAGAGAGAGAGAGAGAGAGAGTAGGAGCTTTCAGTTGAGCCTATTCTGCCCTGGTTCGTGTTTGCTGCGGTGACACGGTGCCGCACTGAGTGAAGATTGCGTTCATAATCACTTATCGGGGGTGGAGTGGGGAAAGGAGAGTCAGGAAGAGAGGATATTTATATTATTTGACATATTATTTGATAGCATGTCAACTTTTGTGGGTGGGTGTTGGATCAGTGACAGGTGGCGCTGGGGAGTTACCACGGCGAGCGGCTGGCTGGCTGCAGTGTTTTGGTCAGCACTGGTCAATCTTGCCCTACACGCTCTATTAACCAGTGTTTCCATCTTCCCGACACCTTCTTCCTGCACCAAACACCGTCAAGCATCACCAGAGAGGCACGAGTACGTAAGGTGAGTCCAGCGGGGCCAGTCTCTCCTCAGTCAGCCTTACTGCCTTCACAATACCCTAATCCTCCCTGTAGTGTCTTGTATTCGTTTATTTAGGATTCATTATTCGTTATTTAGTTTTTTTAGGGGTTAATTATTTATATTTAGGTTTTGTTTACGTCTGAGTCTGGAAAGAGTTGGAAATTTATTCAAATATTTAATGTTCGCCAATATGTAAACAAGCTGTCAGCTGTGTTATTAGCCATTATTTGCCTCGTCTCTCATTTATTGTAAGCCTAACATATCACAAGATGGATCCACATGTCTAGCCTTCATATCCGCTGGTCAGATATATCCGTCATTGCCTGGTTTTGGTGTTATATAGGAATAAATAAGGCAACATGGCCGCCGGCTCCCCCACTGAGGTCGCCGCCGAGGGCCGCCATGATGGACTGGCACCTGTTCCGGCTTGTTGGTTCCAATATTTTTTTTATTTTTCTGAATTAATTTATTTGGCTTGTATAGTAAGATTTTATGGTTTCTAAAAATATTTCGTTGCCTTTGAAGTGTTTTTCTTGCTTCAGTTAAGTAAATGTGCTGAATTTGGTGTTGTTTTTTATGTAAACAAGGGGCAGTTTGTACGGTGAAATTTACCCAGCCTGGTTTTTGGCTTTTTTATTTGAGGCTTTAATGAAGATTTTATTACTTCAAAAAATCGTTTATGATTTTTAAAGTATGTTGCGTTCCTGTTGAGTTAAGTATGTGGAATTTGAATAGGCTTATTGTCCTGTTGAAAGTGGTGATTTTGTCATTTTTTAGCTTCTTTATTTTTTTATTGTAGCTTGTAACTAAGTGTGCATTATTTTAAAAAATAGTTCAGATTTTTTAAAATGTTTTTTTATCAGTGTAAAGTGGAATAGGTGGACTTTTCAGTGCTTTTAATGGTGTCAAAATTTCCAACACTTTTTCCATATTTCACATAATATTTCTTTATAACTACTGAGACTGGAGGTGTTTTGATATTGTGAATATTAATTCAAGTAATTGTCAAGTCAGAATATATAATGCATTCGAGCCTAGCTTCATTTTTTCTATGGGTCAATTTCAAAATTAAATACGTTACGTACGTATGGCAGCGGGGCGCCGGCACCTAGCCTGTGACGTCATCAAGGATTCGGGACTCGGTCTGCTCCAGTGTCTCCTCAATATTTACCGTAATTTCCGGTGTTTTCCAAGTGTTTCCAGCTGTTTCTAAAGTCAGGCGTGTAGATAGTTGTAGTAGAAGGAAGAAAATCAGAGAAATGAAAGAGGAGAAGGAAGAAATAAAAAGAAATGGAGGAGGAGGCAAAACAGGTAAACAATATTTAGCTTAGTTTCCCTTGCTGCGCTGCAGTTCTCTGTAATATTTGGTGTGTTTTAGGTGTTTTACATGTTTAGGATGTATGTAGGAATGTTGTGGGGTGTTTAGAGTGTGTTTTGGTGGTGTTTAGGTGTGTTTTGGGTGTATATTTGCTGTTATCATTGTGTTTTGGGTGAATTTTGGGTGTTTTGAATGTGGTTTAGGATGTTTTTAGTTATATTGTAAGTGGTTTGAGTCGTGTGGGGTGTTTTGAGTATATTGTGGGATGTTTTTGTGTGTTATGGGTGTGTTTGGGGTTATATTGAGGTGTAGTGAGTTTGTTTTGGGTTTATTTTCTGTTTTAAGTGTTTCGGTGAGTTTGGGTGTGTGTGTCAGGTCTTTTGAGGTGTATTTGATTGTGTGCAAGTAATTTTGGGTCTTTAAAGGTGTGTTTGTGGCGTGTTTGTGGTGTTGAGTGTTGCTTTAAGTGTGTTTTGGATGTTTTGATGTGTTTTGGGTGTGTTTGATGAGTTTTGGGGTGTTGTGTATTTTGGGTGTTTTAAATCTTTTGAGTGTGTTTGGATGAGTTTTAGGTATATTGGGGTGCTTTGAGTGTGTTTTGGATAAATTTAGTGTGGTTGGGGTGGGTTATGTGGATGTTTTTAGATGTTTTGAGTGAATATTCAATATTTGGTTGTGTTTAGGTGAGTGTAGTGGGTATTTTGGGGGTGTTTTGGTTGTGTTTTGGATGTTTTGAGTGTATTTTGAGTGTGTTTTGGTAAGTTTTGTTGCATGTAGGGATGTTGAGTGTTATATATATATATATATATATATATATATATATATATATATATATATATATATATATATATATATATATATATAATGGGAAGGCAATGAGAAGAGGGACAAAAGAACATGGGATGCACCGCCTGTGTTCATACCGGGATCTGATGTCAGTTCTTGTGAAGGGCCAGAATGCATATTCCTGAAGTCTGGAAGAAGTCGTCCGCCAGCCTGTATGAACTCTAGGCTGTAGCTCCATAACTAACTGTAGGATTCTCTCTAAAATAGTCTCATTGAGATTCTCGCACAAAATTACCTATACGTAACTCAATCTAACCTAACCTAACCGCTACAAGAGTAAATGGGCCGAAACATTACCAGACTTCGGGAATATGCCTCCAGAGGGATACAGGTTAAGGTCGCTTCACACACATCAGTGCCGTATTCGTAATTTTACATTAATGATTTTCCTCAGACTGAACGCCTTATGCAGTTGACACTCTCTGAGAGACGCAAAAAAATAATCAATGGGAACGAACATTCTTGTAGCAGAAATCCTGAACTTGTACCCGTGGATTCAGACTTTTGATGGCGTAAGTGTGTATATATGTACACTTTATGGATTTTGCTGCATATTGTTACTAATTGTCAACTTTATTTGTAGGGCTATAATGTATAAAGCTATTTATATTTTATAGTAGGTAATTGATATTTAACTACCGGTACTTCCATTCTCCCTCTCAGGCTCAAAGGCCTCAGTGACGGGAGATAAGCACTCATAACTAAGTACAGTTATTGCAGATGCTCATCTCTGTAACCTTCACTTATAATTATTTGATGCTTAAATCTTTACAGATAATCAAGGAGTTCCTGAAATTAGAACCACAAGCGGATGAACCAGACCCAAGGGTAGCAGTTTTGAAAGGGCTGGAGAAATATAGGCTCCCAATAATTGCCATTCTCAAAAAAAGAAAAGCAGTTCCTCTGTATATGGAAACCTTACTTGAACTCTATGACCACAATGAAAGTGAGTAATGTCTAGTTCAACTTGTTCATTTCAGTAGCTGGTAGCAATTTAATATATGTATCTTTTCATCATTAGCAATGCATCTTTCACTTTTATAAGCCTAGTATTCATGAAACTATGCTGCATGCAAAAACCAAACATTGTATTAAGCATGACCTATCTAACTGTAATGCTTGCACCAATTTCTATAAAGGTACTAATTTAATTGTTAAATTCCTGCTCTTCTATCAAATTTTTGGCTGAGTGCTATGGCTAAATAATTGTTTGCAGCATAAGTGATGTTAAAGATTTTAATAGGTGTAAAGCATCTCTCTCTCTCTCTCTCTCTCTCTCTCTCTCTCTCTCTCTCTCTCTCTCTCTCTCTCTCTCGTAAGGAAAGACATTATTTCTAGTGTAAATAAACCCAATAGGCTGTCCAATTTGAAATTTAAGATGTAAATATTATCAATCTTTTTAAAAATGTTAGCTGCATCCTCTTCCCTTGCAGTCCAATAAGACAGGTCACTAATTCGTGTGGAGATAGAATTCTTGGAGTCACCTTTGCCGGCACTAGCGCAAGTGCAAACAGTCTGATAAAGGTTTCTTCCATGGTTGTGATGAAGTTCAGAACTTCTCACACTGTTTTGGTGGATATGATGAGAAGAATCGGGAGTTCGGAACATCAGTGCATTATGTCGGGGCATGTAGGTTCGGCTGGGGTTTTCTTTCTTTCTTTTTTTTTTTTTTTTCGATCAGTACTCATCATATCCTTAGACAAAGCATTATTGCATTATGATATTACCCAAATAGTGTCTCAAGTAAAAAACATAACCGCATACTCGTACAAAAGATTTGCTGCTGTGACACAAAGGACAAAAATCATTAGTATACTGGTCGTTCTGAGCATTCAATCAAAATGCTTGTCATTCATATAATTAGTAGAACTATCGAGGAGCTTTATTTTTGTTAATTCTTATGTGATAAAGCAATAATTACAGGAGACTTTTAAAAGATTGGTACTCAAATTAGTGGACTGTCCTATTGGATGTGACCATATCTTCACTTTTTCTTTACACAGTTAATTTTCTTTTGTTTATTTGATTTACTTATTATCACATTTATTTATATATTTATCTATTTGCACCAGATGCTTGCTTATTTATATTGAGGTTACTTCACCTGCTTGGAGAAAGGAAAGACTCCATTTTTACTAAGGTTAAATTTCAGTACCTTTGATTTTAGAGTGGTGTGTATATATTGAAATTTCTGAATATATTATCACCTAAAGATATACATCTACATATAAATTTTATTTTAATGTCAAAATGTTATTAATGTTTACACTATTATTTATTCCTTAAGGTACCAGAAGAAGAACTAAGAACAGGGCAGTCTAGTGTGTATTTGATGGTGCACCTGTAGCTGAACCAACATGTATTTCTACTTGTAAAACTCAATGAAGTAAAGACAGAATTGAGCTACAAAAATGCATAAATCTGCTCCCAAATATATTCAACTCCACACATTATGCCTCTCTCTCTCTCTCTCTCTCTCTCTCTCTCTCTCTCTCTCTCTCTCTCTGTCTCACACACACACACACACACACACACACACACACACACTAGTCAATTACTAGTTAAAAGATTAATCAGTGAAATAAATACATAACATTATGTTATGTTAATAAGTTTTCTAAAAGGAAAAGGAAATAATTGTACTTCCCCTTCCCCCCAACCCAGTATTCATGAAATCTTACTGAATTGTTATCTTATGTTATATATATATATATATATATATATATATATATATATATATATATATATATATATATATATATATATATATATATATATAATGAATGGAGAGTAGACTCTCTCTCTCTCTCTCTCTCTCTCTCTCTCTCTCTCTCTCTCTCTCTCTCTCTCTCCAAATTGGGAAGTATTCTTCATGTACCATATGATGCATATATTTTTTTTTTATATGCATTTTTTACCTTTTTTTTTTTTTTTTATTTCTCTGTTATAGCAAGTGATACGTGAAGCTTCTTTATTACTGTTCTGAGCATTTCTGTAGATTTGTTTAGTTAGTATATCCCATAGAAATACTCATTTTCTTTTTTTGTGTGGCTTTAAAGGATTAATGGTGACATATGGATATGATCTGGGTTAAAAGCTTGTACAAATAAGGTTAAATGTCTATTTTTGCACTGGTTGTTTCCCTAAGTTTCTTAAAAGTACTGTGATATAATGATTAGCAGTGGACTAATTAATTGTTCTTTACAGGGTCTGTAACTCCTTACATTTAATTTATGTTAACTTTACTTACATATTTTTTCCTTTAGTTTATGAATGGGAGGAAGGCTTAATATTCATATCTTAAGAGATGCTTACTTTCTTTTCCACATTGCAAGTTTTAGTGATTAATACTCACAAATGTGTATTATTTACTTAATGGCTTGTCAAAACAGGTTGTTTTTGAATTGCTTTTTTTTTTTCTCATGCTAGGATGAAGTGTTACTAATGGAGTTTATTTTTTTACATCTGTTTTATATATCATTACAGTTTTGAGGGGAGCTTTCTGTTAAATGTTCAAGTGAAAAGCATATTATACTATAGATAATAAAAATTATAATGTTTATTTTTTATTTATTTATTTTTTTTTTTATGCAATGAAATGGAGGGAACATTTAATTGTATATGAATATATTGAATTTATTACCTATTCTTTCCCTAACCTTGAGACAGCAGTAGCTAGCTGCTTGTATTAAAGGTACTAGTGATTCATCATCTGCCTAAGAAAGACTAACTAATTAGTCATTTAATTGACTAACCTATGATCCACTTTACTAATGTGGTTAGTAGAAGCAGTGAACAGTACGAAGGCATTAGGCAGATATATTTGAGTAAGACCATACTCAGGTTGAGTGCTCAGTTAGTCACAAATTGACTAACATTATGTTAGTCACTGTGACTAATGCTGCCTCTCGTTCTAGACCCCATGGGTTTTACTAAGAAAAGTTAGTCAGCACAACTAACTTTGGTTTTGTGTGGGTAAATGTGTGGGTAGATATTACGTATGAATGCGTGGCCAGGTAAATTGTTGCGTGAATGGATAGGTGGGTGAGTAAGTGGTTAGTTGGAAGGGTGGCTGGGTGAACTGGTGTATAGATGGATATTTGGATAGGTGGATAGATGGGCGAGTCGGTGGATCGTCAAGAGGTTGAGTGTCTTCCTCAAAGATCATCTGACCGGAGTACCATCTGCCCCAGTATGAAGTGACTGTAAACTTCCATATCTTCTCTTTCTCTTCAGCCTGCTCCTTCTTCATTTTCTCCTCCTCCTCCTCCTCCTCCTCCTCCTCCTCCTCTCTTTTTCACTTCATGTCTCTTCCCTTCTTCATCCTCTTCCTTCTACCAATAACATTTTCGTTCTTTCAAACACTCTCTTCCATTTTCTTTCTTCTTCGCTAGTAAGCTTTAAATTCTGACTCCGTACATTTCTTCTCTATTTCTTGCTTCCACGTTTCTTCTATTACGTTTCCTCTCTTTCTGTTATCACTTTAACCTTCTTTACCTTCTCTTCCTAATACATTTAAGGACGGTACGTGATTTTTCGGTAAAGTAAAATAGAGATATAAAAGAGATCACACACACACACACACACACACACACTCTCTCTCTCTCTCTCTCTCTCTCTCTCTCTCTGTGTGTGTGTGTGTGTGTGTTGGGAATCTTTCATTTCTTTTTTCTTTTTTTTTTTGTTGAGGGGCGTCTATTTGAATCTGTTTTTTCTTCTTTTTCGTGTATGTTTTTTCTCTTTTTTTTTTTTTTTGTCAGTGTGAGTGTGGATCTTTTTTTTCGGATGTCGTCGTCATTTTGTTTATCCACGTAACACACACACACACATACACACACACACACACACACACACACACACACACACACACACACACACACAATCACAGTCCTTGTCGTCATGGTGCATATAAAAAGACAGAAAACAAGGGCCAAATTCAGACAGACAAACACAGAAACAGATACATGGACATATTGTAAGAGCACGGACAGACAGGAAAGCCAAAAGATACAGCGGAGAGACAGACAAACAGACAGACGGATGGACAGACAAACCGTCAAGCGCATAGACAGTTAGACTGACAGAAAAACAAACCCAGAAAAAAAATGTGTGTGTGGAAGCAAAGTTATTTCCCCTGAAAAAAAATACAAACGTTGATGAACTCTCTCTCTCTCTCTCTCTCTCTCTCTCTCTCTCTCTCTCTCTCTCTCTCTCTCTCTCTCTCTCTCTCTCTCCCTCTCTCTCTCTCTCTCTCTCTCTCTCTCTCTCTCTCTCTCTCTCTCTCTCTCTGGCGTGTTTAAAGAAAAAGAGACATACGAGTACATACATACTGTACATAAACACAGACAGACAAGCAGACAGACAGACAGGAAGACAAACCGAAACACACACACACACACACACACACACACACACCTGACAGGCACATAACTCAACAAACAAGTAATACAAGCAAATAAATAGGCGGACACAAAGAAAGAGAAGCAAGACAAACTTTAAACACTCCGTACTCCCTAACTCAACGTTCTCAGGGCGTGATTCTTTGTCCTACCATGGCTGTAACTCTGTATTTCCTTCCCCTTTCTATTTATCTTTGTATTTCCTTTCCCTTTCTACTTATCTTCGTCTCTCCCTGCCTGTTTTTCCTTGTCTAAATTTTAATACCTTTGACATTCACCTGAAAACCACAACAGCTTAGTAATTTGACCTATAACAAGAAAGTAAGAGCTAATTCGCAGTGTCCAGGGGTATATGAAATTATCAAAAGCCCATGGAACATTAAACTTTTTTTCCTCCCTCTTATCTCTCCGTCTTCTGATCTTTACACCTTCCTTCCTGTATCTCTCCCAGTATTTTCCCGTCTCCTCATCTGTCTCCCAGTCTTTTTGCCTCCCTCGTCTGCTTGCTTGCGTGTGTGTGTGTGTGCGTGTGTGTGTTTACTCCTGCAGTACCTTTTGCCTGTCTGTCCTCATTATCACCACTCTCACACACGTCACTCCTCATAACCTGTCTGAGTCCTTTTTTTTTTTTTTACCTTCTCCAAGACCATCTCCTTTACTCCTTCACGAAATTCCTCAGCTAACTTGATGCTCCCCACTTCTCCCTTCGCTGCTCTCTCTCTCTCTCTCTCTCTCTCTCTCTCTCTCTCTCTCTCTCTCTCTCTAACAATAACAACAACAAAAAACAAAAAAAAACGGGTGGAGGAGTAGAAGGAAGAGGAGGAGGAGGAGAAGGAAGAAGAAAAAGAGGAGGAGGAGGTGGAGGGGGAAGAGGGAAGAGAAGTAAAATTAATTAGAAAATAAAAGTAGAGTAGGTAGAGAAAGAAAAAGAAAACACCTTAAAATAAAAAGGAAATAAGAGAAAAACAAAGTAACGGAAAAAGAAGAATAAACGGAGGAGGAGGAGGAGGAGGAGACGGAGAAGCAAAGGAAGGAAGGAAGGAAGGAGAGCGAAGGAAACGCAGCCAGAATTTTTAACAGCACCAGCTATTCGAATTTCTGGAGCATACAGGTGCTGATGTAATTAGTGAGACGTTACCTAGCCCGAAATTACATGGAGGGGGTGATTAGCTTAATTGGCGTGAAGAACGGGAGGTGGGAGGCGGCAGAGAGAGAGAGAGAGAGAGAGAGAGAGAGAGAGAGAGAGAGAGAGAGAGAGAGAGAGAGAGAGAATAAGCATCCACCGAGGACTTCAACGAATAATGGAGAAAAGTTAAGATGGATAAGAATGCGAGAGCAAACAAATGCCAACAAAAACTTCCTCTGTACAGACAAGAACAATCATTTTAAGTGTTACCTCCTCTTCTTCCTCTTCCTCTTCCTCTTCCTCTTCCTCCTCCTCCTCCTCCTCCTCCTGTACAGGTGAGAAACTCCACTTCATAATCCTAGTGCGCAGGGCATCTGATCTTAAGTAATTCCTCTTGTTTGATGCATCGAGGCAGAAACTGAGGCAAAACTATATCTATAATATTTGACGCGTCGCATCAAACTTAAATGTTGCTTCATAGTATAATGAACTACACAAACTTATTGAAGCCAAATATGACACTCGCATACGCTCTCTACCTCCTAAGTCCTCTTTAATTCATTATATAATATTAGGTTAGGTTATGTCAGACGAGTGATTGAGCGAAATTATAAGACTAATTAACACGATAACCTAATTATTATAAACAGAAGACAGACTCTCCGCAACACTTCAAATTTTCGACGTAATTTTCTCCGAGGAGCTACCGCGCCTCCAAAAGGGACACCGCCGCCGCCGCTCCAGAGCAGGGCAATGCTCGCGGGTCAGTGTCTTTAATTGCATTACTAAGGTCGCGGCAAAACTTCCTAAGCGAGCGCCGCTCCATTATCTGAGTTATGTTGCCAGTGTTGCTCGCTCCCTTGCCTTCCTCTGTTTCATCTTCCTCTCTGGTGAATATTATGAAATAAACAAAAGCAAAAAAAAACAAAAACAAAAAAAATAATAAAACACATGAAGAACGACACTCTTCCCCTCGTCTGCAGGGAGAACAAGCTGCTGCTGGAGGTCCGCCTGGCGAACACCAAGGTGGCCTTCCTGGTGGACAGCGGCGCCAACGTATCAGTGCTGCCCCGTGACGTCGTGAAGGAGGCTGGCCTGCTGGGGAGTCTGGAGCCTTTCAAGGCCTGCCTCAGCAACCCGGTGGCGCAGTACAGCCCCACCATCCACGGGGTGCTGCGAGAACCACTCCACTGCTCCCAGGGCGTGGTGCTGCGGCCCATGCTGGTGGTGATGTCCCCAGCCATTCCCATCCTGGGCCTTGAGACCCTGACCTTCTACAGGGGTGTACTGACCTGCTGCCGCGCTAGGCCATCCCTACAGCTGCGCCAGCTGCACCCTCCGACCCCACTGCCCTTCCTGAACCGAGCCACGTACGTCAGCTGCACCATCATGGGGCAGGAAATGTCTGCCCTGCTGGACACGGGCTCCACCTGCTGCTTCATGTCATGCAGACAGGCAAAGGAGCTGCGACTTAAGATACGCCGGGTGAAATCTGTCGGCGCCGCCACCATCACGGGCACACTGCCCATCACGGGCTGCACCAGCGGGGCACACGTAACTTTTCTGGGCATGTCAGCCACCACCTCCTTCCACGTCAACGATGTGGAGGAGAAGGTAGTGATTGGCCTCAACGTCCTCCTGGACATCAAGATGTGCCTCCACTTTGACGCTAAGACCATCAGCAAAGGTGGCCGCGCTGACCACTGAAGCATGCACGCTGCCGCCACCCGTCCACACCTTTCCTTTATTTTCTCTTTTCGTAAATCCTTCATACACTAAATATTCTCTCTCTCTCTCTCTCTCTCTCTCTTACTACCACTACGACAAATCTACTTATCTATCTGCTTCTCTATATTTCCCTCCCTCCCTAAGCTACATGGAGGCCTGGAGGAAATAGTAAAGCCTCCGACTGATATTTTTTGTTGTTTTCATCACAATCCCAAACCCACTCTTGCCGCCCCCGATCCCTGCCTCGCCTCGCCATGCCGCACTACGTCCACGCCCGCGCCACACCCACACAGAGTATTCATTTTTAACGTCCTGCCTGCACACTACGTATTTTCCATTTTCTTTTCTTTTTCTAGCCCCCGCCCACACACACACCAAGAGGACGAGATGCACTACACGAGAGGGAAAGAAATAATCACATCATCATTCAAGAGTGGAAATTTGGCTACCAAGACAACCAGGTAACCGCTTCAGGTGTTTGCTGGCAGCGTGCGGATCTACATAGGGCATTTCTAGCTCTGCGTTTACAAGGCTGAGAGAAAATCCGTGGCCTGTGAACTCCTGAGGGAAAAATTGCCTTCCAGATCCTCTTCCAGCAGCAGTTATGGGCTTGACGGAAGGGCGGCAGGGAGAACGGGGAAGGAAGAGGTGCTTTGTAGAAAATGGAAAACCGAGATGCCAAAGCGGTTGATGTTGGAGGTGATGAGGTGTGCGTTAAAGGGGAGGTGCGGGGACAGAGGTGAATGAGGGACGAAGAATGAAGGCACTGGGTACATGCAAGAGTGAAGGTAGTGGTAGTGGTGTATCATTTGTCAGCTGTTACTAGATTGTAAAAAAAATCTGAGGACTTAAGATCCCATATCAAAACACACCATTACATTCTTTTTACCACAGCCAGTAATCACGCAGCGCTACCCCTTCTGATTTCCGCATGATTTCAATTCACAATTATACACATTTACATATACAAGCATGGTGAATTTTTTTTTTTTCTTTTTGTCTTATTTTTCTACGGGGGGCGCGTGTCATTACATCAGAAGTGAACACCTGACCATGAGCTGTACCATTTTCACTTTCCAGTTTATCTTATTTTAGGTAAGAAGAGTGTGAGTTGTCCAATCATCTGTTACTTGTCCAGTACTCGTGACTCTGCTGAAGGCATTTTACTCTATTACCAGTTGATGAGAGAGAGAGAGAGAGAGAGAGAGAGAGAGAGAGAGAGAGAGAGAGAGATGGGTATTGTAAGAGAAGCAAATGACAGACAATAAGGACAAAATATCAATCACGTTCCCTCTCCTGCAGTGCTCCTCCTCCTCCTCCTCTGACTCATCGTTCCCTACTTCCTGTGTTGCCTATGTCGTTCACTTGCCTTACTTCTCCTTTCCTCTTATTCGCCCTCCTCTTCTTCCTTCTTCTCCTCCTCCATGCCGTCATCTGTGTGGCCGTCGCGCAGGAAGACCCGCAAGAAATGAAATATGCCGTCGGTAAAGGCTCACCACCACATTGGAATATTGAACACTGCCCGAAGGAGCTCCACCGAGGAACCTTGCGGGGGAGAAAGAACAGCGTTGGGATGTGCTTGGAGAGAGAGAGAGAGAGAGAGAGAGAAGAGAGAGGATGGTTACTTTTTCGATACAGCTTCAGTGACTCTCGGATCGCATTCTCAAACGTTTCGGAATCTCAACTGCTTCAAACGGGTTCTAGCCGAAGTTACTAGTGTTTTCAACGGTGCTTTCATTAGTCTAATGGTAGTTTAACAAGGATTCTAGTGTTTTAATTTATCTAGAGGTAATTTAACAAGGATTCTACATCCCCAGTGAGATAAATTCTTGAATATATTGTGAAAGGATTCGTACGTGTAGTGGAATATATGTGTTTTTGGCTTCACTACCGATTTAAGAACATAAGAACATTTGAAATTAAGGGAAGGTACAGACTTTTTTGTTTCCTAAACTTTACAAACCCTCTCATGACATCTATAATATAATTAAATCTATGCCGCAGTAGTGCAATGACTCATTATGACAAACTGCGCCGCACCTCTCAATAAGCTCAAATTAAAAGAGACACGGTTTTTTAAGGGTGTTTTTTTTATGGTTCTAGTGACAGATTAACAAGATTTCTACATTATTAGCAGGTAAACTACTCTTGAGAACCCGGCTAACCATCTCTGTGGCCTTGGAATATAATCGTGGTGATAGAAAATTAGCAGGTAAACTACTCTTGAGAACCCGGCTAACCATCTATGTGGCCTTGGAATATAGTCGTGGTGAGAGAGCAATGAGCTTCTGAATACTAGCCTCAGCCTGACGCTTGAACAGAAGAGGGGCATCAGGCTACGAATCTTGCAACCATTGGGACAGTAGATTAGGAAGGGTAGCAAGTGCCAAATTTCAGCGATGAAGTTTTAGCCATTATTTGCTTAACCCCATGAAATATCAGGAAAGACGAATGGAAACTGCAGATCGGCTCGCAGCGTCAGCACTCAGCGGCAGGGTGCGAAACAGGGTACCATCTCAGCAGGACTCATCACTCACTCACATCTCGTAAGGCCAAATACCTCTATCATATCATTCACTATAAAATGCGACGTTATGAAAAAATGAGCCTGGTGATGCTATGTGGTACGGACGAACGTTAAACTTGTGATGAAAAAGTGAAGATTTGCATGATGATTCCAGACACTATTCAAATAGGTAGAAAAAAAGGAGGCTGTATCTAATCATTATGGTATCGGGCTTAAATACATGTGGAAGAAAATACTTTATAATTAAAGCGAATATTGGAATGGCTACCAAGGGAGAGAGAGAAAAAAAAAGGGGAACTTTTCTTTTTATCTTAGTGGTTCAAAGTGCGAGGAGGAAAAAACGAACTGCAACCTTTAAGAATCTCAGCCTGCAAGTCAACTTTCCTCAAGGCCCATGCCACTACAACCTGTCATGTTTTGTGGCGCTGATCCTTACGTTCTTTTGTGTCAAATAAACTGGCGCACACATGGCACAACGCATATTCCCTGCCTTGCAATGGACTGGGCACACGCCGCACAACCGCCACACAGCCGCCACACCACAACACTGACGCCGCTGATCCTACATGACACCTGTACTATTGCCACACGACAGCTGGGACAACAGGTGGGTGGGTGTAGATAAGTTGTTTTACAGAGAGACTGCCACGAGTAGGTATGCTGGATTCTTTGCAGCTTCTGTTTTGTCACTTTTCGCCGAGCGGTTAGAGTGCAGCCAATTTACTAATAAAGGAATGTTTTTTTTATCTGACGTAAGATTTGCATGAACTACCAAAAGGAATCTGGCAAAATATGTTTTTTTTTTTTTGCGATATCGGTGGCTGCAATGCGGATCTCCGTCTCTCCTCCTCTCCTCACCAACACAGCAGTGGATGATGTGGTGGTGAAGGTGACTCTGAACGTGATGGTGATGATAGTGACGAAGATAGTGATGATGATGATGAGGACAGTGAATCACCGTCTTTGCCACTACTAATGCATGTATCTCCGCCACCACCACTCACCTGCACCCTAATGTATTGCTATGTGTGCACTGTGTCCCCACCACTAGTCATACTCACCGTCATTACCACCTCTGTTGTATCTCCACACCACTCTCATCGTCACCACCGCTGTTGTATCTCCATCACTACTCCATCACCACCATTACCACAGCACTATCTTCACCACTCACCACCACCATCACCACCATTCCTCTATCCTCACCATCACCACCACCACCACTGCTTTACCCTCGCCACCACTCACCGCCACCATCACCACCACCACTCCCACTACAACGACGACTACCACCACCACCACCATCACCACCACGAGTACAGAACCTCAGCTTCTCTGTAATCAAGTGACAGTACTTTTTTTTTTTTTTTGAGAAATCACACAACCTCACAGCTACTCCCGTGTCTGGTGTTGAATCTATATCTGTTGAACCCTACACAGTGCACAACTTGTAGACCGCTACATTTGAACCCCAGAACACTTGTGACAGAAGTAGCACCTTTTTACAACACAGCGTTATATGACCTACATATATTCAAAGACTTCTAATAACAGAAATTACCACAAATGGACACAGCTATTTTTTCACACCTGTTGTTTCGTAATTCAGGAGACTCTGCCACTGGAATGCTTTTTACGTCCTATTGGTACTGTGAGAGGTGGTAAAGCTCCGCGCGCCTACTTCAGCGGTCTTCAGTTGCAGCAGCTCTTCTCTCCCCGAGGCAAGATGGTGGCGCCGCCCGTCTCCCATCACTGTTCATTCTCATTGATTCCTCGACGCTCCACTCTTCACTATCTAGCGCAACACACACACACACACACACACACACTTGTCTTCTTCTAATTTGGAATAACTTAACTCACTATGTAAACAAATAATAAAAAATCAAATATTGCCAAAATGAGTCTGAATTGAATTACCTTAATGAAGTCCCGAGACCAGCAAGTACTCCTCTTGTTGAAATTCCCTGAAATCTGAGGGTGACGGAATGAAGACTTCCATTAGTGTCATCATTAGTGAAACAGATGAAGAAAATTCGTACACAAAACTGCAGAGTATGGATTAAACTACTACTTAACCACACAGTGTAATTATAACAAGGGATAGAGCACTGCAGAGGAGGTTGAATAGAACTATAAATGTAACAGTTGCAAAAGGGATTCATTAAGACGAGTCAATATTAAAAAAAAAATACGAGGTCTTGAATAGCAGCTCTATCTAACATGAAAATTAGTCCAGCCATTGTTTCCTGACTTCCCAGTGAGATCATTACCTTGGACTGATGGGCGGGAATCATGTTCGTTTCTGAACACCTCAGTTATAGAGCTACCGAATATCATGGTGCCAAATTATTATAGTTAAGCACACTACGAGGTCTTGCATTGTGATGAAAACGGAAGGATATTACACACACACAAAAAAGAAGACAGTTTCGCGCTGTATATGGTCGGAAAAAATGCTATTCGAGATCGTTAACGAAATAAAGTTCATAAGCAAAAGTAATCTACTGTGAGAGTCAGCTCAGTGTACTCACGTGATTTCCAAGCAGCGGGATGATACAAGGCCGAAGCGCAAGTGTGACCTTTTTAGTCAGTCAGTCAGCAGGAGACAAGGAGTTCAGTTCACATGCATTTGGTTCAGGCTAAATCGGCCAGCTACACGTCAGCCAGGTTTCCTAAACGGCTAGCTAACGGAAAACTCCCTCACTGATTCGAACTTAGAACATTCGAGCCTGTTCAACCGCAAGAATAATTCGAAAATATTGTGTTAACTTGTTAGTGTCGAATTACTTGTTGGACTCCTATATATCACAGGAGAGGTGAGATAAATACGAAAGGTGATGTATTATCAAATTCACTTAAAATCAATTTTGTGTGCATGATAATTTCATGATTATCATTCATTGTTTTGGTTATTCTCTCCACATAACAGGAGAAACATTAAGCACCAAGATTAATACCGCTTGTGACGAGCTACAAACAAGAGTAGCGTCCCATTTCCTTACTTTCGTTAATTGTCGTTTGTCAGATCAATCTTACACCAATCATGTAGTGGACGCGAGAGAAGCAACGCGTGAGGGACCACGGAGAAACCTTCAGCCCTAAGTTATAAATAGCACAAACGTAGTGAAAATGTTAAAATCTTAACGTAAATAGATCTCCGCCTGAACCATGACCCTCACTTTAAAACAAATGTGTATGCGATGATAACTTACACTATTATATACATACTTCCATTATTAGTCAACAAAAGCAAGGAAATATTTTACAAGATACGCGCTTTACTGAAAAAAAAAAAAAAGAGAAAAGAAAGAAGAAATCTGCCAGAAGAATTTCATTGGTATCTGGCATCACTCGTCACAAAGCAAAGCCTGAACCGCCCCTGGGTATTTCAGTTCTCGGCGAGACCCTGGAGGAGTCGTGACAGACCGGGTGGGAGTGATTGCTTGATTTGCTTCGACAAGTCAAGTCACGACGTACAGCTCGGAGAAGTTTCTTTTCCTTTGCATCCCCGTCCCATCAGATTTGTCTCTTGTGAATATTAAACAAATCCTAGTGTTCGATTTCTGCAGACGCATCGCTTCAAACAAGACTGCCATTTTTTTTTCTTTTTCATAAATATAAGCTGTTATGTCACTGAACACAGATACACATACAAACAAACAAAAGGAAATCAGGCAAACATGTCACAATGCTACAGAACTGATGGGAAAAGTTCGGTCATGTCACTCTCCGATGCCAGCACAGAGGCGTCACCGATGCCGGACGGGCGTTCGATCTGAGTTCAGGGAAGTAATAACAAAACTGTCCAACCAAGAGGCCAAGCGGAGGTACCACAGTATTGTGGTCACCTCCAAAGATGCCCACCGCCGGAACTGACAGGACCATTACTTCATATTCTCGGGTTTCTAGTCCCGCAGAACACGGAGACTATTTTGGAGAGGGAACACGTGCACCGCCACAGGCTGCACTGGTCGCGCCACCTGCACCTCACTTTACATACAAACGGTTTGCCGCAGTTTGCAATTTATTCTCTCTCTCTCTCTCTCTCTCTCTCTCTCTCTCTCTCTCTCTCTCTCTCTCTCTCTCTCTCTCTCTCTCTCTCTCATGATCTCTACCATTCATACATACGATACCAAGCTGCCAAAAATGTTACAGTATAACGCAGCTCATTCCAACACACCTTCGAACTTTTAAATAGCTTACATGCTCGCCCACCTATCCTTTCATACATACATGCTTCATGCTTCATCATCCTTTGTAGTTCATATAAAACTAGAACAACTGTGTTCAGACAGCTACTGACGATGGCTCAATATGGGATTTTTAAGCGCTCAAATGTATGAAACATTTCTATGATACCCAGTCGTAGAGTGAAACATTTGTTGACTCCCTAACACCGCCACGAATATATGTGATAATGGAAATGCATAAGCAAAATAATATATTTCACACGATAGGTCACGATCGTTTGCAGAAATATATGTCGCAATGCCTTCCAAATATATTTCACAGAAGTTTCTTTTATGAATCTTGATTAGCGAACACACAAAGTACTTACATACAACGCAGACCTTCACTATGTAGCCAAATAATTATTCATTGATATATACACTCAAGATCACAAAACGACAAAATTTGAAAATGATTCTAGGATTCGTTCCTGCTCAAACGTCCCAGCGTCTCACCGCTATCAATTCTGATATGCTGTAATAGAAGTTATTGGAATTTTCAAGGATGTTTCCATGGTTTTCCTAATACTTTAAAAAGGATTACACATCTTTAGTGGGGATAAACATCAGAAAGAATTCCGACTAATCATATCTGCAGCCTTTAAAACAGTGCCAATGAGAGAACGAAGCGTTTCAAAACACGGATGCAGCATTAGTGCCCAGCGCGATGATACTCACGAAGCATGACTTGCATAAGAAATAAGAACCTGCAGAAATCAAGATTATTATTATTTAAGCTGGACAAAAACTCCTTTTTTTTCTGTTACTTGTGTTATGGTCAATAAATTATTACTAATTTGTGTTTCATATCAGCCTTGTCACTGAGCACTGCCACATCTGTCATGACCCATAACTGTCACCTTTGAGATACAAGTTTTTTTTTAGTTCACTGTACTCACCTACAGAGATGCAGTGTACGCCTCCAGATGAATAAGGAACGGCCACAACACCGCTAAGCTAAGCACCCGGCGGCCACTGCTTCATATGTATAGAAAATGGCGGATGAACAAGAACCTTACAGAAAATACATTATTCTATTTTTAATTTTAGCTTCCAGCAGGGAGGAAAAACGATTTTGAAGATTACAAATAGTACTCTGGATCTATCAGTCCTAACGTAACCAATTTATAGGTCCTGCACCATAAGCTTCAAAACGCGAAATAACTATCTCTGTCAGACGCTATCCTATTGAAAAACCCTCACCGCTGTCATGCTGTAACGATTGAAATTCAATAGTTACTTTGATTTATCTGCCTCGCTACTGTTTCGGTACACACACATCCATTATAACACAAATATATGTCGATGATGCATTTTGTTTCATCTGTTTCCATCACATGGACCTTATTTACCAATGAATTGATATAAAAGGTACATTGTTGGCTGTTAAAATAGATGTGATACCATTTTCGACCTGTCTGAAACTAATCAAACTCATGAACTATTACCAAAGAAAGTTAATATTTTTGTTCAGCTATGCCATCCCCCTGCACTTCACAGACTCACACCCAACACACCCACAGTCATAACATCACATTAACATTCACCAGCACCTACCAAACATACCCATAACACCATATACACATGTCCACACCAGTAACAACACCCATAGTATTACTTACACCCATCCACACAACTGCAAATCTATCATAAGTGTCCATGTCATATATTATATACATACAGTAGACAGTGACTTTTCCTCCCTCGTTGCTGACTGGAATTGAAGGGTGTCTGCACAAGCCAAGTTCAGTAAATAAAGCTTCAATATACAGTAGTATTTGTCTTTATTTTCTAATGAATTTAATTATAAAACATTTCAGAAACACACTATGTAAATTGCACATTGAGCTTTATACATTGTGTTTGCTGTTGAGAAATAATGGAATGTTTGTATCAAGACCTGAACAGAACTTTTGTTTGGAATAACACTCGGGTGGGTGTCCAGCAAGTCCTCACAATGACCACCACACACACACTCAGAGACTGATCTTTAGTTGTCTGTTGCCAGTGATTCACAGCTGCAGTGTTTTGATCACTGAGCTGTCATTGCACCCACTGCTCCAAAGAAAGATGTTAATGATTTTTCACTCTTCTTCCAAACATTAAGCATGACTCTTCCATCCAACATCTTGGTAATGCATTAACATCCTTATTATATTTTGTACAACCCAAAAAAAATTAAATAAAAAAGAAGAGGATCTTTGATCCAGTTATTACAAATTTAATAATATGTACATATACATATGTGTATATTGTGTGAAGAAACAGCAGGGCCAGTGAAGTGTGTCATGTACTTAGGGATTTCCCCAGACAAGACTCAAAATCTAATTACTAAAATGTATGTTTCTTGCTAGTACTTCACATTTTTCTGCTTAATGGTACATGAGTAATTGAAATTTCCTCCAGCAAAAAACTAGGTAAGATGAGATAATCAATTACTTACATCTTTTAAACCCTAAGTCCTGTCACACTTGGCAGGAGCACATTAATTAATTCATAATGCGTCTTAGAAATAGTCATTGCTAGTTGTATTTGTTAGAGAATGAAAATGACTTTTCTACATAGTACATCAAGAACATTAGACATCAAAGAAAGATATTCATACATTGAGCACAATCTTCTCGCTTTGCATTTAACAGACTGCCTTCCTCAATTTAATAACCTACCTAAAATCTGAAAGACTCAGAATTAGTTGATTTCAAAATGCTCTTTATGGAAATATTGGACAAGATACGCTTTTGACAACTGATCATATTTGGGCTATGAGTGCAATCCTAAATTACTGGACGTCATTATGTTTCAGCTTCCATTAGATGAAAGCCTAACTGAGTGTTAAAGGATTCTACAAGGCATCATCACCCAACACTCCTCCAGCCCCTCACTGCCACGCCTACTGCGAGTCACCACTAGCTACTGCCTGTTCACTGACACATCCCTCCCATTGCAGGATTTACTTACTACTTGGTTTTCCTTTCTTTCAAACTCTATTCTTATGCGAGAATGTTTTCCTTTGGTACAGATATTCAACATAAATAAATTAATTCATATAAAGGGGCCTGGGATACACAGTCTACAGCAAGATTGGGGCTCAGCCACAAGAAAGTTCATGAAATACAAACAAATGAAAAAATAAACTGTTATCTTAAAAATGAAATTTTGTAAAACTTTACTTTAAGGCTCCCTGTATACTTTAAGACATCTTACTTTAACCTGACAAATATGACATGAAAATATGACTTGAAAAAAATTATTTTTTTCTAATGTTCCCTTCTTGTGGCTTACATCCCTGACATGCAGAGCAATAGGGCAACATGGGGAACAAACATATAACAATTATCATAGGCATTATCTCAACTATGACACTGACTACAAATACATACATACAACAAATTCACTAGTATCCTTATCATTCATAGATTTTCATTTACACATATGTATCTACTTTTAGATTTGTTTCAAATATGAATTTATGAAAATTTAGTCAACATCTAATTCAAAGGGATATTTGTTCAACTATAGGATGTCTTCACACAGATAAGCCATCATCTTGTCTTAGCACTTTCAGAACACTTCTGCTTTCCTCTGGCTCTGGCTTTATTACAACAAAAAAGACTAGCAGCCAACAGTCACACCTCTCATCTATCCACAGTATTTTGCTCAGTTATGTATTCCAAGCAATTCCTTGATAAGATCTTTCTTGTCATTCAAAATAGACAGTTCACATACACAACCCTACAGCTCAGTACCATCTTTCTTTGGTTATTGTAACATTATTCTAGGTAATACTGCCTGTGAATGTGGACACTAGTTTATTTACAATTTTAGTTTCACAATATAAAACTACATTGTTTCAATTTTCCTCTTGGGATACAAAGTTCTTATATACAACCACTTCCAATTACTGGAAAATGTACAAAGTGCCACACCATACACATGATGTGCCAAAATCATAAATGCCACAAAGCAACCCATAAATATCTAGCCAGGTCTTGAGTTGCACCATTCTACAGGAGACGTGATGCAAAATTTTCTAAATCCAGTTAGTGTTTTTGATCTCATGTCATATTCTTCATTGTGGACCTTGACCATACTGCAAAATAAATCTTATGAAAGATGTATGCTTGCAAAATCTGAAGATTGTACAGAAATGTTATAGAAAAATTCTGATTCCTTTGATTAAGTTTAAAGTGTAATGTTTACAATGGTGTTGCTACAAACAACATTAAAACTTACAAGCCAAGTATTCCTTTACTGGGACCAAACTGCTACCGGGAGACTGGTTGTTCCAAGCATATGGCATTATGAAACACTTTGATTAGGGATGACTGATGAATAGCTATTTTCACTAGACACATCTAACTGGATATTCAACTAATTCCACATCAGTACCAAATATCATATGACTAGATCATCTTGAAATTGACAAAGACAAAATTCTTACATAAGTAACATGAAATTAACATTACAATATAGAAAAAAAGTCAATTTTACATAATCTATGGCACCTATTCAAATAATCTGAGCTTTTTAGAAAATGAAACATGTAAGTTCTGTACAACACAATTCAAGTTCCTAAAATCATATACATATAATACAAAAATGTTTCTTAAAACATTCTAATCGCATATCAGCTACACTAACTTCATTAAATAATCTGTGATCTTTCTGCTAAAATTAACAGTCTAAGCTTTCTATCCACCATTAGCATACACATTTCTATCAAGCAATATAAAAACAGTTGTCAGTAACAGAAGCAATGAAGAAAAATTGAGCCTAATAATTTATTTTCTACAAACTAGTTAGTGCAACAGCAAATGAAGGTGTTACATAAAATATGGAAATACTGCCTTGTATGCATATGGTATACATCTGTTTTTATTTATAAGTACCAGATGCAATTAAAGCCAAATGTACAACTAAATTCACTAATAAATATTGCCGCTTTTACTTAAACTCGTAATTTTTCACTATGAGCAAGACATGAGATTCTTTAACGAATTACTTCTGCCTATCCTGGTCCCTAATCTGCAAAATCTGTCCTCTATTTCTCTCTTTTTCTCAGTTGTTCATGTCAACAAGCACTAATAAATGTGCCTTCCAGTGTGTATCTGGCTCCAAGCAGGCACACACTGGCAGCAATTATTACTTAGTTAATGAATATTTCTTGTTATTTACCACCTAGCAAGAGGTTTAAGGTGCATACTCTCAAGTTTTGAATATGCAACAAATGCAACTCATATTGTACACTTCACCACCACACAATATGCACTAGCACATCAAAGCAGATAAGAGTTGGATGTCTTAAGGACACACCTGCAAGCAAGGAGTTTCATAATCTTTTTTGGTAAACAAGTTTTAGACTGAAAAAATATGTATAATTTCTGATTGTGACTATTTGGCTACAACACATAAGTAGTAAATATAAATACACTACTGGTAAAGGAAATACTACTTACTTCATAGTACTTCAGTAACAGTACATGCTATAATGCTCTTCAGTATTGTTACAAAACAAATCTCTTTCCAAAATTAATACAGCTAGCATAATTATCTCCTGTAAGAAATTAGAGCTCTTGATAACATTCCTCTTCTAGATCTTTAGGCTAAATTAGAATTAACTCTTTTTTTTTATGCCTTTTGTAATAAAGAATACATTCAAGTACTGGCTGATCATTGTTAGCAAGATATAGAAACAGTTTCACAAAAAATAATAATTCAGAGAGTATACGCTAGTGATGTTGAAAACTTCAAAGTAATTAAGGCATTACCTCACCAGCAACATATTCTTCTGGTCCAGCTGGTATTAACTAATAAAAGCATTTGTAAGTGTCTGTGATAAATTAGCGAAAAGAAGCAGAATGAACAAAACCATTACAGTAAAGTTGTGCCAGCACTAATGCATCAAGTAAATGTCTGCTAAAGCAATCAATCTTGCACTCAACAACCTGAAGGTATTCACTACACAATCATACTGCTCCTGTAGTTACATATGTATGTACTATGGCATGACTGAGGGGAAGCCAATCACTATACTCAATGCTGTGATATTTTTTGCTGCAATGGATTAGGAACCTTTTGTTATGCATATGTGCAAGAATTCTAATCAATATCTATAACCCATTTATAATAATGAAGTAATCTCTTGGCTACATAAATATTATTCTACTTACCTAAGCAAATATATTGTGCTACACTTACTTCATGGCAAAATGCATCTGTGTGATCTATCAGAATGATTTTGTGCACTGGATATTTGACAATAATTTCACGTGTCCTTCCAACCAAATCTGAATTAATTTTCTGTGATTACAATAGAAAAAAAAAATAAAGAATTATGTATGCAAAAAATATATATATTTAAGAGTAATGAAGTAGTATATCCTTGTGCATTTTGTTTACTTACAACTACAAGTAGACTATCTTTATTTATCTCAGTGTAGTTTACAGTATGAAAGAAAAGTGCACGGTAAATATATGAGCGTGAGTTACGTGTTGTGCCAAGACCAAGTTCCCAAACATTTGGTCCCAAGGTGCTCAGGAGGGAAAAAAGTATACATACTGTACTATAGATGCAAACATGAACACTGTGTCTTTAAGGGAAGTTTGTGAAATGTACAAACAATATGACAGAATACAATGAAAACCCCCCCAAAATTTTTCCTGATTTGTGTGACAAATGAAAATACAATAGAATTTTTAATATTCATACAATATGAATTTTTGGTATGTCAAAATTTCATTCAAGCCAAAGATTGTTGTGGTTCTGACAGCTTGCAAATATCTTTACATAGCGTCCAGAATTACTCCACAGCATTGGTAATATTAGTGGAATACAGTCAGTGCCATCAAACTTCACATCAATCTCCATTGTGACTGCACAGCAACTCTGGCGACATCTTACAAACAGGTTGCCACATTTGTAACTGTGAGCCAAGATCTGCTGACTGATCTATAGTGAAAAAGAATTTATCCATGTGTTTGGAATAAAAATATCAAATAAGAAAATGTAACCAAAAGTAATAAATGTCTTCTACTGCATATCTGTATAAGGGTAACAGTGACATTAAATTCCATTCCAACAGATTTAAGAGTCCAGGCAGACAAATCCTTACTAAGAAGCATGCAAAATTATAGGTGTACACAAACTACATTGAGATGAATATTTTCAGATGATTGTGAGGAAAAGACATCAAACAACACCACAGCAACACTGGAGTTTTTAAATAGCAAATTGCAATATCACTCCTCATCTATAAAACAGTTCCCTTGATGCTTTCACTATTCACCCATAACAGTCAGGTATGTATAGAATGTTTCTTCATGAGTCCATTTCAGCATGTTATAGAAAGATAACTGCTTCATAGATGACACAACTGTACATCTCCAGTAGAAAAGAAACCCTAAAGTTGTACTTCACCACATGCTTACATGGAATAATCTACAAAGTTGAAACAGCATTAGAAATGTTTCTTTTTGCATGTTAAAGACAAAAAAAAGAAAAAAAGGAAAAGGCTAAAAACACCATGAAGAGAACCATGCAGTTAGTGGGTGCCCAGCGTCCTTTAGTAGAAGTCAGATGATTCGAGAGTCTTGCACTGCTTGGAGAGGGTAGCATACTGGCCATGGTTGGGCCCCATAGAGTGACTATGAGAATGGTGGTGGTTGTGGTGGTTGTCCCCTCGGCCCATTGTACTTACTGTGGTGGGGGCTGACCCACTTCCGCCTCCCATACTTCCCATCCCGTCACTATGGTAGAGCCGACCATTTCTGCAATGTTGGTGAGCACACATAGCATTGCTATACAGCATGTGAATAACTATGTCTATTCATTCAAAATGCAATATGATCTGCCGCCATGTTGGCGGGTTTGGCAGAGACAAGCAGAAACAGGTAAGGTTTACATACACATGGCACCATCTACTACTAACTTACCCTATCAAACACTAAAATATTTTGTATTCTGTTAATGAGAGATATATTATATATATATATATATATATATATATATATATATATATATATATATATATATATATATATATATATATATATATATATATATATATATATATATATATATATATATAAAGAAAATATGTGGCATAAAAATAAATATATGTTCTTTTTGCTCAAATAGTAAGGCACAAAGATATGCCTATTCTCTTCAGGTTACTCAGACTTTCCAGAACAATTATCAGGTAAGCAATTTTGATCTTCAGTACACTAAGTGCAGTCTGTGGATAGTAAAACCTACAGTATTACAGTATACAATAACTTTCCTTACAAAATAATGTGTACATCAGCCATGTTATCCAAAGATATAAGATGCTATAAAAGTTGTGAGAAATGGCATTGTATGTGCTGAGATTGTTATGTGCTGATTTTGTTAGAGGGTAGCACAGCAAAACATCAGAAGCATTCCACGTTTATGAAAGAACAGTAAGTCAAGTGAGGTATGAAATTTTGATGAGCTCGTCTGACCCTGCCGAAGAGGTAGAGGGGACACATCATGCAGGGACTTTGAGAATGACCAAAGCATATAGTGGGGTTTGTCATATGCATTCCAGGAGACAGATTATTTTAATACATATATTCCCTTGCATGAGCATCAGACAAGTGGAAACTTACGCAGAGAATCCACCAAGGTTTGCGGAGAGCAAGTGGGAGAGGGGGAGAATGAGATAATCAATAGTATTTTTCAACTGATATTTCATGGGTGCAGTTAAAACTCAGCAAATATACAGCTTTAAGAAATGTGCATTAAAATCTGCATTGAGGAAAGTTACAAAAAAAAGGGATAATCTTTTAACAAAAAAATACTGTATTACCAAAGAACTTGTGCTTCCAGTGATACGCTCTTCACCGTCATGAGTTTTACACCATAGCAGTGGTACAAAGTATCTCAGTTCACTTTGTTATTATTTATTATCTTGCATTAATCTATATGATGTGAGAGTTGTAACATACGTACTTGACCAGTGTTTCTATTTTCTCAAACTTATTCGAATTGTCTGCTCTGATTTTATGATGAATTTGGACGTCATTGGCAAAAAATGTACACTTTGACTGCATACTACACATTTGGGATGTCATTGTGAAGGTAAAGTACTCGTATCAGACAGGTCCCAGGATTGGTCCCTGTGGGTTATCATTCCTAACTTTAATCTACATGTGTAGATTTGACCCCACTTACTATTACACACGATAATATGGTCCACTTGTTAAAAATACTTTTATCTAGTGTAGTCCTTTCCCTTTAATGCCTTTTAATTAGTCTCATGTGATACATGTATACATGTCTACAATACTATGAAGTATAACTGATGTAAGATGTTATATTCAAACCTCCCAACTGATTTTGCTTGCCATTATCATTATCCTCACCCTCTATGTCATGATGCCCTTGAGTATAATTCACCTGTCATCAACTTTACCCTCCCCATAAGAGCTTAAGTAATCCAATCTATGGGTAAAGCTTTTACACATCACACAGTCCATCCATGTGCTCAAGGAGAAAAGTAACTGCTTGCTTATCAATTAAAAAAGACATTCACATCATGAGTATGGCATAAACCTCAGCCAGCCAAGTAACAGCTAAAAACACTGCCCACTAAACTAGCTCACTCAGACCTCAGTGTCACATCACAGTCATCTTCTGGTCTCACAACTCAGCCAGCTGTTCTCCTGTAGAAAGAGCTCAAAGCTCATACTGACTGACCTTCATGTGTGTAGGTGTGTATGTGCTGATTTACAACACAGGGTCTGAGCTACTCTTGTGTTATCCTCTCTTTATATTCTTTTCATATTTTATATATGTATATATATATATATATATATATATATATATATATATATATATATATATATATATATATATATATATATATATATATATATATATATATATATATATATATATATATATATATAACCTACCTATATACATATTCTTCTATATATTCAGCACATCAACCTCCAATGTGAGATGATGTAGCAAAAAATAGGATGCCTAAGTCCACACACACTCATAACCCACAAACATTTCCTAAAAAGAATTAAAATCACAACCTAACCGCTAAGGGGAGAGGACTGATCAGTGTAACGTTCAGTGGAGAAAGCAAACAGTCAGGAGGTGAAGTAGTGACATCAAATGATGATTGCCAGTCAGTAAACAGATTAAGAGGTTGACTTTCTGTATGCTCCTCTACAGAATGTTTTGCACCTATGACCTCACAACCATAACTCTATAGCACTAAGTTACAAACACCTTTACACCTTTGTGCAGCATCATAAAGTATTTCTTCTCATAAGATCAATCCTCTGCACACATGGCAAACATATAATAAAATGAATTCATTAAACAAGTAATTGATGACGTCAATGATGATGCTAAACAAATAAATGCAAATTAATAAAATCAAAACAATGACACCATACTTTATTATATGTAGGTTAAGTTTTTTTGTGATTAGTAAAATCACTTACTAGGTACTTCTTTTCTTTTCTTTTTTTTCATTTTATACTGACATTAGTTACATTCTTATATAAATATGTGAAAAAAAAATGTTTTCTTATTCTAATATTTAAAATAATCATATTAATTAAAGTTTTCTATTACCTGAATGTCACACTTCCAGTAATTCCAAAAGATGATAATGTTTTAAGGAAGAACAATACTCACAAGGTTCCTGGGAAAGGTGGTGTCTGGGGTGGAGTGTGGGAGTGGCGTGGGCGGGAGTAGCCGGGACCTCCCAGTGACGTGAGGGTGCCTCCCCGTGACCCTCGACCCGGCAAGAATGGGTCGCGCTCTTCACATGATCCCGGCTCAGCTCTAGTGAACAAACATGAGTAATGTGTTGATATTTTTTTCACATTAATTACTTTGTTAAGGGTAATATAAAGGTAAGAAACAGGATATACATACTTGTAATGCCATTCATATACATCAGATACACCTGCTTTTCTCTCTATTCCTATGACCTGAACTCTTTCAAGAAGGGATATAATCCATTTGGATGTTCACTATGGAAACTGACACGTCAATGAGTCTTTTTTTATTTTTTTTTCTCTAGGCCAGAGCACCTTACATAAAAGAAAATAATAAGTGCCAGCCACACACCATATACAAGATTGACAACCATAGCTGAGAGTTCAGTACTCTAAATTCCAAGGCTAGATGAGCTTGAGTTTAAATTCATCTACTCTGTTGTCTGCTCCATGGCAAGGGAATTACCCAAGTGTGTCTCCATTACCTCCTGTCTGCACATACTCATATATCATGCCTACATGTGCTATTCCTCACACTCCATTATTTTTTTCCTCTTTCCCAAATACACCTACACTTTGTCCTATTCTATCCACAGTCTGGGAATACCAAGCCATCATAAATCCCATGTTACACAAGAAAGGGTCTCACTTGTGGTTGAGGTAGATCCAAGTGTGGGAGGTGAACCAGACCAAAATGGTGAAGAGAAGACCACTCCCTGCAGCTGACAACAACAGGTACACCACACCAGACCTGCAAAGAAAGGTAACAATAAGCTTCAGGATTTGAGATCTGTAATTGTTTGAAAATTTGTTATTCTATACAATGTCAATCTATTCAATGTTCCTATACAATGGGAACTTGAGTCTCATGCTTACTTCAGTGACAACTTATACAAGATCTGCAAATTGGGAAGTCTAGTAGGAATATAACTTCATTTTGTCCTAAATTTGAAAAGAAAACATGAATATCTGGAGTAATCAGTGAACGAAAGCATCAGTCAGTGCCAGTAATACCACATTTGCATCACCTCACCTGGTGAAATCATGTTGCTAGAGCTGATAGTGTGATAGAATACAACAGTCTAATTCATGAACACATTTGTTAGGTTGCACAATCACAACTACTTAGCTTATGTCCTGTGCCTACCCTTTGCCTTACTACAACATGAAAGAGTACAAACCTCACAACTTGTCTCTGTCAAGTCTGATAACTGAAATCTGGATCTCTTGCCTGCAAATCCTGCATACTGATCCTAATGCCACAAGACTTCAGTAATGATAGTAATAAATACTAGTGTTACATTCAGGAAGCATCTCTTACATCGCCTGGTCACAGGTGGCACTAAGAGCAGTGTTGTAGTGCTGATGCCATTTATGACACTCCAGTAGGCTGGCCACCTCAGCTAGGCTCCGTTGAGAAGTGTTCACATATGAACTTATGCGATCCAGGCGAGGATGGATCTGAAGAAAGAAAAGAATGTTTTACCTGCTACTATCCATAAACTCCCATTTGAGCATACTCTGTTCTCATTTGCACTCTCATGTTCTATGACTGAAATCTTTTCATTTGATGGCCTTCCTCTCATGCCCACATTATCTGGAAGATACCCAGCTGTGTAGTTCTATGTTAAATCCAGCACTCTGGAAATAAACCTTTGTAATCATCATCACACTCTCAAAGTTCCTTCACTCCAGATTACTTACAAGATTAGATTCATAGTGAGCGTCAGCAATGCGGGTGACTTTGTTGAGGGAGTTGAGAACAACTTTAGCAGCTTTCTGGGCATGGGTGAGGTAGGTGGCAAAGGGGGAAGGTTGGGTCGGATCGCAGCGAAGGTAGTAAGCCGGCACCTTCTTTGATACCAGTTTGCCAAGCTGTTCTTCTAGGAATGGGTTGGGGTCCATGCACCAGTCTGACAGAGCCTGAAGAACATTGCTTATATAGTGAAACATGCCTTTCATATGAAATTGTTAATAGCCACAAATGTCATAAATCATTTAATTCTGAAAGATTTAATCAATTAAATTCAGAAGTTAAATCAATAACATCTTCAACCTGTACTCACTACTGAAGTCACTAAATAGAGTGAAGTTAAGCCCCAACACAAAATCATGGCTAGCAGTCCAAGAACTGAAAATCTGTAATAAAAAGAGATTACCAATTACAGGAATGTCTTGCCAGAATCTTTATATTACAACTATCATTAAAAACTACAAATGATATTTAGAAAAACTACAGAAGGATAAATTAGCCAATGATAAAAGGCACAGAAAAGCACTTGATTAATGTACAATACAAGGATCACACAAGTTCAGCACTATAGTACTCCCTTCACTCATACCACTAAACTTGGAAAATTTATCCACCCATCCATCCACTAAAGTTGCCAGTTATACAGTCTACCATCCTGCTACCAATCCAATCCACCAACCACCCATTTTTCCATATATCCATCCACTACTCAACCAGGCAGACTGCTTCTCACCTCAGCTATGATAAAACTTTAGCTTTCCCGCAAATTGTAGATTATCTATGCATTCCTAATGGTATGAGCATGAAACTTGCATTAATTCAAAATAACTCAATGGAAGAGGTAAGCCACTAACGTGATGAGAGTGCACCGCGAGTGTTTTGCCACGCCGGCCATCACCACCAGCACTACCATCATCAGGATCCCGGTGAGGCCCAGTGTGCTCACCCACCTCCCAAGCTCTGCAACCCCAAGCATGCGCACCAATCCTCCCATCTTTGCCCCAGACATCTGCAAACATACAAGTCAGTCAGCATTTTGTATTTTAAAATGAACTACTACATTAAGCACAAAGAAGTATCTACATTTCACTATAAAGCATATGTATTATGGATAGAACAAAGAGATAGAACAAATTTAAAAATCATTACCATAGAATTGATATCATCTACATTGATGATAAGGACTTCTGATATGTTTCCTTGCATGTAATGAAGACTTTCAATGATGAACATTTTCACCGTTCCATTGTCAATTTGTTCTTGTTGAACTGTCTCCTTAAAGAGGTTCAGCTGTGGCTCCAAATTCCTCCGAATTGTTTGATCAAATTGTGTGGTCTGTCAGGAGGAAGAAAAATCCATTATTTTTCTATGTATTACAGCCAATCAGTAACAGCTAATATTAAGTACAGTTATATACCTACCATAAAACCAAGAATTCTACTTTGCCAAATCAAAATTAAAATCATCACCACACAAAGATACGCCTTGTATTAATGAAGGCTGCCAGACACAATGATTAGGGTGGTGGTAATGTGGCCATCACTGGCTACATTATGCACAGAATTTACTTAGCAGCTAATACAATCCTGCAAAAGTTAACAAACACCACACCAGCAGGGAGGCTCAGCACTTTCCTTTACTCATTACCAAGTGATCTGTAAATTTTGCTATCAGCTCATCACAGTGAATTCTGTACTGTCTGTAACACTGAATCTAAACTATGAATTTGATTCAAAACATACACCGTAAACAACAAAAGACCTCATATCCAGCCTTTTTCAGGACCTGTAGCATAGAGAACATTTCTGACCATTGCTTTCCTTACCTGATTACTGAGCGAGTGAGTCAGGCTAGTGATGTTGCCGAGGGAGTGCACCATCCGGGTGACACCTTCATGCACCTCCTCGTTGCCCCACACACTCACTGCCAGAGCACCCCTGGTGATGCACAACATAAATTTGCAGCAGGAGGAAAAAGCTGTGGTAATAAACTTCATGTATGCAATAAATGTAATACATATTTACATAAAGTGTGCTCTCTCCTACATTAGTATCATGCACTGATGTACATATATGCATATGCATGTACAGCGAGTTTCACCAGTTTGGTGATATGTATCTAGACTAGATTCCCCAGGTGGGAAAAGTAAGCAAATGTTAATTCCTCAACATTTTAGCAACATGTAGTGCTGTAGGTTACCATAAAGCAATTTTCTCAATGCTTGTGGTACATATATGTACTATCATAATAATTATACTACAAATGTACAAAATTTAAATGGATATCAGACTCAAGAGCATAAAAACATTTTTTTCTTGATTGTTTAACGTTCCATGTTTCTAGATTTTACTTATACAAAGCCAACATCCATATTATTAGCAGTATGCAGTACATGTCTCTTGGTCTATACTACATACTGTATGTACATAAAAATCCTTCTGTAATAAATTCCCTCTTTAATACAAAAATTAGAACTAAAATACACTCAGTGCAGACGAGTGCCTTACAGTGTTAAAATAGCGAAGAGAACAAGGGTGACTTTGAGGCAGGTTATGGAGCCCGGCTTGCGCGGCCGATTGTCGCAGCATCGTGTCAGCAGGTACAGTAACAACACCAGCAGGGTCAAGATCAGTATTCCAGCAGGAACAGATCCAATTATTCCGAGGCTCTGCAAAAAAACAAAAACTCACATTATCCATTGTCCCTAAAGTGCTACCCCTCAATCCCATCACCACCTCATCCACACTTGTTTTACTCATCCCTCAACAGCAACAGCAGCAGCATAATTCCTGGTAATATGTCACTCTTTCTTACTTAGGCCTCTTGGTTATCTAGGTGTTCCTGAGTACAAGGCTAAATAAATGTACAAAATCTTCCCTCTGGCAAAAAGAGAAAAAGAAAGAAAAAAAAAAAAAAAGAAAAAGAAATCTTATATATTAAATCATATATTTCATTGTTGCACCAAGAAGCACACACCTCCTGATAGACGGGGGAGAAAGGGTTGAAGGTGGAGTTGACAGGGTGCAGCGTAAGGTTGATGTGTGGTGTGCTGTGGAACCACTCAACCCAGAACACCCGCTGCACCACCGCCTCGGACACCACCCTGTGCACCTGCATCCTCCCCTCCTAGTGGCGGCTCCTCCTCCTCCTCCCTCCTGACCAGCACGGCGACCCTCTCACGTACTACCACACTCGCCTCACTCTCATTCTGGAACTGTAAGGAGGAACTGTTAGGAGCAATGCAGTGTTGGTCTTGCATACACAGGTTACAAAAAATTATAATTAGATATTGATTTACAATCATTGTGTGATCCCGAAATAAACAATAAAAATAAACTAATCAATGTAAAGAATATCATTTATTAAAGCAAAGTTCAATAAATCTAAATAATGTAAAGAAACAAACTAAATGTAGATAAAAGAGAATTAAGAAAGGCTATTATGTAATCATGTGTACTCTGATATGCAAGAAAACATTTGGGGGAGAATTCAAGCATTCATAATTAGCACACATCAAGACATAACACATCCGCGTCAGTAACTATATAATTATTATTATTATTATCGTGAGAAATTGCATATGATCGGATTCTAATCATACGCGCTGAGCAGTGCTTGCACACTTAATGGTATTAGTTGTGTTTATATTTCCCCTGAACATGCAACACAGAGATAAATAAATACGTTGTTTTGAAATATATGTATTATTTTCTCTGGTATGCTTCACAAGTAACTATTTGGGGATGTTTTATTTTTCCCGGTAACTTGAAGACCCCTGCAAAGCAACCGCGACATCTGTGTCTCGCACAGAGCAACCATGGCGGCGAGAGAGACACATTATGTGTGCTTCATTTGGGGAAATGCAGGATAATGAAGTAGCCCACTCACTGATTCTGGAAATACAGCGCGGTAGAAAATGAGGAAATTTTGCCTGGAGCAGGCGGTGCGCCGGAACAGCGCGAGGCAGACGCGCGGTGCCCTATCCCCCTGAACCTGAGCGTGCCTGACTGGCAAGGCAATCCGGTGGGCGCCACGCGGGCCGCGCCTCGCCGGGACGTGCAACAAGGAATCGATACGACGTGAATCTTGTACAACATGCAATCGCCTCTTTAATGATGAGCTATTCCCACGCAATCCCTCATTCCTCTACTGTGGTTGGTAGACAGAAAAGTAGCGACAATATGAACGCTCTCTCTCTCTCTCTCTCTCTCTCTCTCTCTCTCTCTCTCTCTCTCTCTCTCTCTCTCTCTCTCTCTCTCTGACACAAGCCGCGACACCCGCCACCATAGGCAAGCAGTCAGACCTGCCCTCAGACAGGCTACAGACGAGGTAGGGTGCTGAGTAGCTACTGTATGTAGTAGTGCAAGGAGGAACCCCGATGACAGACGCTACTATGAGGAGTGCTTGCCTTTTCTTCCCGACCTTCCTGAACTCAGAATTATACACGAACTATATATTTATGAACGATAACGCTTAATACAACATGGCTTCCCAATGCATCACAGAAAAACGGTTCTTTAGTCACGGGTTCATGAGCATTGGCAAACAAATACGAGTACAGTGGTGTCCATTCTCACGCTCTGAATACACGCCTTCACGATCAGCCCACAGCGCGTCTCCCTCCCTCTCCTCCCTGGCTGCCGTGTGTGCTGTCCTTAGTCCACTGTTTCTCCTCAAGGGAAGTCCACAGGTATCTTAGCATTGCGACACAGATGCTTCCCTCACGCAGGTAAAGCGATATGACTGACTTTTTTTTTGAGGATTACTAATACATGTCTAATTTTGGATAATCCTTTTGGCTCTACTCTTTGAGGTATTGGCCTGCCTTTTTGTATTCCATGCCCAGTCCCTCTTGCATAAAATAATCATCACTATCATTAGCTCCATCATTTTCGTCGTCATCTGAAGACGAAATCACTTTTTTTTTTTTAAGTCACATGCCAGCCCCAATTAAATAAATTAAATCATGACTATTATCACCACCAACATTCTCATCATCCCCTGGAAACACAATCACCACGAATACTACGCACGGCAGCAAGCCAAGTGATGTTTTCTAAGCTTACGAGGATATGAGGAGTCCCCGCTTTCCCTCCACCCTCCCCCTATCCCGCTTCGTGACGCAATGTGTGCCAGTATCAGTATGCTTTGTATGTAGACGTGGTGCTCGGTGTGTGTGTGTGTGTGTGTGTGTGTGTGTGCGTGTGTGTGTGTGTGTGTGCCGCAGGGGAGGGAGGATGCTAGTCTGTATATCATGGTGAAGCTTTCATGTGCATCACAGACATCTAGCGTAATGAAATGAATAAGGCAGATCAGTCAGTCAGTCAGTGAGGTAATCAGTCAGTGGTGCAAGGGAATTCAAGCCGAAGTGATGTGTTAAAGGGAGGAGGGTTAGCGAGTGATTCAGTCTCTAAGAATACTTCATCCTTAACAACGATGCTCATTGACCATCATACTTGAAATCCATACGAGTGAAACATCAGACGCCATTACTTTAAATGTTTCATAATTATTTTACATCAATAAAACTCCCGCAGTACTGAGGCCTTTCATCTGAAATACCCAACCTTTCATGTGCACGAGACTCTTTGTTCAGTGAATCGAGTTATGTAAATAATCGGTTCACTCTCCTTTGTCAAAACAATACAGGATTAAGTCGCCAGGAGCCAAGAGTGAGATGGAAGATGAGGGAGGCCGTCGGGGGGAGCCGGGAGCCGCAGGGCGCTACACAAGGCAGGTGGTGTATCTGCAGCAGCCTGCCACACTGAACGAACCCGAGGCTCGTGTTTGTTTTCTAAATACTGAATGTGAGGAGATGCCCCGTCCACCCCGGGCAGGTTCCAACAGCTTGAAAGACAACAACTATTTCTCTTTCAGCTGCAATTGTTGATCAATAAAATATGCAACGTTTGTACGGATCCCAGTACAATACTCTCCCCAAAAGGTAAGTATACGGCAACAATTAACAGAAAGGCATTTAATTAATGAAAAGTTACAAATTACTTTAAAACATTAACCTCAGCGTTATTTGGGCGAATGAATTAACGCCAGCAAAATTAAACACCAGGAATAACAACAAAAAAGTATAGTCATGAACACAGGAAGGGAGGTCAGAGAGCAAAGGTCAACAGATCAACGGGGAGGGGAGAAGGGGAGGGAAAGGATACTGAACCCTCCGTCTCCTCCTTCAGCCACCTCCACTCCTGCCCCTCACCCCGGCACACACTCATCCCCATCCCCTCCTGCAGTCCCACACGCCTCAATGGAGCTATCTGAGCGAGGACTCGTGAATGAGGGAACTGTGGGGGCCTCTCCAAGACTCCCTACCCGCCAGACTGTAAGAGGCCAAAAATGTTAAGCCTCAGTGTGGACAGTCAACACGTGAGGCCAGGAGGCAGGCAGAGGATGGACGCAACAGAGCACGGGAATACACAGAGGGGCGTCCTTTTGGTCACTATTCAGACGTTAACACCGAGGAGACACTCACGAGGATGGGTCGCGTTTCTGTCGCCGAGGTGCAAAGCTTTCTCCTCTCATCAAGAATGTTTTCAAAGACCCACAGTGAAGATAAGTCAGGATCGGTTTATTTTATGTTGTTGTTTTCATTAATGATGCATAAATCTAACTGAACGCTCGCCAAATCATGAAACATCCCTAAAACTGCAATGATGTCCACTACACCCTGTCTGAGGTAGTCGAGGTGAAGCGTTCATGCGTTTTACAATACCAGTTGAGCAAAAACGAGATAAATAACTGGAAAGGGAAGCTCACACTATATAATTATTTAACGCTTTAACTTTATACATCCGAAGAACAAGTGTAGTAGAAACATAAGAAAATACAACAAATTCAGTCGCAGCAAAAGAAAGTAAGGTAAATGCTGGAAGATATAATAAAGAAAACGTCAAGTCAGGATCATTCAGAACATTATACTCCTGCTTCTGCCTGGGTTTACCTGACACTTTCCCCACTCGTACGAAGTTGAGTCATGAAAGCAATTACTGATAACCGCAACGTGTCTTGAGTGGCCTCCAGCACACTGATAAACGAACCCTGACGATATGACTGATCAGATAATAATAGTAAAAATATATGAATGAGATATGAAACGTAGAATTTCAAGATCATGTTTACTGCACCGGTTTCATAATTTCCAGGTAGCGTCCAGCGGGTTCCAGATTCCAGCAGCAGCGATGGCTAGTGTTTGGATCAATAAGCTCGTTTAGGCCCCACTTGGTTCACACCGCAAGTCCAGTCACTATTCTAACTTAACCTAACTTGACCTAATTTAAGTTAACCTAACCTTTCTTAACCTAACCTAACCTAACTTAAGCTACCCTAACCTAACCTAACCTAACCTAACCTTTCTTAACTTAACCTAACCTAGCCTAACTTAAGCTAACCTAACCTAACCTAACCTAACTTAAGCTACCCTAACCTTTCTTAACCTAACCTAACCTAACCTAACCTAGCCTAAATCACACTGCCAAGCTATGATGTCTATGCTCTGACGTTCATTTATTCATTCATCCATTCACTTTTCATTTTATCATTTTGCTGCCTGACGTTTTCAAAGGGAGCAGCAGTCAATCAGGCCCCAGCTCACTGCCAGTGCACTTTCCCTTGAAACAGCGATCCTTGGTGGTGTCATGGCCAGAAACACAATAATTTCCACTCCATCCCAGTTTTGTATTTCCCGTCAACCTATGGAAAGAAATCGAGTAACCTTCTGTATTTCCACTGTTTTCTATTTCCCCTCAACTTACAGTCTTTTCACAAGCTGCCAGTCTTACACAACCTGACAATCGATAGGTTCTCACCACATCAGACGGCTTGGGATTAAGGAGAACGGCTGAACAGTGGAAGGAAGAGTGGTGGGTTAGTTGACTTGTGACCTCCCCTGTACCTCCAATCCCTGTGTTACCCGTGTGGTGCTGAAACCCCCTGTGGATCATACTTCTTCTTTATCAAATGTTTGTTGACTCTTTGTTGTTAGATAAGCTACAAGTGATATACATTCTATAATCTTTTTTTTTTTCGTGTGTTTTTTTTTTTTTTTTTTGAGAAAGGTTGGAAGAACTGACGTCTGAATTATTCTTTGTGTGTGTGTGTGTGTGTGTGTGTGTGTGTGTGTGTGTGTGTGTGTGTGTGTGTGTGTGTGTGTGTGTTCCAGGTTTCTTCAGCTACGAAAATGAATGGAGAGAACTTAAAAAGAAACCAGGTTGAAAAATGCAGCAAAACACACACAGGCGATAAAAATGAACATGCAAGCACTGCCTACTGCAAAATCCACACACACACACACACACACACACACACACACACACACACAGTTTATTCATTCACCTAACCAACCTGTCAACCTATCTATCTGATCTATCCATCCATCCATCCATCCAGCCACTTACCTACCTACCTACACCAAAACATCTACCTATCTACCCCAGCACAACAAAACTCTGGGTCCTCTTCTGGGTCCGGTTGCAGGGAACACGAGGCATGCCCATGTTATTTCAAGAGGATAGGCCGCGCCACATTGAAATTCCGTGCAAAGGTCGCGCCCATGACACAGTTCTGGTCTCGCCGGGGCTGCGCCGCTGAAAGTAATCCTTGGCGCGCCCCGGGGGAGTGTCGGCCAAAGGGTAAAGCTGAGCATCGCAGACCACGATGGCGACGGCGACGGAGGAGGAGGAGGAGGAGGAGAGGGTGATGGTAGAGGGTAAATGCTTGGATGAAACAATCGGGGGGGAGAGAGAGAGAGAGAGAGAGAGAGAGAGAGAGAGAGAGAGAGAGAGAGAGAGAGAGAGAGAGAGAGAGAGAGAGAGAGAGAACACACTGAATGACAGACAAGAGAGACAGGTACACACACACACACACACACACACACACACACACACACACACACACACACACACACACACACACACCGAAATAAACATCACAGACACGTAGCTGACTCAATAGATTAGATACGGCGATAAGTTGGAAGCAAAGGGATTAAGGAAGAAATTCGGCCGTAAGAACCAATAACAGGAGTTCAATCAAGAGTGTAAAAGAAAATTAAGGAGTTTGAAAAGATTTTAAACGAGAGAAAGAGTAAGTTTTAAAAATGGACACAAAGGAGGAGAAGGAGATTGATGATTGTGCTGAGTAAGAGTGAAGGGCAGAGAGAGAGAGAGAGAGAGAGAGAGAGAGAGAGAGAGAGAGAGAGAGAGAGAGAGAGAGAGAGAGAGAGAGAGAAAATAGTTCCTAAATGTTCTCAGATACGCCCAACAAAGCACTCCTCGATTACACACACACACACACACACACACACACACACACACACACACACACACACACACACACACACACGCACGCACGCACGCACACACACACGCACGCACGCACGCACGCACGCACGCACGCACACACGCACGCACACACACGCACGTCTTCCTTGTGGCGGTCCATTCCTTCAGTGCTCAAAGGACGGGAAGAAATAATAATATACTTGATGGTATCTGTAACTTGCTCCCACGGCTTCTCTCTCTCTCTCTCTCTCTCTCTCTCTCTCTCTCTCTCTCCTCTCTCTCTCTCTCTCTCTCTCTCTCTCTCTCTCTCTCTGTGTGTGTGTGTGTGTGTGTGTGTGTGTGTGTGTGTGTGTGTGTGCCTGAATTATAAAGCGGTAAACTTGTTCAACGCAAGACTGGAAATACAAAGATAAAATACGACGAAAAATTTCTTACTGTAACTCGGAACTGCATCATTTTATAATTTTTTTATTTTTTTTCCGGAGAAGATGACATCATACCACATCCTTCTCCTCCTTTACCTCCTCCTCCTCTTCCTCGTCCTCCTCCTCCTCTCCCTCTCCTTCCTCTGACATTCCCCGTTCTTCTGTCATCGATGTGGTGGGGAACGCAAGCAAACAAACCCAGGTATCGAATTCCGTCACTTGCAGCAGGCAGTCACACAATGGACTAGGCAGCGGCGCCACCTGATGCATTCATAACCTCTCCCAAAGCACGGTAAATACTGAACACCCCAACTCCTACTACGTTCGACAAATATTCGTTCTCAAACACGTCCATAAGCTTCTGTTCAAGCGAGAAAGTCACGTTTTGATTCACTTGTCTTCAGAGTCCATCAGACACTGACCTGTTGGTATCCCATGACAGACTGATGGGAAAGGAGACAGAGAGAGAGAGAGAGAGAGAGAGAGAGAGAGAGAGAGAGAGAGAGAGAGAGAGAGAGAGAGAGAGAGAGAGTCACCACTGTACTGAATTGAATGATAGATATCTACGATCTCTCTCTCTCTCTCTCTCTCTCTCTCTCTCTCTCTCCTCTCTCTCTCTCTCTCTCTCTCTCTCTCTCTCTCTCTCTCTCTCTCTCTGTGTGTGTGTGTGTGTGTGTGTGTGTGTGTGTGTGTGTGTGTGTGTGTGTGTGTGTGTGCATACAGACACACTCTGCAACAGTCACTGCCTCGATGGACCAGGATGGGATCTTGGAGACGCTAAGTGGAGTGAAGAGCGCCGCCGTGTGTGTGTGTGTGTGTGTGTGTGTGTGTGTGTGTGTGTGTGTGTGTGTGTTGTGTGTGTGTGTGTGTGTGTGTGTGTGTGTGTGTGTGTGTGTGTGTGTGTGTGTAGTTGGCCCTGACAGAAGAAAAGTATCCTGGTGGTTTAGCGATATATGTATGTATGTATGTATCTAAGTATGTATGTATGTATGTATGTATGCTGATATGAAGGTACAAACACACGGCACACACCGCAGCCACACACGCGATCACACACACACACACACACACACACACACACACACACACACACACACACACACACACACAACGTAGCGTAGCGTGCAATATCCCCTTTACGCGTTAAGCCAGAACGACTAATATAATTCACAAGAAAAAAGAAAAAAAAAGAGGAAGTCAGAAGAAAAACAACCTGCAAAATAGCGTCAGGCGGCAGCGGTACACTGGCTGGCATTGCTTCACCCTTGCGTTATCTTATCTACTGAATAAAGTGGCTCAGGGATCACGTTTTCATTATCAGCGGAGCACCAGCGGAGGCGGCGGCGTGCAATGGAGGGTAGGACAAGTGTAGGTACATTTCCGGTGCACTGAGAGATAGGATGCACAAGTTACACCGGCAGGAGGATGTAAACTTTCAGAATAGTAGGTAAAATTATCATTAATTACTATATTTACTTCTTTTCGTTCGTTTTTATTTAGTCTTCATACTGTGTGTGTGTGTGTGTGTGTGTGTGTGTGTGTGTGTGTAGGGGCGCGGCGGAGGGCAGGCAGGCGGAGCTACAATGACGAAGCGTGGCGGTCTCCCGAAGAAGGGGGCGGGAGCTTTGGATCAATAACGCGAGGCAAAAAGCGAGGTGGTTAGCGCCTCAGTAATGCACGCGGTGGACCAGCCGGAGGGGAAGCGAGGAGCGAGGGACGAGGCGAGCTGGTGTGTGAGACGAGAGGGCAAGAGGAGGAGAGCGAGGACCCGTTAAGTTAGCGAAGTTAAGCGAAAAATGGAATAAAAAAAGCTTAGCAAAGTTAAACTGAGGTGTTGGTGAGGTAACGCGGCAGCCAGTACACTAACATTGCAGGTTAGTGAGTTTAGGTGAGCATAGGAGGAACGTTACGAAGGTTAGCGAGGTGAGAGGGACAGACATGGCTTGGAATAAAACAGTGGAAAGGTCAGATGGTTAACGGGAGAGAGGCGGCTAATGCGGGTTGAGGGGAGGGGGCTTAATGGGTGAGGGCGGCCGACAGAGGTGAAGGGAATCATCTGGGGAAGGGAATGATCATGGGAAAAGGGAATTAAGACGGGGAGGGGAATGATAAGGAGGAAGGGGAATGATCAAGGGGAAAGAATGATCAGAGGGGAGAGATCAGGGGGAGGGGGAAAGATCAGGGAGAAGGGGGATGGTCAGAGGAAGGGGGTGGTGATGGGGAAGGTCATTTTCAAAGTCACTTGCTTCAATGACTTCGTGTGAATTTGTTGTATGAGAGAGAGAGAGAGAGAGAGAGAGAGAGAGAGAGAGAGAGAGAGAGAGAGAGAGAGAGAGAGAGAGAGAGAGAGAGAGAGAATGCCTAAAACAATCACTGGGAAATGAACAACGAAGCGATAAGAAGCTAATGATTCTCTCTCTCTCTCTCTCTCTCTCTCTCTCTCTCTCTCTCTCTCTCTCTCTCTCTCTCTCTCATTTCCTATATAGCTGGTCAACTCAACAGGTTCCCAGAATATCCGTGCTGTTTCATCCTTTCCACCTTCCCTCCTGCCCCCTTTCTCCTCCCCTCCCCCAAAACTCACCTCCTCCCTTATTTACTTCGCCCCGCCCCACCTCATGTCAGGGAGTCACGCACACGGCGACACGGAAGGCTGGGATGGAAAAGGTCGTGAATATAATAGAGGATGGAAGGGGACAGCTTAAGTACGAGGAAGGTGGTTAGACGTGAACAAGGAGCAGGTCGTGGAAAATAATCAAGGCGACTGAGGGAAGTGTTGATGAGGGGGAAACGAGGCGAGATGTCAACAGGGAAGGCATTGGGGTTAAGTGACGAGGAGGAAGCACGTGCGTTAGGTACGGTTAAGTAAAGGAATTAGTTTGGATAAGTGAGATGTGTTTTAATTCTGATAGGTGGGTAGATTTTTTTTCTTCTTCTTCTTCTTTTTAACAAGGACTGGCACTGGAGCTAAGTAATGAGTGGCAAGCACGCACGTTAGAAATGGTTAAGTAAAGGAGGTAGTTTAGAGGAGTGAAATATGTTACTGTTTTGAAAGGTGAAGCATACGTAGGTAGTTAGGGTTTGTATACAGGGACCGCCACGTGTGGGTCTGGTGGCTTCTTGCAGCTTCCCTTGTGTTCTTGTGTTCTTGTGTTCTTATGCACATTATTGTCAAGCGTCTTATTGCATCAGCTCATTTTACCGCTACAAATCATTTTCCACTTGCCTGTAAACCACTGCCATGTGTGGATCTGATGCTTTCTTGCAGATTCCTTCATTTTCCTCGCGTTCTTGTGTTCTTATTCACAATATTAACGCCAAACTACAATTGTATTATCCCATTCACCACTACAGACAGTCATCGAACCCCCTGTACTAGTGAGAATGCAGTAAATTTATTAACCGTGATGGATGAGCAAGAATTTCACCTCCAGACACCAATCAAGTAAAGTTATTTCCAAACTTACCATACCATTAAGAATATAGTTTAAGTAAAGATATCAACCGTGGTGGATGAGCAAGTGGAGGCGATTAACTTGGAAAAAAGGACAGGACTTCCACCGCCAGGCAGCAATTAGGTGCAGTAATCACTATAATCGCGGCCCAAGTGTTGTAAGAGCGGGTGACGCGTGACTCGGGTATTACAAGATCGACTCATGTTCATTAAGTCTTAGCGTGACTCCTGACGCGGCGGCTCACAAGCTCAAATATGCTGGCTTATGCACACTACTGAATTGAGGTTAAGAAATATAAGCAGGTAAAAGAATTACGACTTGGTTGGCGTTGTAGGTTCCCTAATGAGGATGTTCTGAAGCGTTAGTGCACCTTACCTCTATTACTTTTAACTGTAGTGGAAATTATCGGGGTTTTCTGATTTTTTTTTCTTTTTTTATGATTCCAGTGATTATTTTACCTTCATTACTTTCAAAGGTATATTAGTCAAGAATACGTAAGCTCCTAATTTTTTTCTTGTTCTTGGCTCTCCTCCTCTTGCTCCCGTTTTCTTCTTTTCCTCCTCCTCCTCCTCTTTATTCTTCTTCTCATCCTCCTTTTCTTCCTTATCTTCCTCCTCCTCCTACTCCTCCTCCTCTTCATTCTTCTTCTCCTTAACCTCCCTTTCATTCCTCGTTTATTCCATTTCATCACTTTTTGTTCAGCGCACTGGGTTCCTGAACATAACCATGAAGACTTCGCTACCAACACTTTAAACGCGGCACTTCTTACTCAGCCCCAATCATAACATTTCATGACTACGCTCCTCCCAAGCTGCTTAGTACAGTTGACCTCATTCTCGCAATCTCATCCTCGCACTTAATTCCTCCAAACTTTGTAATTCTGTCGCCTCGGGTTTTGCTGTTTAAGTTCACGATAATATCAAAGTCAAAGTATGTATTGTATTTGTATTAACATAGATCCTTTTTCGGACTTACTGTAGCCGTCAGAATACAGGAAATAAAAAAAAAGAGTCATAATTGAAAAACTGGAGGTGAATTATACCATTAGAAAAAAATACCGATAATAATGATAATAACAGTAATCGTAAACTTAATGTAATCCTCGCGTTATCGAAAAGAAACTGAAATGATACCTAGGTAGTGAAGTAATTAAACTTTAACGATATGATAACATGAGAAAAAAAAAAGTGAGGTGTTTATGCAATATGAGTGAGAGAGAGAAAGGCGCGCGAAGGGGGCGGGGGAGAACACAGCATGATGGAGACGGCACCAGGGTGAGTAAGGCCCGAGCCGCCCCGTGCATCACGCCGCGAGCAAAGCTTACGAGGTGGGGGACGGCACCCGAACTTACGCGGAGGGTCGGGAACTCTAATTAATAAAAGGGTGCTGAGGCTTATGCAGGGGGAGCCTCGAGGGTTTCCATGCACCGAGCACTGCAGCAACACACGTGGAGGTAAACGAACTAATACACTGCAATGACAAGTGGCCACGTCCTGTTAATTTCATGGTATCGGTTTCAGTATGTTCGCATGGCGTTAGAAGATTTATCAAGTTGAGGATGATAACAAAATATAAGGAAACCGACTGGAGCGAGAAAAGACAATGGCTCTTTCAATACTAAGGGTTTTACTTAATACAGTTCTCGTGCTCTCAAGCTTCAAATTCACGTAGTAACTCGTCCGACATAACTGTATCTGGCATTTTTATCCCAGCATGACTTGCTGTTGGTGATTTCATGAAGGTTATAAAGTTGTCTGTACGACTGAGTCAGTTAATAAAAGCACTGGAACTAATGCAGAGCTTAATGAACTCAAATATTACTATGCACTAGAGACTTCAGCAAATTACAGATGGGTCTGAATTTCAAAACCAACTGATAAGGTCAAGTAAGAAATAACAACGTCCGAAAATGTGGGTAATTGTAAGACTGTGTATTACTGATGATAAAAAATTCTTATCTTAAATACTAACACAGGATCTCAGAGTAATTCTTTAATAGTAACACAAAAATAATGCCCTGTGTCATATTTACTTTCTTTTTTTTTTTTATCTACTTGATCAGCCAGTCACAGAGGACGTGGCCATTACAAAACATGGGAAGGTCTTTCGTGTATGTCAGTGAAATGGCAACACAAGCGCATAAAAAAAAAAAAAAAAAAGCACGTAAAGGTAGCCATATGTAAAAAAAAAAAAAAAGGACGGTAGGGGGGTCAGTAATTAACAAATAAAAAAATAAAATAAAATAAATAAAAGTTTTGTGGATCCCGACACGCAGGTAGTCAGATGAATACATACATACATACATACATACATACATACATACATACATACGTACATACATACATATATAAATAGACTAGCAAACAAACATACATACAGACAGACAGACAGACAGACAGAGAGATACAGTTCACTGACCTCAGCAACATAAAATAAATTACAAATATTTTACTATTAATAATGCAATATAAATCTGCCAGTTTTTCATTTATAAGCCCTTTAACTTAAAATAAATAAATAAATAAATAGATAGAGACTTAAAATACACATACTTGAATAAAAAACGATAGAACACTAAACAGAAATGGTTTTTATGAGGTATAAAAATAACTAACACAAGCATACACGCTCCAAACTGACTAACTGGATGCCCAAAACACGTCCAAACGAGAACGGCCGCATCCTGCACTAAATGAACAAAATAAATGCACGAATCAACAAAATATGGACCCTACAATTCTCGTTAAATTCACTAGGAAAAGAAAAAAAAAAAAAAAAAAAGGAAAAGGAAAAATTAAAGTAAGAATAATAATAATAACTAAGGATATTATAACTTTCTAATACACACAAAAAAAAAAAAATCTTAGGAACTGAAATATAATATAACGACCTTTAGAAAGAAAACAAACAAACAAACAAACAAACAAACAAACAAAGACAAAGAAACAAAGAAAGAAAAAAACAGCTGGAGTTAGAAAAATAAATAATGAATCCTTTAAATTAACGACACAAAAGAAATTCAACAAAAGAGAAATAAACAAAAGACTAAAATAAACTGTTAACATTACATAAATCTCTCTCTCTCTCTCTCTCTCTCTCTCTCTCTCTCTCTCTCTCTCTCTCTCTCTCTCTCTCTCTCTCTCTCTCTCTCTCTCTCTCTCTCTCTGTAGTACGCTATGTTTACACACACACACACACACACACACACACACACACACACACACACACACACACACATTCACAGTAAAGTAGCGGGGGAGGAGGAGGAAGCGATGAAATGGAGGTGGGCGAGGTAACTATACAAGAGAGAGAGAGAGAGAGAGAGAGAGAGAGAGAGAGAGAGAGAGAGAGAGAGAGAGAGAGAGAGAGAGAGAGAGAGAGAGAGAGGGGGAGGGAGGAAAAAATATAGGGAGATGAATGGGTGGGTAAGAGGGTGACGAGAGAGAGAGAGAGAGAGAGAGAGAGAGAGAGAGAGAGAGAGAGAGAGAGAGAGAGAGAGAGAGAGAGAGAGAGAGAGAGAGAGAGAGAGAGAGAATGTGATATTAAGGGGGACGTGATCAAAGATGGGTCGCAGAGAGAGAGAGAGAGAGAGAGAGAGAGAGAGAGAGAGAGAGAGAGAGAGAGAGAGAGAGAGTGAGTGAGGGGATGGAAGGACTGTACAGCGTAGGGAGAAGAGATAGAAGAGATGAGGGGAGGAAGGCAGGGAGAGAGTTGAAGACAGAGGGAGAGTGGGAGAGAGGGAGAGGGGGAGAGAGGGAGAGGGGGAGGGACTCGTAAAACAAAGGAGCAACGATGTGTCAATGGCGAAGGGGAAGAGAAGCTATTATGGGCTCCCCTTTTTCCGTGACCCAAATTGAGTAGGTGAAGTAGTAGTAGTAGTAGTAGTAGTAGTAGTAGTAGTAGTAGTAGTAGTAGTAGTAGTAGTAGTGGTGGTGGTAGACGAAGAACAAGAAAGAGAACAAGAAGAACAAGAAGAGAAACAAAAATTAAAGAAAAAAAAGAAGCCAAAGAAAAAGAAAATGAGTAGTAGTAGTAGTAGTAGTAGTAGTAGTAGTAGTAGTAGTAGTAGTAGTAGTAGTAGTAGTAGTAGTAGTAGTAGTAGTAGTAGTAGTAGTGGTTCCTTCGCAAGTTATTACCTGTGCTGACGTGAAGGTGTCCAAGAGTCACCTGTGGACCAAACTCACTCTCTCTCTCTCTCTCTCTCTCTCTCTCTCTCTCTCTCTCTCTCTCTCTCTCTCTCTCTCTCTCTCTGTAATACAAGACAAGAAGCTGAAAATACTTCACTTCTCGTCCTTCCACAAGAAAATTAAAGTTAGACGAGCTTACATGAAAGTCTCTCTCTCTCTCTCTCTCTCTCTCTCTCTCTCTCTCTCTCTCTCTCTCTCTCTCTCTGGATTTCAGCAATTTGTTCGGCTATTTCATTCTTATCTTATCCTCATTTTTCTTCACTTCCCGCGCTTCTATCTGACTTGAAATTACTTCCTGGTATATTTTTCTACCTCCGCCCCAGTTTTCACGAGTCCCTTCACACAATTTCTTCACCTAAAAAAGAAAACCGGAATCATGTACAAAAAAAATATCTCACATCTTTCATTTTTGCTGGTCCTTATTTTTTTTTTTCTATCGTGTGCAATATTTCTCAATAACTTTTTTTTATCTTCTTCCTTCCTTCCGGTTTCCTTTTTTTTTTTTTTTTTTCTTTATCGCTTTCCTCCGCGGTATAATCCTCTGCCTCATCTCCTGCCGGCCTTCCCAGAGGAGCGGGAGAGGGTACGGCTGGAGTCTTCTTCCCTTCCTTTTTATTCTTATTACGCCGTTGGCCACTCGTAGGATTTCAGCAGGTACCGTAGTTTTGCACCGAAAGGGAAGGAGGCTTGTTCTTTTTCCTTATATTTTCTTTTTCTTTTTTTATTTCTTCAGTTTAACCTTAGGAGGATTTTAAAAGATACGAAAAGGATCGAGTATTGTTTTCATTTTTTCTTTATCATATTGCTGTCTTCTATGACTGGAAATGCAAAATTATATTAAATTTATGCTTCTTAAAGTGTGGAATGATTTTCAATCTTCCCTTTTTTTTTTTCATAACGCAGTTTATTATTACTAGGAACGCAAAGAATGCCAAATTTGTGCTTCTAAAGGGTGAGGCATTGTTTTCATTCTTCTTTTTCTTTCTATGATGTACTAGGAATTTAAAAGATACGAGATAAATGCTTCTAAAGGATGGGGCATTGTTTTCATTCTTCTTTTTCTTTCTATGATGCACTAGGAATTTAAAGGATACGAGATAAATGCTTCTAAAGGATGGGGCATTGTTTTCATTCTTCTTTTTCTTTCTATGATGCACTAGGAATTTAAAAGATACGAGATAAATGCTTCTAAAGGATGGGGCATTGTTTTCATTCTTCTTTTTCTTTCTATGATGCACTAGGAATTGAAAGGATACGAGATATATGCTTCTAAAGGATGGGGTATTGTTTTCATTCTTCTTTTTCTTTCTATGATGCACTAGGAATTTAAAGGATACGAGATATATGCTTCTAAAGGATGGGGCATTGTTTTCATTCTTCTTTTTCTTTCTATGATGCACTAGGAATTTAAAGGATACGAGATATATGCTTCTAAAGGGAGGAGCATTGCTTTAATTTTTTTCTCTTACTCGGAGCTCAAGTTATTTGATATCTGTAATTTCATTGATGTAATTTCAGATTTCCTTTCGAACTGTTTTCTTCACAGACTGACATCTCCAGTGAACCTTTTATTTATTCACTTTTTTAGTCAGCTTTGTCACCCTTGGCCAGAATCACTACTATATAAAAAAAAACTAAAGAAGAGTATTATTTTTTTCCTTATTTTTTCTACTATGCAGTTTACCCACACGATAAGCTTACGCGATTAATTAGTTACACATCAAACGCTTAAAGTATCATATTCTTTTCTGTTACGCAATTCACCCTTACGTACACAGTTAACACTTAAATGCCTCCTACTATCTAGTTAATCCGTGCATCCTTTTCCCTCTTCCTTCACATTTTTCTATTACACACTTTGCCATTAACACAAGGTCACACGGACACTATTTCAACACGAAAAGGTTTCTCATTATCTAATACAGTCACAGTTTATCCCTCTCTCCTCTAACCTTTCTCCCCTTACACCCTTCCCGTTCTCATTCCACTCCCCATCTCCTCCCGACTTCCTTCCCCCTAAGCCTACAAATAGAACACCACCACGTTTCCCGGATGGCTAAATATCACCCTAAGCAGTGCGTCATGTCTTATCGTTTTCTGTGACACCGCGACTAAGGCAAGGATGGTGGCGGAGCGGCGGCACGGGGACGGCAGAGACTCTCCCCCTTCACCAGAGCCACACGACTACCGCGATAAGGTTCCTCTGGCATGTTAGGGGTGGAGATTCGAAGTTTGTAGTGCCTGTCTGTCTATAAGTATATGTTGGGTGTCTGTGGGTGTATGTGGGTGTTTGAGGTTGTCTGTGGGTGATCAGGGGTGTTTATATGTGTTTGTTGGGTGTTTACGGGTGTTTGGGGGTGTCTGTGGGAGTCTGGGGGAGTTTGAGATTGTCTGTAGCTGATCGGGGGTGTTTATGGGTGTTTGTTGGGTGTTTGGAGGTGTCTATGGGTGTCTGTAGGTGTCTGCTGGCTGTCTGTTTCTTGTGTGAGATATAGAAGGTCAAACTGGAGGCTCTTAAATGTCCTGGTTCTTCATCAAGTGTTAAAATAATAAAATGGAATAAAGGAAGGAAAGAAAGTCAGTTTTTCCGCACTCAAGTTAGAGTCAATTATGTCTTGTAAACGTAACGCGAAACCAATGCTTGCTTGCTTTGGATGTTGATACTGCGCACACACACACACACACACACACACACGATAATGAGCCAGCTACAGCATTAGCCCAAAACAAACAAGATAACTTTCCCTTCTCTTCACTCCACCTGACACTACGAGTATTACCATCACTAACACGTAACAACACTCCACTGTACGCAATCCACACTTCACACATAAACACACATACTTAAACATCATCACACTTCTCCTACATTACCGCCGTTTTACTCTTCCTTTCCGTAAGTGAGACTGCGGAAAACTGGAAGAGGATGGGAGAGGATGAAAGAGGAGGCGAGGACTGGGGTTAAGCTGGCCGAGGGAAGGATGGCTGGGGCGCATACACCCTGAAACCCCCGCGTCGGCTGCCCCCTCCACCTCCTCTTACGCCCCTTTCCTCTTCCCCGACGAGCCTCTTTGCCTTCCTCTTGGGGCCTCAGACCGAACTCACCAGATCCCCTTTAAGCCTTAGTGGGTCTGTAAGCCACCCTAGGAGGAGGAGGAGGAGGAGGAGGAGGAGGAGGAGGAGGAGGAGGAGGAAGGTGGTAAGACACAGAAGGAGGAAGGAAATAGCAGATCAGGAAAAATATGAGGGAAAGAACTGAACTCTGGGTAATGCAGTGTAGGAAGGAAGACACCAGATTAGACCCTTTTTTTATTTTTTTTTATTTTTCGTGTGTGTGCAGAGAGAGAGAGAGAGAGAGAGAGAGAGAGAGAGAGAGAGAGAGAGAGAGAGAGAGAGAGAGAGAGAGAGAGAGAGAGAGAGCCCCATTAACTCTCGACACAGGACCCAGCAGTTGGTTGTGTTTGAGATGGACTTGTGTCTGAGTCTCAACCTTGTCTCTCGAGTCCCGCCTCAAATGATCTTCTGTCACGGGGGGTGAAGACGAGGGCGGGCTGAAGACGAGGGGAAGACGAAGACAAGGAGATGAAGACAAGGGGAAGAAGAGGAGGTGGTGAAGACGAGGGGAAGACGAAGAAAAGGAGATGAAGACAAGGGGAAGAAGAAGAGGAGGTGGTGAAGACGAGGGGAAGACGAAAGACGAGGAGATGAAGACGAGGACGAAGTGAAGCTGGGATTGAGATGAGAACAAAAAATAAAAGCAGGAGATAAAGACGAGAACGAGTTGAAGACAAGAAAGCAAGGAAGACGAGAATGAGGTGAAAAAAGAAGATTAGACGAGGACGAGGGCGAGATGAAGAAGAGAACACGACGACGAAGAACAAGATGACGAGAACACGAGGATAAGATGGAGACGAGAACCAGAAGAGGGCCAAGACCACACGAAGACGAGGAAAGGAGAGGAAAGACGGGGTGGGAGGCGAAGCAGAAGGAAGAAAAGACAAAAAAGAAAAATAGAGGAAACAAAAATCAAAATAACACATAAATAAAAGGTAAAAGAGAGAAAAAAAGCAAATAACAGGCGATACGTTGATTTGTAAAGACACTGTTAATCCGCCTATTACTAATTATAAACAACGTGTGAGACAGCAGGATACAGATAGAACAAGGCTCTCTCCTCACCTACATCTTATCTACCCCCACAGCAAAGTCCAGGAAGACAACAGAGCAGCGCCGCGTACCTTACAAGAAACGCGGTCATAGAAACTCTGCTGTAAAGATTTTAATTTGAGAACAGAAAAAAAAATAGCGTTGACAAAGAACTGGAGGAGGAGGAGGAGGAGGAGGAGGAGGAGGAGGAGGAGGAGGAGGAGGAGGAGGAGGGAAAGTAACAAAGGCAGTGACGAAAAGGATGGTCAATTGATTATGGAAATAACATTGAACATATTAAAAGAAGGAGGAGGAGGAGGAAGAGGAGGAGGAGGAGAAGAAGGAGGAGGAGGAGGAGGAGGAGGAGGAGGAGGAGGAGGAGGAGGAGGAGGAGGAGGAGGAGGAGGAAAAACATGAGAAAATGAAGGTAGCAGGTATCAGAAAAGCAATTATTGTCTTATAACGAGGAGGAGAAGGAGGAAGAGGAGGAGGAGGAGGAGGAGGAGGAGGAGGAGGAGGAGGAGGAGGAGGAGGAGGAGGTGACAGAGGACAGCAATAGTGAAGTACTGAAGGAGAACTAGGAACAAGAAGACGGAGGAAGAAGAACAGGAAGAGTAAAACGAGAAGGAAGAGGAAGAGGAAAAGGAGGAGGAGGAGAAGAGGAGATCAGGATCAATGCGGAGAACAATACAAGAGCACCACGAGCCAGGCCACGTGTCTCCCCTTCTCCTCCCCCTCGTCCCTCCCTCACGCCGGGCTCCCTACAGCAAGTCAGCCGCGTCTTCTCAGCCCCGCTCACCGCCAGTCCATTAATTCTTGCTTCTTCGCCTTCGACATTCCCTTCCCGCATTCCGGTCGACCAAACAGGGCATTCCGCGACTTTGCTTTGCTTTGCTTTGCTTTGCTCTGACTCTCTCTCTCTCTCTCTCTCTCTCTCTCTCTCTCTCTCTCTCTCTCTCTCTGGTGGCCGTAACACGAGTGATTTAAGTAAATTTAGGTATTGGAGCTGCTGTTGTTGTTGCTGTTGTTGGTGGTGGTGTTGTTTTTGTGGTTTTGTTGTTGTGGTGGTGGTGGTGGTGGTGGTGGTGGTGGTGGTGGTGGTGGTGGTGGTGCTGGTGGTAGTAGTAGTAGTAGTAGTAGTAGTAGTAGTAGTAGTAGTAGTAGTAGTAGTACCAACAACAACAACAACAACAACAACAACAACAACAACAACAACAACAACAACTACTACTACTACTACTACTACTACTACTACTACTACGACTACTACCACCACCGCCACCACCACCACTACTACCACCACAACAACAATCACAACCACTCACCCACAAACAACAACAACAACAAACAATCTCTAAATGTAAGGACTTCCCCTCAGGACCCCTTACAGAGAAGCGCTGGGGACACCATACCCTCCACGTCCTCCTACTGTGTCCTTGTCCCCTCTTCTCCCTACCCCTTTCCCTTCCCCAACCTTCACGCCACCGCCAGCACCACCACCACCATCACCATCACCATCGTTGCAAACCTCACAGAAAACGAGCTTCATTCTTCCCTCCCTCCGTTCCTCCGCATCTCCAAGTGTTATCTACGTTGGGTGCAAGTGAAGGCCCCGCTGAATCCCTGGACGTGCTGAGCGGCGGCTGTAAACACTACCCTAAGTTAACCTGATAACTGGTACTGTATATTAGCGGCCTGCTTGTTAAGTAAGGGAGATCAAGCCTGTGTTTTCCCTGCTGGTACGTGGGTTAGGAGACTGTAATGTATTCTTAAGCATTGCAGCGTATTGGCTTGACTTTTTTTAACAGGTTTTGGTTGAGGTTAATGAATGTTTGAGGAGAGTTTTTCGTGATTGTAGTGAGCTTAATTCTTTGTACTGCTTTTCACTGTCTTTCCCAAAATTGAGAATACTAATAAAAATGGTTTGCACGGACATCCAGATAGAATGACAAAGATTATTGTTATTGTGTTTTTTTTTTTTTTTGCCTTTTAAAGTCTTTCGAGGTACTTAAGAGACTGTACCACAAGAATAAGTACGTAAAAAGTGATCGTGGGAAAAAAACTGTACGAGTGTAGTAGTGAAGGAGTTAAACACATCACCTTGACTATGCTGACAAGTTCTGGTGAAGGTTAGCATTGTTTTCAGGAGTGCTTTTTTTATGATTGTAGTGATGATGTGATAAGGATTCTGGCTCATTATCTCACCGCCTTGTCCAGAACATGTTGACAGGCTCTGATGGAGGTTATTAAGGTTTCCCGGTGTTTTTTTTTTTTTTTTTTTGTGTGTGATCTCAATGATGGCTTGATAAGGATTCCGGTTCAGTAATGGATAAAACATCATGAGAACCGGACTAATCATCCCTGTAGCCTGCGGTTGTATCTAGACATGTATTCTTAAACGCTTTGTACAACATTTAAGGCCTAACAAAGAGAATAACTCGCAATTTTTAGTTTTCTTTTTTTTTTTCCACTGATGATGCAGAATATCAACTAAACTTTCACTAGAATCATACAAACTATACAAACTTTCACCAGAATCATAGTCACCCGTAACGACCGACGTAACTTGCACTTAAATCTGCTTTAGTCGACGGGGTAAAAGCGCCGACCAGTTTCAGAATCCGCACAGGATATTGCATATTGAGGCGGCGAAGGAGGATTTGGGCAGCTATTTTTGGGGGAACACTGAGAGCACAGGAAGATACACAACGCTCAATCCAATAGTAAGCGCTGAAATTACCCCCCTTGTTGGAAGCCGCTCTCTCCCTCTCTCTCTCTCTCTCTCTCTCTCTCTCTCTCTCTAGCCTCACTTTCCAGCCTTCCTCCCAGCGCTACCAGCATCACTACCCCCCTCCTCCTCCTCCTCCTCCTCCTCCTCCTCCTCCTCCTCCGCGCCGCCCTTGAGCCCTGATCGATACAGGTCCTCGGCTCGCCTTATTAACTGGACGAATTAAAATGAGAGTGAAAGCGACCAGGAAGCGCCTCATTTGGACCAGAGTCTTACGTCCTTGAGCCACTATGGGAGTACTATGCTCTCTCTCTCTCTCTCTCTCTCTCTCTCTCTCTCTCTCTCTCTCTGCTCTGGCTGTTTTTGTGTGTTATTTTTTCTGCTTTCTTCTCAGTTTTTATCTTTTATTTTTTTCTTTCCTCGTCCTTCCTCTTCTCTTCTCTCCTCCTTGTCCTCGTCCTCCCCCTCCTCCTCCTCCTCCTCCTCCTTCCTACTCTCCCTCTGAAAGCCCTATCACTATCCATCTTCAGAGAGAGAGAGAGAGAGAGAGAGAGAGAGAGAGAGAGAGAGAGAGAGAGAGAGAGAGAGAGAGAGAGAGAGAGAGAGAGAGAGAGAGAGAGAGGATACAAATTAGATAAGCCTAAGATGGAAATGGAAAAACATAAGAGATAATGCAAGACGAGGAGGAGGAGGAGGAGGAGGAGGAGGAGGAGGAGGAGGAGGAGGAGTAGGAGGAGGAGGAGGAGGAGGCCATGTGTGAGAAGACTGAATAAAAAAAGGACAGGAGGACAGGAAGGAAGGACGGAAGGAGAGAAGGATGAAAGAATGGAGAAGAGATAGAAAAAAAAAAATGAGAGGGATAGAGAGACACAAAGAAAGGGGTAGAAAGACAGACAGAGAGACAGGTGAGGAATGTGAGGAGCGCCATGAGACACGCAAATTAAGACACTTCCCCTTGAAAAAAAAATAAATAAATAAGTGACACGCTAATAGATAACACTTCAACCCTTTCCCTGAGCCGCGGATGCAAGAGGAGGAGGAGGAGGAGGTGGACAAATGAAGAAATGTTATAATTTATTAAAGAGGGGGAAAAAAAAAAAGGTGGAAGGAAAATGGAAGTGGCCAGCAGATGAAAAATTAAGTTTGCGCAAGAGAAGACCTCATTATTAGAAGTCTTAGAAGTTTTAAAGACCCCGCCGCTCTCTCTCTCTCTCTCTCTCTCTCTCTCTCTCTCTCTCTCTCTCTCTCTCTCTCTCTCTCTCTCTCTCTCTGATAGGGTTGAATCACGGTTATTAAAATTAAGTAGTAACTATTTTTTTATGGTAATTTTTTTTTCAACTTACTTAACACAATTATACTTAAAGATTGGCTATTATCATTCTTTCTCTCTCTCTCTCTCTCTCTCTCTCTCTCTCTCTCTCTCTCTCTCTCTCTCTCTCTCTCTCTCTGCGGTACCTTCTCGAGAAGAAACAAAAGAAAAGTAAAAAAAATAAATAAATAAACTGAAAACGCACGCAAGAAAACTCTCTCTCTCTCTCTCTCTCTCTCTCTCTCTCTCTCTCTCTCTCTCTCTCTCTCTCTCTCTCTCTCTCTCTCTCTCTCTCTCTCTCTCTCTGTGTCCTGTCTGGCCACCGAGCACTCTACTCACACCAATCACCTCGAGAAGGAAGAGAAGAATCACGCCCAACTTCGAGGATAAAAATCATGAGCCCCAATCTCTCGGCTGCTCGTGAAATATTGGCTTGAGTCTGCAATGGCTTGACTCCTGCGCTGCTTTATCACTTCCCTCCTTGTGTTTCCTGGTATTTTGTGCCTCCTTCGTGTGGTGAGGTATAGAGGGGAAAGAGAGAGAGAAGGACAGAGAAGGAGATAGGTGAATAGAGTAGAAATAGGCGTTAGAAAAGTATATTCCCTTGATTCTGTTCTCTTTTTACCACGTATCCTTGTGTTTCCTGCTATTTTTGTGCCTCCTTCGTGTGGTGAGGTATAGGAGGGGAACGCGAGAGAAGGAGAGAGTAGGAGATAGATTAATATAGTAGAAATACGTGTTAGAAAAGAAAGTTCCCTTGATTCTTCGATAGTGTTTCATCTATTTCCTTTTATCATCCCCTTTTCTTGATTTTTCCTGGTATTTCTGTGCGAAGAATGGAAGGAAAGGTAAGGAAGGGATGATGGGTTGATAAGTTAATAGGTGGAGAGGTGAGTTTACGTTTAAATAAGGGTTTGAAAAGAGTACAGGAAAGTGGGATAGATTGATTGATGGATGGATGAAGGGAATACTAGCAGGGAAGGGAAAGATGGAGGAGAACAGGGAAGGAAGGAGCAGGAGGTAAGGAGTGGGGGGAAGAGAGAGAGAGAGAGAGAGAGAGAGAGAGAGAGAGAGAGAGAGAGAGAGAGAGAGAGAGAGAGAGAGAGAGAGAGAGAGAGAAGGGAAGTTGAAGAGGAGCACGAGTTTTTATCATTTCTTCCTCTTACCACACTTTCTTCTTCTTCCTCCTCCTCCTCCTCCTCCTCCTCCTCCTCCTCTTCCTCCTCCTCCTTTCCTAGTCCCTATCACTCTTCCCTCTTCCCAGATCGTTTCCACTTATGACAGCATTCTCTATCTTCCTTCCTCAATCGTGCCCTTCTCTCTCTTTAGCCTCCCTTCCTCTTCTCCCTTCTCCTCCTCCTCGTCCTCCTCCTCTTCCTCTTCCTCCCCCTCCCCTCCACAATGACAGAGACTCTTTGTGAACAATTTCTGCGTTGTTTACAAATTATACAACCCTTGGGAGGAGGAAGAGATGACGGTGAAAGGAGGAGGAGGAGGAGGAGGAGTGAGAAGAAAAAACAATTCTAAAAAAGGAGGAAGAGGAAGTAAAAAACAAGGTGGAAGAGGAGTAAGAGGAGACGTGTTAAGTGAAGCCAACTTTTAATTAAGCAGAGAAGAGGAGGAGGGTTTATCAGGGCTGGAGGGATGGAGGGCGACAGGGAGGGGAGAGAGAGAGAGAGAGAGAGAGAGAGAGAGAGAGAGAGAGGAGCACCCAGAGGCACATCCAGGAGCAGTGATAACAGCCTCGGCCAGCCTCCCTCACCCACCAGCCTGCCTCACACACCAGCCTCCCACTCTCTGCACCCGATTCTGAAACACTTCCACGCTACACCTCCACTACTATCAAATGGCTCTGGTCTGGTTGGAATTACACGGGTTATATGGGTTCTCAAAGGGTGTTTTTATGGTTCTAGTGAAATAAACAAGATTTCTACGTTATTAATAGGAGGAATACTCTTGAGAATCCAGCTAATGATACTCGTGTTGAGAGTGTGAAGTGTTTCAGGATAAAGGCCTTTGACGTACGCCTCTTTAAACACCAATAGAAACCTTACGCAACTTAAACCACAAGAGAAAGAAAAAAATAAATAAAAAGAACTAACGTTTTATATTCTATCCATCTTCCCTTTCAGTATAATCCCAAAGGAGAATGAGAATAAAAGGAAGCTTGAAGGGACTTTAAGATAGAGAGTGGGCGTTGAAGTGAGAGGCATTGAGGATGTAGGAGTGCGTGGCGTGGCGTGGTGTGGCGTGGCGTGGCGAGGTGTGAGGACTGGCTGGGTCGTGGTTAATCAGCCATCACAGCCAGGTGCTCCTTTGCCTGCCACGTGAGTCCAGGTCAAGGAGCTACCAAAACCTCCCGGGGCGCTCCTTTCCTGCTCAGTCCTCTCGGTCGGTCACGCAGAGCCACGCGTGACCCTCTGGCGCCCACCGCAAATTAAAGGGGATGCCTCTTGTATGGTAACGTTCGTGTTTTCAAGGACGTCCCCATGCTGGCTCGTGTCCTTTCACTCTGAGGTCAAGCGCCTATCATTTTTTTTTTTAAGTGTTGCTGTCATTCTTTTTTTTTGTCTAGTCTAGTCTCTCTCTCTCTCTCTCTCTCTCTCTCTCTCTCTCTCTCTCTCTCTCTCTCTCTCTCTTTCTCTGTTGTTATTTAAAATTTCTGGCAATCTAATCTAATAAACTACACGAGAGAATACACGGGCACACGAAACATAATGATGAAATGCGCCACACGCACGGGTACACAAGGGGATTAAAAGTAATGCGTGCACTTGTAATAAAAATAAATAAAAAAAAAGTTGTTATGAGTATTTCTGTCAGCGGGAGGATCTGACTCGCGTAAGGACGAGGAGCGCAGCCGTGGGTGAAATACCTACAGGATCTTCGCGGAAATCATTTTCAAACGGAACGCTGCGAAAATTCCTTATCCGATTATGGAAGCAAAAAAGTTGCATGACGTAAATTCAAACCCTTTTTATCATTTGTGGGGGAGGAAAACTATATTTTTTATTATCATCTTAAGTAAATCCAGGACACACTTCAGGATATGAGAGAGAGAGAGAGAGAGAGAGAGAGAGAGAGAGAGAGAGAGAGAGAGAGAGAGAGAGAGAGAGAGAGAGAGAACACTAAAGGACGATTCCAAACACAGCAGACAAGTAAAGCACTAACACACTGTACCTAACCTACACCATGACTTAATACCTTCAAACACACAAATATCTTCGTGCCTTCAGTCTACCACCACCACCACCACCACCACCACCACCACACTGACCACTACCGAGGGACTTAAGACCTCTCTCTACACGGCGCCGGCTAAGAACACCAGCATCCCCAAGAGGTCCTCAGAGGGTGGAGTGTCAGGAGGGCGCACGGCAAGATTTGAGGGCTCTGATATGCAATGCTCACAAGTCCCCACAAGAAATAAGAGACCAAGAGCTGTGACGTGCAGGCCGCCAAGGGGACACTCTGGGTGTCTTAGCATACAATGATAAGGAGCCGCCCACGTGTAGGACTGACTCACACACACACACACACACACACACACACACACACACACACACACACAAACACGCACCTGCCTCTGATAAGCGTTCACTCTACTGTTTTTTTTTTATTTTTTTTATTATTATTATTATTCTTTAGAAGCAATGCAGTCTGAACAGTCAAGCCTCCCGCCACTTTCCCCTCAGGCTGAAAGGAAAACTTGCTGCAAAATATTCTTAACTTTCCACCAGTTCCCGTGTTCCCTTTGCGAAGGTATGGACGCAATGGAGGACGAGAAGACGAAGGTGGGAATAAACGTACGTTCGTTTGCCTTTTAAATTAACTGGAAAGTCGTTATAGCGGTTACTCAAGATAAATAAAAGGAGAGAAGGTGGGGAAGAAAGGAAGAGAGAAGGATAGGAAGGAAGGAAGGAAGGAAGATATAAACAACGAAAGAACGAAAGAAAGAAACGAAATAAATTAAAAAAAAAAAGAGAAAGATGGGAGTCTAACAAATACATTAATACCATCAATACACGTTTTCTGGAAGGCAACACCATTCATCACCAGCCAAGACGACCAGTGCTCTCAACAACCTCACTTAACCCAGCACCACCACACGGGCACAGCTTCACACGCCCCTGCAGACGTCAAGAACTTGCCTACCAGAGCCGAGACCTTTTAAACTTTCAACTTTTTGTGCGAATATTTCACGGGCAAAACTCAGCACTTGTTATTTTTATTTATTCTTATCACTCCATAGCAAGATCTTCTCTCCGGTGCCTCAGAAGGTAATAGACAGCAATACCTGTCAGCCAAATCATGGAGAATCAGTGGAAGTTAAGAGTTTTTTTTTTTTTTTTTAACTTAGTTGCAGGGCCGCATCGAGACCCGCCTGAGGGAGGAGACAAGTTGGAGCTGTTTTGTGAGGTTCGTGTGTGTGTGTGTGTGTGTGTGTGTGTGTGTGTGTGTGTGTGTGTGTGTGTGTGTGTGTGTGTGTGTGTGTGTGTGTGTGTGTGTGTGTGTCTACGTGCCTCTCTATCAGGTAGTTTCTCTGTAAACATTGTCCTTCTTTTTTAGACTGGTTTAATTTACTTAAGAATCTGTTGCCTCTTTAAGTAATGCTAGTTAATTACTTTGTATGTGCCTCTCTCTCTCTCTCTCTCTCTCTCTCTCTCTCTCTCTCTCTCTCTCTCTCTCTCTCTCTCTCTCTCTCTCTCTCTCTCTCTCACCTGTCCTCGTGACGCCAATTAGTGGATGGCGGCAGAGAACCTTGACCAAAGGTGTGAAAGCCTCCGCCCGTCTCTCCCTCCCTCTATCACTCTATTCTCTTAACCTCCTCCTCCTCCTCCTCCTCCTCCCTGCTTTCATCACCATTTCCTCATCCGTCCCCTCTTTCTCCCCCTTTCATCACCTCCATTCACTTATCCTTCCCCCTTTCCCCTTTTCCTCCCTTCTGTCGTCACTTCATTCCTTCCCCCTTCTCTTCCCTCCCTCCCTTCAGTCACCCATTCTCCCGTTCTTCCACTCTTTCACCCTTCTGTCAGCACCCCATTCCCTCACCCTTCCTGTCCCTTCCTCTGTTCCCTCTTCCTTCTCTTCCACCACCTCTGTTTCCATTCCCTCACCCCTCTCTTCCAGCTCCTTCCATTCCATTAATTGCCTCATTTCCTGACCCTTCTCTTCCACCTCCTCTTCCACTGAGTGACTCATTCCCTCACCCTCCTTCGCCTCTCTCTTTTCATTCCACTGACTGCCTCATTTCCTCACACCCCTCTCATCCACCACCTCCTTTTCCAGTAATTGCTTCATTCCCTCATCCCTCTCCACCTCCATGTCTCCCGCCGCTGCTTCAGGTGCCCCGGGACACACACGGAAGCTGCACACACAGCCGGGTTCCCATTACAGCCTCCTTCACGTGCTGGGTCGATCAGAAGCGGCTCACGTCTCTCGAGCAAGGGGAGGGGAGCGATTGGTTCAGAAAAGACCCCACTGAAGGAAGGAGGGGATGGGGAAAGTGTTTGGTTAATAGGGGACGGGATATGTCTGGATGGCTGTGGGGCTAGGTGGGTTTAGATATGTATGTGTGTCTGTGTGTGTGTGTGTGTGTGTGTGTGTGTGTGTGTGTGTGTGTGTGTGTGTGTGTGTGTGTGTGTGTGTGTGTGTGTGTGTGTGTGTGTATATGCTATGTGGGTTTTTTTTTTTTAATTAGTGTCATGTTCTTTGTTTCAATGTTTACTTTTATATTTAAATTATTTTGTGTTATTGGGTGTTTTTTTCTTCTATTTTTTTATTACAAGCACGTGTTCTTATTGTTTTAACATCTATATTTTGTCTACACTGGGACTACTTATGCTTATTAAATCATCTTATTGCTTGGATGCATTTCTGTGATCAGGTAATATCCTTCCATCTGTATATATCTATCTATGTGTGTACGACTGACAATGCACTGTCTTCCTCCTCATTTTCCCTCTCTCTCTCTCTCTCTCTCTCTCTCTCTCTCTCTCTCTCTCTCTCTCTCTCTCTCTCTCTCTCTCTCTCTCTCTCTCTCTCTCTCTCTCTCTGCCTGTCTGTATTCGTAAGTCACCGCCCTTAGGAAGAGCTTCACTATGAATCAGGGAAGACAGGACGGAAATACGTGGGAACTGAGACATGCAAAGGATGAAGCTACACAAGGAGAGACACACAAGTACAATCACATCAATAATCGAGTAAAATAAACCCTCACTCCCACTCCCCAGAACCACAACAACACAAGGTAAGCTGCGAGAAGCCATCAGACCAACACGTGGCGGTCCCTGTGATTGACAAACCTCCCTAATGCCACGATCAGTAACATCACCACCAGGGAACGAAGCCCCAGCACACCACCAGGCTAAACACGACTGTCAGACACGCAAGATAAGCCCGTGAGATACCAAACCAGGGTGGAGTAAGCGGCATTAGCGAGTTAGGATCAGTGTAAAGTGCGGAGATAAAGTATGACACGAGCACGGCAGGGCGTAACTATAGACTACTGAAGGCGATATGGGCGGAGCTGTGGTGGCCCTGCGGTGAGGCTGTGGCGGTGATGTGGCTAATCTAACGTTCCTAAAGTGTGGGCGGAGTTCGTTAGCTGCAGGATGTGATCTGGTTTGCGAGGGAGAGGAAGGGGAGGAGGAGGAGGAGGATGGAGGGATGGAGGAGGAAAAATAGATGGAGGAGAGGGCGTGCTGTTTCTTTACCTTCCTATCTAAGAGGAAGAGGAGGAAGGAGAATGTAGGATAGAGGATGAAGGATAGAAAATGGGGGATGAAGGATACAAGAGAGGGCATGCTGTTCCTATATACCTATTAGAGAAAGGTCATCAAGGGTAAGGTGGGCAGGGCAAGACAAAGGCGTTCAAGCGGCCTTCCTTGTGATCTTAAAGGCTTCGATTCTCTATAGAAGGATGGAAAAGGTTTGAATCCTCCATAGAAGAAGAGGAAAGGGATTAAATTGTTTATAGTATAGTTCTTGTACATTACGACTGAAAATGCACTGTCTTCTTCTTTATTTTCCTTTTTCTCTCTCTTTCTCTCTCTTTCTCATATATAAACATTGCTATCTATGTTTGAGAGAGAGAGAGAGAGAGAGAGAGAGAGAGAGAGAGAGAGAGAGAGAGAGAGAGAGAGAGAGAGAGAGAGAGAGAGAGAGAGAGAGAGTCTAGACAGGTTAAACAAACTCAGACATAACAGACACAACAAAGGGACAGATGGAAGTGGGGAGGAAGGGAAAATAGAAGGAAAATAAAAAACCTGTAGCACAACTATTCAAATAAGATGCCACCCGCTATGCCTCCCACGCCCTCCCACGCACTGCTAGCCACCTGTACACGCCTCTTCCCTCTCCCTCTCCCTCTCCCTCTTTCTGATGTATATGACTGAAATTATATCAGGGTTGTATTGTTAGCTGTATACTCTCTCTCTCTCTCTCTCTCTCTCTCTCTCTCTCTCTCTCTCTCTCTCTCTCTCTCTCTCTCTCTCTCTCTCTCTCTCTCTCTCTCTCTCTAGCACGAGCACACACACACACACACACACTCAAATTCGTACCCACATATTTTCATGGTCAAATCTTCCGAAACGTACATCATTCCCACACACACACACACACACACACACACACACACACACACACACACACACACTTGCCATTTAGTTAATTTATTACGGTTTATTATTCGACTACTTCTCATTACCATCGTCAATATCACTCTGATCATTAATTCTGATCACCATTAACCTCTCTCTCTCTCTCTCTCTCTCTCTCTCTCTCTCTCTCTCTCTCTCTCTCTCTCTCTCTCTCTCTCTCTCTCTCTCTCTCTCTCTCTCTCTCCTAAGCCAAACATACATATTTATATTCAACATCATTATCATTATTAACGTTATATAATTAATGTTATTATCATACAGCTATTCTCTCTCTCTCTCTCTCTCTCTCTCTCTCTCTCTCTCTCTCTCTCTCTCTCTCTCTCTCTCTCTCTCTCTCTCTCTCTCTCCACTACCTTTTTGAGCAGAAACAGGCAGAAAAAAATAAAAGGAGACAAAAATGCAGGAAACATGGAATCTCTCTCTCTCTCTCTCTCTCTCTCTCTCTCTCTCTCTCTCTCTCTCTCTCTCTCTCTCTCTCTCTCTCTCTCTCTCTCTCTCTCTCAAATCCTTTTCTCTCTCTCCCTCAGTCCGGAAGGAAAAAACAAACTTCTGATCTCTATGTTCATCTTTCCTCCTCCTCTTCCTCTTCTTCCCCTCCTCCTCCCGGCCTTTCATCTCCTCCCTCCTCCAATCCTCTCAAGGACGCCTGCCTTCTTATCTCCCTCACCCCCTTCCCTCCCTGACTCCATTCCCTCTCTCCTTCCCTCCGTATCTCCGCTTCCTCCTCCTCCTCCTCCTCCTCCCGGTTCATTTTTTTATCTGTTATCTTGAATCGAAATATTACGAGTCTTTGTGATGTGTTTGAGCTGTATTGGTGTGTTGCGTGCTCTCTCTCTCTCTCTCTCTCTCTCTCTCTCTCTCTCTCTCTCTCTCTCTCTCTCTCTCTCTCTTATCTGTCTTCATTCCTCGCCTTTTTCTACTCCTTATTTCTTCCTGTTCAACCGTTAATGATTTTCTCGTCTCTCTCTTTCTCCCTCTCTTTCAGATTCTCCTTCTCTTCCTCCTCTTCTTCCACGTCTTCCCCTCTCCTTATCCTTTCTCCTCCTCCTCCTCCTCCTCCTCCTCCAACTCCACTTGTCATGGTCGTCATTCTCCTTCCTCTCCTCTTCCTATTTCTCTTCTTTCTCGTCCTCTTCCACTATCTCCTCCTCCTCCTCCTCCTCCTCCTCCTCCTCCGGGACGTGCCTCAGCAAGTTCTTTACTCTTCGTCGTGTCTAAGAGGGTCCTCCTCCTCCTCCTCCTCCTCCTTCCTCCACCACTACTGCTACCTTGTTAAAAACATTGGTACTCTCTCTCTCCACACAAACACACACACACACAGAGAGAGAGAGAGAGAGAGAGAGAGAGAGAGAGAGAGAGAGAGAGAGAGAGAGAGAGAGAGAGAGAGAGAGAGAGAGAGAGAGAGAGAGAGAGAATTAAAACTATACCGACTTCTCCCTGAGTACAACACACACATACACACACACACACACACACACACACACACACACAAAGGCAGTCATCGAATAAAAACAGGTGAAGTTTATAAATGTGAAAAAAAGAGAAAACGAACTAAAAACGCCATAACGAACTGCTGCCAGGATGGACCAATGGGAGGCAAGGAGCAGAGACCGTCTTAACCAACCACGTCATTAGATTCGCCTAACGACCCGCGTGCACCAATTAGGCCGTTAAGGAGCAGAGAGAGAGAGAGAGAGAGAGAGAGAGAGAGAGAGAGAGAGAGAGAGAGAGAGAGAGAGAGAGAGAGAGAGAGAATTATTGTTGGTTTCAGTCAGTATAAAATTAATTGGATAAAAACTATTCAAAAAGAGGAGGAGGAGGAGGAGGAAAGAACAACAACAACAAACAAGGAAAACAGACACGACGGAGACAACAAGAGAGAAACACACACACACACACACACACACACACACACACACACACACACACACACACACACACACACACACACACACACACACACACACAAATCGAAGCACTGAGGAAGAAGAACAAACATCACCATCAGAAAGGAGGAGAAGAAGAAGGAGGAGGAAGAGGAGGAGGAGGAGGAGAAAGAAGAAGAAAAGAACAGGTGTGAAAAACAGGCATGTACGAGGAGGAGGAGGAGGAGGAGGAGGAGGAGGAGGAGGAGGAGGAGGAGGAGGAAGGGGAAAGAGAAGAAGAGGGCATAATCTAATGTTTAGCGTGTATGTATGTATGTTTGTATGTAGTCTGCAATGTGCAAGGATAGGCGGAGAGGCAGCCATTTCTGTTTGTTTACCAGCTTCTGTACGTCAGCCAAACGGAAGGTGACAGCGACCTTGAGCGAGACAAGCGTGGGCGTGAGGGAATCAATGCGAGGGGCCCAGTCAACGCCGGTCAAGGGCGAGGGAAGGAGCTAGGCAGGATGGCACAGCGGGAAGGAAAGGAAGGAGAGGGTAGGAAGGATGGAAACAAGGAGGGCGGGGAGGAATATAGAGATAGCAAAGAAGGAAGGAAGGAAGGGTAGGAATGATGGACGAGGTGTGAGGTGAGAGAGAAAAGAAGAAATGAAGGAAGGAAAGGAAGAAGAGATGGAAAGAGGAAGGGCGGAGAGAACGAAGGAAATAGAGATAGCAGTGAGAAGAAAGGAAGGAAGGAAGGATGGGGATCGAATTATACAGTGAGAAAAAGGAGAGAAAAAACGTAAGAGACAGAAGAAATAGAGGAAGAGAGAAGAGAAACGAGTGAGAAAAGAAAAAGAAAAGGTGAGGAGGAGAAACATGAAAGAATCCAGTGAGAAAAGGTGGGAAAGGAAGGGGAGAATTACGGAGAGAAAAAGAGAGAGACGAGAGAAAAAAAAGGGAAGAAAAGAAGAGATGATGAGGAAAGAGAAGAGGACAAGAAGGAGGAGGAGGAGGAGGAGAGGGATGAAGGAATAATTAGACGAAAGAAAAGATTAATAAAAAAAAAATATAGCGAAGGAAACTAATGAGCAATGGAGAAAAAGGGAGAGAGAAAAAAGGAAATGAAGAAGAAAGAAGAAAAAGCAAAGAGAAAGAGATGACTTGGTGAATGAATGAGTGAATGAAGAAGGGAAAGATAGAAAATATTAACTAATGAATGAATAAATAAATAAATGAATAAGTAAAGGAAGTAAGGGAGAAAACAAGAAAGAATATGACATAAATGAAAGAATGAAAGGAAGATACGAAGCAAAGTAAGTAAGGAAGGAAGGAAGGAAGGAAGGAAGGAAGGAAGGAAGGGAGGGAGAGAGGGAGGAGAGAAAAGCAGGGAACAAAAAAGAGCAAATAAAGGAAGGGGAGAGAAGACAGGTGAAACAAATGAGGAGAGAAAGGAATGCACGAAATGAAAACATAGTAACAAAATACAAAGATAAATAAATAAATAAATAAATAACTAAATAAATAAACACAAGAAATAAGGAGGCAAAAACAAAGGCGGAGGGGAAATTAGTAATATATGAAGGAAATAAGAAGGGGAGCGATGAATGAATAAAGATGAGAAATAAAGAAAGACAATAAAATGAACATAAATTGAAAAAGATTGAAAAAAAGAGAGAGAGAGAGAGAGAGAGAGAGAGAGAGAGAGAGAGAGAGAGAGAGAGAGAGAGAGAGAGAGAGAGAGAGAGAGAGAGAGAGTAGATTTAATAGCAGCAAATACTACAAAGGGGCTTCATAATCCGCGAGAGAGAGAGAGAGAGAGAGAGAGAGAGAGAGAGAGAGAGAGAGAGAGAGAGAGAGAGAGAGAGAGAGAGAGAGAGAGAGAGAGAGAGAGAGAATAACACCCTTCCTTATTAAAATTCACTTTTATGTCCTCTCTATTACTTAATCACATGGGGGAGACAGAAGGTAGATGAGAGAGAGAGAGAGAGAGAGAGAGAGAGAGAGAGAGAGAGAGAGAGAGAGAGAGAGAGAGAGAGAGAGAGAGAGAGAGAGAGAGAGAGAGAGAGAGAGAGAACAAACAAGATAATGAAAATAGGTATGAGCCAACATCAAAGGAAAAGAGTAAAAGAAGGAAGGAAGGAAGGAAGGAAGGAAGGAAGAAAGGAAGGAAGAACAAAACAGATGACATACAAATATTAAACAAAATGAAAACAGAGAGAAAGGAAACAGAAAAAAATGAAGGAAAATGGAAAGAAAGAGGAAGGAAGGAAAAAGACAAAAATTTTAAAAAAGAAAGGAAAGAAGGAAGGAGGGAACGAAGAAAGAAGGCAGGACATAGAATAAAGAAAGACATGAAAGAAGACTGAAAATAAAAATGGAAAGAAATGACAGGAAAAAAGGAAGGAAAGACAGGAAAAAACAGAAAAAAGGGAGGAAGGAAGGAAGACATCACAACGGAAGAAAGGAAGGAAGAAAGGAAAAGCATGAAAATAACACAAAAAAAGCAAGACTGAAAAAATGAAGAAAACAAAAGAAAAACAAAGCAAAAAAATTACAATGAGGGAAAAAAGGAAAGAAAGAAACAATCCCGAAGACTTGCATTCATCACCACATGTTCCCTGCCTTCCCCTCAAGCCCTCAGTCCCCAGAGCTTCCTTAGGGCACTTCACGACCCCTGGGGCGCGTCACACTCCCCTCACCCTTCACCCACAGCAGGAGAACCACACAAGAGGAGGATGAGACGTCCCCTACTGAGCAACGACAAAGGGCGCCCACACACACACACACACACACACACACACACACACACACACACACACACACACACAGATGTTACTTGGACGTGGTAATCTCATCAGCAGTAATGTATGATTGAAAGGCGTTGCAAATTTGTTGTTGTTGTTGTTGTTGTTGTTGT
>NC_087162.1:27367947-27372947 GCF_035594125.1 Scylla paramamosain | reverse complement strand
CACCCCATTCCATTAACTCTTTGGCTCTAAACGACCATACCCCTTTCTAACCCCCAATAGCGCCCCAAAACTCCCAACACATCACCACTGCCTCCCATTTTCCATACCAGAAAGCCTCTCGCCTCCCCACCTCTCATCCCCACTAGCCCGTCCTCGCCTCCCCAACAGACCAGCAGACCTAATCCCTACCCAGCTCCCCTCCTCCTCCTTCCCGCCCCCATAAGTTACCGCTCCACTCCTACCCCTCCCCACCTCCACACCCCACCGGTCAGGAAGTGCCACGCCGGCGCTCAATTGGTCCAACCCGCCGGCACCTCCCCCCTCCCCTCTCCCCTCTCACTAGTTCTCTTCCCCTTCCCCCTTCCACCCACCACCACCAAGACACCCCCTGTTTACCACGTCCACTATCTCCCCCTGCCCTTCTCTCTCTCTCTCTCTCTCTCTCTCTCTCTCTCTCTCTCTCTCTCTCTCTCTCTCTCTCTCTCTCTCTCTCTCTCTCACCTTTTTTCCCTATGACATTTCTCTTTCCCTCCCTCCTTCCCTCCCTCTCTCCCCCTTAAATATCCCTCCATTCTCTCCTCCCCCTCCCTCCCTTCCTCCTTCCTTCCCACTCACTCTTAACGCCACGAAAAATGTTGAATACCTGAATGAATAAATAAAATAGTGAGGCAAGAACCGGACATGCTTAGAATTACATTAAATTAAAATAAAATAATAATGCATATTTAAAAAGATAAAAAAAAAAAGGAGACGCATTTAACGAAAGACAAATTAGACATATATATACACACACACACACAGAGAGAGAGAGAGAGAGAGAGAGAGAGAGAGAGAGAGAGAGAGAGAGAGAGAGAGAGAGAGAGAGAGAGAGAGAGAGAGTCAGCAGGATGAAGGAAAAAATATATGATCATACTTAAGCATTCCTATCATAATAAATATTTGCTACTTTAAAATCACAAATATTTATGAGTGAGCTGGTAAAAAGGAATTAGTCTTTCAAATACATGTGTCGTGTTATATTAATTGAATCGCGATTTATAAGCACATACATACATACATACATACGTACATACATACATACAAACCAGGAAAAATCATAAAATAAAAATATGATATTAAGAATAAGTAAGAATTCTTGAGAGAGAGAGAGAGAGAGAGAGAGAGAGAGAGAGAGAGAGAGAGAGAGAGAGAGAGAGAGAGAGAGGAGAGGAGAGGAGAGGAGAGGAGAGGAGAGGAGAGGAGAGGAGAGGAGAGGAGAGGAGAGGAGAGGAGAGGAGAGGAGAAAGGAAGAGAACAGAAGAAAAGAGAGAAGAGCAAAGAAGGAAAACAGTAAATAAGATAAATAAAAGATAAAAAACGCCAAAGGAAGAGAGAAAGAGAAAGAGAGAGAGAGAGATTACAACACCACAAAACCAGTTACCTTCAGTTCTGTTCACTTGGATCCAGAGGTAGATATCCTGAGGGAGCTGGCGGCGGTGGCGGTGGCGGCGGTAGTGGTGGCTGCACAGGTGGGGGGAAGGCAGGTGTTGGGGAGGAGGAAAAACCACACGCCACAGAACACCACACAACACACGTTCAGTTCAAGTTACGTACACCACAGCACTTCCTAGTACACCACACAACACCAGCACAACAAACACCGTGCCCTTTTAAAACTGTAATAATGATAACACGAAAAACAAAACAAAAAAAGTTACGCATCACAAGTCAGCAGCGAACAAAAAACGGAATCATAAAATCACCCTCAAATCCGTTTTCTTTTTTCAGGGCGGTCAATGCTAAAACTGAAAGGACAATCTCGCCTCGCTACCAAAAAATAAATAATAATAACAATAATAATAGCAAAAAAAGAGTAAAAAAGACCTTAATCTCTCCCTCCCTACTAAGAGAGGCACTTTCGAGTCAGCACCTTCGTATTTTGGCACCATTTGATGTAGTCTATATATAATACGTGTAATGCTTAACCTATACTGAGGAGGTACTGGTTATGATGTTGCTATACCTGAGGGCTGAACTGTATTGGCTGGTAAGGATGTAGGGATGTACTTCAAGGTGCTCTCTCTCTCTCTCTCTCTCTCTCTCTCTCTCTCTCTCTCTCTCTCTCTCTCTCTCTCTCTCTCTCTCATGATTTCATTCTGTTATTTTAAAGGTATGGATTCATCATGTATGTATGTGTACGCATCTCTCTCTCTCTCTCTCTCTCTCTCTCTCTCTCTCTCTCTCTCTCAGTGGCGGCACGTCTTATTAATCCACGTCAGCTTAAAACACCGATGCTTCGAGACAGCGCAACACCAATACACACAAAAACCGGTTTGGCGCGATGAATGGTTCCAGGACAGAAGGCTAATTTTTCCAACCCTCCTTTGTTCCCTCCATTCGATCTTCCATCAACTTTAAACTCCCGCGCTAACTCACTTAACCGCTCGTAATCGCTGCACCGGCACACAGAGACACCTGGCGCACAACCTCCCTCCTCCACGGCTCGAGGGAGACTGAGCCTGAGTTAGACGAATGGATCGGGCCGGGATGGTGGCTGGCACGGGCTCTGGGCGGGCAGACGGACGGACGGAGGGTAAAGGAAGTGAAGGACAGGGCTGAGATTGGGGCAGGGAGGGCGCGGGGGCAGGGAGGACGTGGGGGAAGGGAGAGTGTGGGGGAGGGTCATTCATCCACCGCGGGGAGGGAAGGGAAAAGGGGAAGGGTCGAAAAGGGAGGATAGATTTAAGGGATGATGTAGTCCTGTACTACTCTACCACTTGCTGCGGCACCCCACGCGGCGGAGAGGAGGGAGAGAGGAAGGAAAGGGAGGTAATAGGAGAGGGAGAGGAAAGGAGGGTACGCACATGAAGGAAAGCGAGAGGAAGGAAGAAGGACGCAAGACAGACTGAATGGTGGTGGTGGTGGTGGTGGTGGTGGTGGAGTGAAATAAAAGTGAGAGGTACTGGTAGTTTTCATCTCAATGTTGTGCTTCGCTATTGACTTGATTTACAGCTTGGCCACACCACCGCCGCGCCTCGCATGACCTTGTTATTAGCGATGCTGCACACACACACACACACACACACACACACACACAGAGAGAGAGAGAGAGAGAGAGAGAGAGAGAGAGAGAGAGAGAGAGAGAGAGAGAGAGAGAGAGAGAGAGAGTATTCGCGTGCAGACAGGTCATGACAAATGCAAGGACGTGGAATCTTTTAGAGGGAAACAGAAGCAAGAAGTCTGATAAGGAAACTTGGAAATAGTTCAGAGAGAGAGAGAGAGAGAGAGAGAGAGAGAGAGAGAGAGAGAGAGAGAGAGAGAGAGTCCTCCAGCCCCAGCCCATGTTGCTCATCACAATGAACGTATCATTATCTGTCCCTGACTCATATGGTCCTCAGTGAACCGCCACCGCCACCGCCACCGCCACCACCATCACCACCACCACCACCATCCAACTATCATGCACCACCTCCAACCATCACCACCATTTATCACTATTAACAGCACCAACACCACCATCTGTAGTAGTAGTAGTAGTAGTAGTAGTAGTAGTAGTAGTAGTAGTAGTAGTAGTAGTAGTAGTAGTAGTAGTAGTAGTAGTAGTAGTAGTAGTAGTAGTAGTAGTAGTAGTAGTAGTAGTTCATTATAAGCCAACTGTTTAAATAGTACCTTGGTATTTGTGTCACTACTACTACTACTACTACTACTACTTCTACTACTACCACCACCACCACCACCATCACGCTCCACAAACACAAAGTAACCACCACCATCACTACCCCAGCGCCATAACACCATTAGCAAGGTCATTACCACGCATCACCTTCACCACAATTGCATTAGTGGCCTTCACCTGCTCGCCGCGCATGTGAGAGAGCAAGACCATTCACTCACTCACTCACTCACTCGGTCAATCAATCAATCACTAGCTTTCTCAATCACTCAATCGCTCGCTCGCCTACCTCACTCATCCATTCACTCATTCACTCACCCAGAAAAACGCTGGAAATGTAGAAAAGCAAGCATATTTCTAAAGATAATAATAAACTAATAGATATGACACAGTGAAGCAGAAGATAAATAGATAGATAGGCTGCAAAAGTTTAAATCACCAGGACCAGATAAAATATATGCAAGAGTAAGCCAGGTACAAGAGGCTCAAATGATTGCTGTGTAAACAAGAGGAACTACCTGACGAAGGTGACGAGGAGACGAGAAGGAGAAGAACAGGGCTACACATGAGGGATAAGAAGGAGCGTGGCCAGAATTAACCAAGGGTGTATGTATGTATGTATGTATGTATGTATGTATTTACACGATACACAAAGGAACACAAAGGAATATAAATTGTGGTATATTTGTTAATACTTTTTAAAGGCTTGTGATGAGTTGAGAGAGAGAGAGAGAGAGAGAGAGAGAGAGAGAGAGAGAGAGAGAGAGAGAGAGAGAGAGAGAGAGAGACTGTGTAGTAAAATTTTGCATATATGTCAAAGAACTGTGAAATTTGAGAGTGAGTGAGAAGAGACTGTATGCAGGTAGGTGTGTTCTCTCTCTCTCTCTCTCTCTCTCTCTCTCTCTCTCTCTCTCTCTCTCTCTCTCTCTCTCTCTCTCTCTCTCTCTCTCACCGGACACCATCATCAGTGAACATCCACACACACACACACACATACACACACACACACATACACACACACACACACACACACAAACACTTCCCACACTAATCTTCCTCCTCACCTGCCATTCCCCATCCATCCACCCCACCCCCGACATCCACATCCACCCCATACATCAATCTTCCACAAACTACACCCACAGCCCACCTATATCATCCACTTAGAGAACCACCCATCACTCCCTGTTGTTCCTTACTCTTGTGTCCTTCCACTCATCCACCCACCCATCCACCCAGGCAGCCAGACAACAGCCGCCCATCCTCGCCCATTATCTCCACCCACCACCCATCATCCCCTCACAAGATGCAGCTGGGACAATTTGTGACTGAAAATAAATGAGCTACA
>NC_087162.1:27347947-27362947 GCF_035594125.1 Scylla paramamosain | reverse complement strand
GACGAGGAGTGAGAATAATGGTGTGTGTTGAGTGGTGAGTGGTGGGTGAGTGTGTGGCTTCACTATCACTCATACAAGTCATCAGGAAGGAAAGGATGTGGATGAAATGTAGTTTTAATTTCATCTTCAAAATTTTTCAGAGCCTTTCTTCCCTTTTGCACAATTTATCCTGCTGATATCATTGTTGTTGTTGATTTTATTGCTATTTAAGTAAGCGTACACTTATTTGCATGTTAATTTTAGTAGTAGTAGTAGTAGTAGTAGTAGTAGTAAGTAGTAGTAGTAGTAGTAGTAGTAGTAGTAGTAGTAGTAGTAGTAGTAGTAGTAGTATAGTATCACAATCATTTTAATTTTGGTATCATTACTGAGTCTTAATACTTTGTAACTTAGTAAAATTTATAACTAGTGTTTCTAATTTACCACTGTCACACACACACACACACACAAACACACACACACACACACACACACACACACACACACACACACACACACACACACACGGAAACACGACAAAATTTCCTGCAGGCTCTTAAAAGGTGGACGTGAAAGGGGAAACCCGAGGAGGAGCAACACAACTCTAACTTTGGGGGAAAACTCCGCAGTCCTCCAGGGAAAGTAACTCGTGTTGGGAGAGAAGGAAAACAGGAGCTGGTCTTTTCCGGAGTTTGGCTGATGCCTCTGAATATTCCACCTGCCCCTTCCTCCTCCTCCTCCTCTTCTTCTTCTTCCTCGTCCTCTTCTTCTTCTTCCTCTTCCACCTCTTCTCCACCTTCTCCGCACCTCTGCCATCCTTTATGAATAAATTTGATCCCCACGAATTCCTCTCTCTCTCTCTCTCTCTCTCTCTCTCTCTCTCTCTCTCTCTCTCTCTGTGTGTGTGTGTGTGGTGTGTGTGTGTGTGTGTGTGTGTGTGTGTGTGTGTGTGTGTGTGTGTGTGTGTGTGTGTGTGGCTTTAAAATTTTTAACACACTATTATGAAAAGAGAAAAAAATAAGGGTGGGGGAAAGAAGAGAAATAAAAAGAAGGACAACAGAAAAAAGATGGGAAAAACGGGGAGAAAGAAAAGAAATAAAAAGAAAGACAGAAAAAATAAAAAGAAAAAAATACAGGCAATTCGGCAAAAAAAATTTGAGAAAATAAAACAAGAGAGAGAGAGAGAGGAGAGAGAGAGAGAGAGAGAGAGAGAGAGAGAGAGAGAGAGAGAGAGAGAGAGAGAGAGAGAGAGAGAGAGAGAGAAATACATGACGTGTCTCTCCATCTATTCTTTATCTCTCCTTCTCCCTCTCCCTTTCTCTCCCTTCTCCCTTTCACGCCTCCCTCCCTCACGTCACCCCTTCTTCTTTCCCTCCCCTTTATTTCCTCTTCCCTCCCTCTCCCTCTTCCCCATCAACATCTCTTCTCTCCCTCTCCCTCTCTTTCTCTTCCTTTTTTTTTCTCTCCCAGGATCGTTTTCTCTCTAATTCTCCCACTTTCATTATAGTTCCATCTCTCTCTCTCTCTCTCTCTCTCTCTCTCTCTCTCTCTCTCTCTCTCTCTCTTCTCTCTCTCTCTCTCTCTCTCTCTTTCCATCTCTTTCCGTCACTCATTCCCTCCCTTTCCCTCTACCAATATTCTTTTCATCTCTCTCTCTCTCTCTCTCTCTCTCTCTCTCCACCAGCATCCCTATTCTGCCCTTCTTCTCCCTTTCTCCTTTTCCTTCAATTTTCTCTCTCCGTCACTTTCCTCTCCCGCCTTCCTTCCTCCTTTCTTTCCTCCTTCTATCTCCTTTCCGGTAATTGCTTTTGTTAATTAAAGATACAGTCACAAAGGGAAAAAATATGAAAAAAGTTGGACAAGGGAAGTAGAAAGGGTGAGAGGATTGGGAGGTTGTTACGAAGATGCTATGTATATGTAGAGGTTCATGGAGTATTGGTGTGCTTGTTGTATTATTTAATGTATGTGTATTCATGGAGTAATCTGTACGTAAGCTTTTTTTTTTTTTTATGCATAGGGTCACTGGCTAAGGGCAGCAGAATTATAAAGGGAAAAAAAAAAAGGGGGGGAGGCCGTTTAATTGCCAGTTTCCAGAAGATTGCATACATAAATATACATACGTAGGTGTGTGTGTATGCATGCCATTTTTTTTCTATTTTTTTATATTTTTTTGTGGTATTATTCATAGCTATACATTCCCCTGCGTGTATACTTCAGTGTGGATCCAATTTAAATCTATACATGGAGTTTTCATGTTATCCTTTATCCTGACATGTTTTTTTTTATGTATTTTTTATCAAGTACGTGGACAATAAGTGTCTGTCTATCAGTGTATCTATCTATCTATCTATCTATCCGTCTCTGGATGGTACGTTGGAGAAGGTGCTGGAGTTCGCCACTACGTTCAGTCCCCACCTTCATCCCTAGGTTAATTTTCCCCCAAAAGAACATTTCGCTTACAGAACTTCCCTAAAATTATTCCCCTCACACAATGAGTTAGGTAAGGCTGAGTTTGCTTAAGTTAGGTTTGGTTGCGTCAGGTTAGGTTAGGTTGCGTCAGGTGAGGTTAAGTTAGGTTAGACGGGGAACATTTATCACTGTGGGAGTAAGGTAAGATACAAATGGGAGGAGTTTACACAGAAGCACTGCCCACCATAACCCAGCATCTGTTGAGCCTTTCCCTCCCCTCCTACCCCACCCATCCCTTTCCCTTCTGCTGCCACCCATCCCCTCCCCACCACCCCAACACTCACCACCAGAAAAAATATATAAAACACCACACCACATTCACTCCGCACTCAAAAAATAATGATTCTCGACCTTTACCACCTCCTCCACCTCCTCTTCCTCCTACTCCACCTCCTACCTCCTCCTCCTCCTCTATCCTCCTCCTCCTCCGCACCAGTACTCAGAGTTTCTATCTTTACTTCTCTTTCTCCCCTAAGCTTCTCTCCCTGGATCTGCTAAGCCTCCCCACGCCTTCCCCTCCTCCCCTAAAACAGCAAAAACTTTTCTCTCCTCCCCAAAGAGTTTCCTCACTTTTTTCCCTTTTCCCCAATTAACTAAGGCATGACTAACTCCCCATTTCTTCTTTCCTCCCCTAGATTTTCCTCCCCATTCCTCCCCATCCTTCCCAAAACTTTCCTCTCTTTATATCTGAAACTCCCCAATACCTCTTCTCCCCACGTGTGAAAAATCAAAACAGCTCTTCCTCTTCCTCCCCCTAACCTAAGCTTCTCTCTCTACAGCCTTTCCTTCCCCTTCCTCTCCCAAACTCTCACACTCATCCATGTTTCCCCCGCCTCTCTCCCTTCCTGCCCTCCACTGAACACCCGCGTCCGCAGTGCGCAGTACACGGTCGGAAACCCTCAATATTGCAACCACACCCCCAGTAGGGCATCAATTATACCAAGGGGCGAGGGGCTGACGGGAGGTTATATGACTTCGTGGTGGTGGTAGTGGTTGGTGGTAGTGGTGGTGGTGGTAGTGGTGATAGGGAAGGGATCTAGCTTAACTGAATATATTAACGTGTACTTCTATTTTTAGTTTCCTGTCTCACTTGATTCACCCTTGTTCTTTCTTTAAGCTGGTAAGGACTTTGTTTAACTTAAAGTGACTAAGTGTGACTCAGTATATTAACGTGTATCTCTATTTTTTAGTCTCTTGTCTCACTTCTATTCGTTTTCGTCCTTTTTTTTTAAGAAGTCTGATGCTGGTAAGGTAATATGACTTAACTGGCTTGATATGCTTGTACACACTTCTATTTTTTTTTTTTTTTGTGTGTTTTTGTTTTCCTGTCTTGGTTTTTACTTCAGTTCTTTCTTCAAGCCGTCTGGTGGTCGTAAGTACCGATCTGGCTTAGCATGTTTGAATATAATGGTACGTACTTTTTATCGAGTTTCCTGCCTTGATTTGATTCACTACTGCTCTCTCTAAGGTCTCTGGAGTTGGCTGGTGATAGTTGTGGTGACGGTGGTGATGCTGGTGGTGGTAGGAAGAAATATACCTGAACATAACTCAATCTAAAAGATGTGTATTTAATTTTAAGCTTCCTCTGTCAGTTTTTCACAGTTTTTCTCTCCTTAACTTATTAGGACGTGGCTTTAGAGGGACACCATTCATCTCAGTGACAGGTTAACGAGATTTCTACATTACCAATAGGGAAAAAATAAATAAAACCCCCCATAAGAAGACCGCTAATCTCCGTGGCCTTTGAAGATTGTGCTGATGATCACAACTACGTTCTTCCAACAGGCCCCAGCTAAAGTTATACGGGTTTTCAGCGAGGTTTTTATGACTCCCAATCACAAATTAAGTACGTTTCCACAACAGCAAAAGGGAAAAAACAACACCCAAAAGAATCCTGCTAATATCTGTGGCCTTTGATAAACTGTCCTGATGATCACAGCTACTTTCAAAAGACTCTAGTTGAAGTTACACAGATTTTCAGGAGTGTTTCTATTACTTTAGTGATAAATTAACGAGATTTCTACATTATCAATAATAAAAAATAAATAAAAAACACCCACAAGAATCCCGCTAATCTCTGTGGCCTTTAAAAATGGCCGTGATGAGAGAACAAAGTGTTAACGAATACAGGACTAACTCTTCCTTAGGCAAATAGTGTTCCAGCCTCATCGGGTGAACGGGGGTGACCTTTCAAGGACTACACGACACACCTGCATTATTCAACACCCTGCAACACCTGCTGAACTGTGCAGCTGATAACTCAAGAACTCCAGCGCTGAATTGTATTGACTCACTGCCGACAAACTAGTGAAGGAGGCGGAGGAGGTGGTAGTGGTGGTGGTGGTGGTGGTGGTGATGATAATGGAGAGGAGGGGAAGAGGGAGGAGGAATGAAAAGGAATACAAAAGGAAGGCAAACAGAATCAGATCCTTTGGTCCCTGCTAGACTGCTTGAAGGTGAGAAAAATAAAAGTTTAAGCAGGATAGGACTGGATGTGACAAAAGGAGGAGGAGGAGGAGGAGGAGGAGGAGGAGGAGGAGGAGGAGGAGGAGGAGGACAATGAAGATGACATCGTAAAATTCACAATACTAAGCCAAGAAATAAATATGTGTGACAATAAAGATATATGAGAGAGAGAGAGAGAGAGAGAGAGAGAGAGAGAGAGAGAGAGAGAGAGAGAGAGAGAGAGAGAGAGAGAGAGAGAGAGAGAGAGAGAGAGAGAGAAAGCCGATGGATATTGCATGAGAATTAGGGGACGCCAAGGGAAATAAAACAGGAAGAGGGGAGGAAAAGAAGAGAGGAGAGAGAGAGAGAGAGAGAGAGAGAGAGAGAGAGAGAGAGAGAGAGAGAGAGAGAGAGAGAGAGAGAGAGAGATAAAACAAAAGGGAGACGAACGTGGGGGAGGAGGAGGAGGAGAAGGAGGAGGAGGAGGAGGAGGAGGAGGAGGAGGAGGGGGAGGAGGAGGAGGAGGAGGAGGAGGAGGAGAAGGAGGAAGAGGAGGATGACAACGACAACGACAAATGGAAGGACAAAGAAAAGAGAGAGAGAGAGAGAGAGAGAGAGAGAGAGAGAGAGAGAGAGAGAGAGAGAGAGAGAGAGAGAGAGAGAGAGAGGTATAAAACAACACGACCAAATAAAATAAACAAAAGAACCAGGGAAAAAAAATGAGGAATAGAAGAGGCACAAGGACAGGAAGAGGAGAGAAGAGGAGGAGAAGAGGAGGAGAGGAGGAGAGGAGGAGGAGAGCCCCGTAGGTATCCGTTTTAAAGAAGACCCCCCCCACAAGGATGAGCAGCCAACACGGGAACCAGCCAGGAGCGCCGCCACGGAGACCCCCCTTAACACCACCTTCACCACTACCACCACCACCGCCACCAGCACGTTCCCCCAGTACCTCTAAACCTAAGCGCCCCCAGGACCAGTATTCATAAAGGTGCTGCCGGCTTGTGAGGTTCTGGGGAAGGCAATACAGTGGAGGGTTTCGACTGGCGAGGTTCCCAAAGCACTTATTCACCTTTATTTCGCGTCTGTGTTGGTGTGTGTGTACCTCGTTGTGTTTATACTGTGGCTACTGACCCGAGCGCTTTATCTAACCCCTTTCACTGCGACACAAAACAATCGGCAGCACCAGAAGCAGTGTGTGAAGTCTTTATGAGCATCTATAAGAAAGTTAGCTATGGAAAAATGAATAGATTTTGTAATTTCGTCCCAGTTCAAAGATTGGATGCGGCTGTAGAACAAGTAAAGATGTCTCAGAGTGTACCAAGTAGCTGTTAAAGGGTTAAAAAATATAATGTCTTTGATGATATTCTGCACTGGAGTTACACAGCTTTCAGAAATAGTGTGTTTCGTAGTGTTATTAATATGGTGACTGAATTACACGTTTCATTAACATTTTTTTTACTGTTATGATCGTCTTTTATCAACATTGGGAACACTGTAATGATTTCTTTGGATGGGGATAAAGAAAAAACTGCTAATTAATGTGAGGCTAATTCCGTCTTTGCCAAGTTACATAAGTACGTTTTTAACATACCATACTACAAGGAATGAGTTTTTAAAAGGTACATATGGTAATGGCAATGATGGACAAGCAGTGGAAGGTTTAACATGCATTGTCTTTCATTCTACACTAAAAACTCAGGAATGTTTATATATAACTTGTACAGGATTGCTAAAACACGATAATTTTGGTTATTCCTTTTGCCAATGTTCTTCTGGTGGCTGGCAGCTTGATTGAGCTTCCTTTTAAGCCTTTTTGCTGCTCTTGGCTATAGTTTATACATACAAGAAAAAAAAAACTAGGTACCAATATCTCACCACCTCTACAAAATCTTCAAAACTTTCTGGTTAATGCGTCTGTTCCACTTCCCACCTCTCTATAAACCAATCCTACTTCTCCTTTTTAAATCCATCAAGCAATGGCAACACGACCAACACTAGACGGCGCCGTGTTAGACTGTCACACCAGCCCGGCAGCCCCAAGCCTTCTACACACACCTCAAGTTTGACAGAGTGAATCAGCAACTCTGTAATAGCTTCCCATCACAGGCTGAAGCAATGACGGTCTGATAATGAGCAGATCGACACGCGCCAAAAGGAGGAAAGGAAACTGAAATAGGGAAGTAATGACGATGGAAACTGAAATACTCGAGAAAAGAACTGGAAATTACTAATAGCAGTGGGAAATTAAGGGATAAGAAGAAAGAGAGCTGAATTTGCGTTGATTGAACAGAAAAGGACTAAAATAGAGATGAAAATTAATGACGATGGAAATTGAAATACCTGCGAAAAGAACTGGAAACTACTAACAGCGGTGGGAAATAAGGGATAAGAAGAAATAGAGATGAAATTGCGTTGACTGAATAGAAAAGAATTAAAATAGCGATTGGAAATAAAGGAGCTCATGAGAAAATAATTGAAATAGCGATGTGGAATAGAGAGCCAGAGAAAAAGAAAAATGAAATAGCGCTGGAAAGTAAAAGACTGAGGAAGAAAAGCAATAAGCAGTAAGAAATAAGAAATAAATTACTAAAAGAGAAAATAGACGAAGACAGCAAACCATTAAAGGACCAAAAAAATAAATAAATAGGAGGAAAAAGAAGAAAACTTAAAAAAAAGAGAGAGAGAGAGAGAGAGAGAGAGAGAGAGAGAGAGAGAGAGAGAGAGAGAGAGAGAGAGAGAATGTTTGGCAAAGCGATGTCAGTTAGGGACACACTCGCCTCGGACACTAAACAACAGGAATAGATCAATTAAGTGAAAGTGTAATGAAAATAAAACCATTAGGAAAAATAATAAACTCTTGCTTATCCGCTCTTTACTCAGAACCAAAGCGAAGTACAACACACAGACCCCACGACAGTAAAAAAAAAAAATACAGAAACCAAATGAAACGAGAAACACGACCAGAAAACTAACAGATAAATAAATACACCTGAACCGGATCCATCTTGACCTTCAAATTCAAGTCGTGACTCAAACATTCGTGAAAATTAAAGGCGAAATAAAAAAAAAAAAAAAGGATCATGAAGAATCACTAAAACTTTCTCAGTACATTTTTTTATTGGATGATGAAAAAAAAAAAAAAGTTCAAATCCTCTTGTGATGAGATTATCCTCTGTGTGTGTGTGTGTGTGTGTGTGTGTGTGTGTGTGTGTGTGTGTGTGTGTGTGTGTGTGTGTGATAAGATTTCTATAATATTTCATTGATTTCTCGGTATTAATATCGATAAGGCATATTCTAATCAGACGTATATATATTTATGTGTAATACATCCTTGAATTATCATAGTTTTAAGGCTCTACTTTCATTAATTATAGTGTGCAAAATTTCTGTGGGCAACAAACTATCTATATATCTGTTTATCTACCTATCTATCTGTTTGTGTGTATGTGTGCGTGTATGTGTGTGTATCTATGTCTATCTACCTATCTATCTGTTTGCGTCTATGTGTGCGTATGACTAAATTCAATCACTCTTTTCTTCTCTACAACATCAATTTCTTAATACAAAAACCTATAGAGTAATACAAAGGAACCAAACAACAAAACTTAGAACCTTAAAAGATCAGTTACTGTTTCAAATCCCAAAGTAGCTGAGAAAGTACTGTGCACGCGCTGTCTGTCCTTCCTGTACCGTGAAGGACAAGCGCCGAAGTACAGTACCACGCAACACACCTGTACACGCCCTTGCACCTGCTGCCGCTGCTACTCCAGCCTCACGCGCCTCGGCTCAGTCATGCCACCCCAACTCAAGCCCTTTCTCTACTCTATAAGGAAATAAATAAGTAAATAAATAAATAAATAATACACTTTCCAACTTCTACTGTGTGTGTGTGTGTGTGTGTGTGTGTGTGTGTGTGTGTGTGTGTGTGTGTGTGTGTGTGTGTGTGTGTGTGTGTGTGTGTGTGTGTGTGTGTGTGTGTGTGTGTGTGTGTGTGTGTGTGTGTGTGTGTGTGTGTGTGTGTGTGTGTGCTAATGTAATGATCGAAGAAATGGAGAGTTTTAACCCATAACACTTCAGCTCCGTGTCTTCTCAATTCAATGTATTTTTTTTTTTCTTTTTTTTAGTTTCAACACACATCCCTTTCATATTTATTTATGTATTTTTACTCTTTCATGAAACTATTACTCGACGTTGTTACAGATTCCTCTTTACTCTACCTCGTTACTCTTTACCTTTGCCTTCAATATCCCAGACCTTCTTGCATTAGAGTATAGTGTCACAAGCATCCTCGTTATAGGCAAGAGATCTGCTACTGTATCTCCCGTCTTTTTTGTATCCCATGTTCCTTACTGCTCGTTACAGAAGACTATTTTTCCCTTCACATTAACAACACTCTTCATGTGTCGCTATAACTCATTGTACTGTTCCTGCAAGACTCTATTGTACAGCGGCAGATTAACTTTTGTTACCGATTCTTTTGTGTCGCCTCACCCACGTCTATTCCACCCAGGCTTATCTTTTCTTCTTTCTTTCTATTTTTTTTTCTTTTCCTCCGTGTTCATTCTTCAGGGCAGAGGTTCGAACCCAGCGACACAGTAATCCTGGATACCTACGTGCCGTGCCGCCTCGTCAACGCTGCGGAGTTCGCTCAAGAAATACATGACAGAAAGAATGTATTAAGTGTGTGTGTGTGTGTGTGTGTGTGTGTGTGTGTGTGTGTGTGTGTGTGTGTGTGTGTGTGTGTGTGTGTGTGTGTGTGTGTGTGTGTGTGTGTGTGTGTGTGTGTGTGTGTGTGTGTGTGTGTAATATGCATCCTGTGGTCATTTTCTTTACTCACACAACACAACTCTCTTTAAACAACAATTTCTCTGTATACCCTCTTTAATTTCCACAATATAATCTTAACACACTCTTTCCATAACTTGTTTCACTCATACAACACAAGTATACGTACGTATGGCAAGATTTCACAGCATTCTCTCTCTCTCTCTCTCTCTCTCTCTCTCTCTCTCTCTCTCTCTCTCTCTCTCTCTCTCTCTCTCTCTGTCTGTCTGTGTCTGACCTTCAAGTCTCCCTTCAGTCTAAACTCAGTATTTTCCTTCCTTCCATCTCATACATGCAACACAGCCGTTCTTGTACATTTCTTGTGGTCAGCATGGTATTTCAGATTCAAGTCCTTTCCCCCTTCCTCTTTTTATTGCTCCTCCTCCTCCTCCTCCTCCTCCTCCTCCTCCTCCTCCTCCTCCTCCTCCTCCTCCTCCTCCTCCTCCTTTTCTTCCTGCCCCGAGCAACATGAGGCGGACACACTTACTTGATTCCCTACACCAATACCAATCGACCCTAAGTCTTCCACGCTGACTGATAGAGAGTGGCTGGAGAGGCAGGGCGGAGAGAGCGAGTGGCTGCAGGAGAATGGGTGGAGAGGCAGGGTGGAGAGAGACAGAGGGTGGATTAGAGGTGGAGAGAGACAGTGGGTGGATTAGAGGTGGTGCAGGGGGTGAGATGATGGAAAGGGAGGGTGGAGGGAAGCAGTGGGTGGATTAGAGTGGGTGGAGGGGGAGTGGATGGAAAGGGGAATAATGGGTGAAGAGGTAGGGTGGAAGGGGAGAGAGAGAGAGAGAGAGAGAGAGAGAGAGAGAGAGAGAGAGAGAGAGAGAGAGAGAGAGAGAGAGAGAGAGAGAGAGAGAGAGAGAGAGAGAGAGAGAGAGAGAGAGAGAGAAAGAGTAAACAAAACTATTATACATACAAATTATTTTATCAGCATCCGAAAAACAAACCTGCAAAACAAACGAACCAAAATTTCCAGTAACAAACAAACAAATAAACAAACGAATCACCAATAAAACGAACACACACACACACACACACACACACACACACACAGAATGACAGACATGGGATGAAATAATCAAATAATAATAAAAAAAAACGAAATAAAAAAAAACAAGCAATAGAACAAGAAAACAATTTAAAAGTACGTGTTCGTGTGTGTGTGTGTGTGTGTGTGTGTGTGTGTGTGTGTGTGTGTGTGTGTCAGGTAGGCAGCTGTAGCACAGGCATATTTTTCCCGCACTGTCAATACCCTGAAGAGGCGATGACACCGAGGAGGAGGAGGAGGAGGAGGAGGAGGAGGAGGAGGAGTTATAAAAGATATGTGAAGGAGATGTAGAACGAGGAGGAGCGGGAAAGAAATAAGTAGAAGAGGAAGACCAAGAGCAAGAGGACAAAAATTGAGAAAAAAAAAGAAGAAGAAGAAGAAGAAGAAGAAGAAGAAGAAGAAGAAGAAAAGAAGACATACAAGACGCGGGGAGGAGGTGGAGGACAAGGAACACCAGCAGGAGGAAGAGAAGAAAGAAAACGCAGAGAAAGAAAGACAAAAATAAAAAAAATTAAAAAAAAACCGAAGTGTAGGTGGAGGAGGAGGACGTGAGCGCAATAGAAAACGGGTTGAGAGTCACAGGAGAGCTCTAGCAATAGGTTCTTATGCACACAAAGTCACGGAAAGGAAGAGAAAGAGAGAGAGAGAGAAGAGTATACCACATCTCGCCACGCCCTTGAGAGAACCAGAGGAGGGCGGCGACGCGGGGGTTATGGAGGTGTGGGTGCGGGTGTAGGAGCATCACGAGGGCTGGCGGTCTGGCAATTAGAGGTGATTAAAAGAAGTAACAGGAGTAATTACAAGGACAAGGCAAGGCGAAGCTCACTAATGACCCGAAACTGCCCCGAGTCTTTGAACGTAAAAGGTGTTGTGGGTGGGATGATCCTCTCTCTCTCTCTCTCTCTCTCTCTCTCTCTCTTGGAACCACACACTGTTGCCACATACCTCACTCTCTCTAATGCAAGGAATATGGGTGGAGGCCTTGATTATGCAGCTGTTCTTTTTCCCTCCCTCCCTCCTGACGTCCTTCTCTCCTTCCTCTCTCTCTCTTCCATAACTTCCTCACTCTTATCCAACCCTTCACTAGTCACCCCTTCATTCATTTATCTTTCCTTTAAATATTCTATCCTCTCTTTCACTTTCTCTCTCTCCTTTTCACCTTACCAATTATTCCTTCCTTCGTCCCTTCCTAGTTGGCCTTCTCATCACTTATACCACCATGACGCCCACGCCCTTCGCCCGCCTCACTTGCACCTCTTCCCTTCCTCCTCCCTCGCCTCGTCCACCTTGGCCCGCCCCGAACTTAACGTCCCGAGGGCTCCATACTTTTTTTTTGTACCTGAGACCCGCCCCCCAAGCTCTCTCTCTCTCTCTCTCTCTCTCTCTCTCTCTCTCTCTCTCTCTCTCTCTCTCTCTCTCTCTCTCTCTCTCTCTCTCTCCAGTGTCAATAATGATGGACAGGAGGAGAAAGGGAGGGAGAGAATAGAAGACTGGTTGGGAGGGAGGGAGAGGAAGAGGAGGAGGCAATGGAAGAAAGAGGAGAGGAGAGGAGAGGAGAGGAGAGGAGAGGAGAGGAGAGGAGAGGGGAGGAGAGAAGAGAGGAAAGAATTGGCGGAGGGAGATCGGTAGGTGAGAGAGAGAGAGAGAGAGAGAGAGAGAGAGAGAGAGAGAGAGAGAGAGAGAGAGAGAGAGAGAGAGAGAGAGAGAGAGAGAGAGAGAGAGAGAGAGAGAGAGAGAGAGAGAGAGAGGGGGGAGGGAGAGATAACAGACAAAAGCTTTACAAATCGACAGGTAAATTTCCTCCTACAAATATGTCCCTCTCCCTCTCTTTCTCTCTCTCTCTCTCTCTCTCTCTCTCTCTCTCTCTCTCTCTCTCTCTCTCTCTCTCTCTCTCACCGGCTCAAAAATGCCTTCACCGGTGTTCCCTTCCGTTGTGTCCATACCATGAGAGAGAGAGAGAGAGAGAGAGGAACACAATAGAAGAACAAGCACCAACAGACCTGCTGGCCCTTATGAGGCTGTTTATGATAAGCGACACTGTGTTTAAGAGACGTAGGATTGTATAGACGAAGGAAACGTCGGTAGGAAGGACAGAAGGACGGAGGGATGGGAGAGAAGGAGGGACTGGAGAGAGATGGAAAGGAGGGAATATAGGAGAAGAGGGAAGAAGATAGCTAATACGAGGGATAAATGATAGAGAAAGACGGAAGAGAAGGAAGGAAATAGGCGAGAACACAGAGAACGAAAGGGGAGCAAAGGAGACACAAGACACTAAGGAGAGGGAGGAGGAGGAAAGGAAGAAGAGGAGGAAAAGGAAGAAAGGATTAAAGCAAGAAAAGGAAAAGAAGGGAGAAGAGAAAAACAAGGCACACGATGAGGAAGAGGAGGAATAGGGAAAGAAGCGGGGAGGAAAGGAAGAAAGGGTTAAAAGGAGCAAAGCAAAGAAAGGAGGAAAGAAACGAAGAGAAAATAAAGAAAACGGAGAGGAAGAGAAGGAATAGGGAAAGAAGAGATGAGGCGAGAGGGAGAAAGGGAAGCATTAACTAAGTGGAGGGAGGGAGGGAGGGAGGGAGGGAGGGAGGGAGGGAGGGAAGAAAGGAGGGAGGCAGGGAGGAATGTACCCATAGATGAAGGACAGAAGCAGGAGGAAGGGAGGATGGGGAAGGGAGGGAAGGAAGGATGGGGGAGGGAGTGGGAAGGAAGGATGAAGGAGGGAGGTAAGGAGTGGGAGGGAGCGGGAAGGAAGGGAGGAAAGGAGGTAACCGTTCCAGGAAGCTGATGATTATTATGATTTCTCTCTTCTTCCTCCTTCTCTCTTTCTTCTTCTTCTTCTTCTTCTTCTTCTTCTTCTTCTTCTTTTTCGTCTTTGTCATATCTAATTCACATACACACACTAAATACTGTTACCGTGTGTGTGTGTGTGTGTGTGTGTGTGTGTGTGTGTGTGTGTGTGTGTGTGTGTGTGTGTGTGTGTGTGTGTGTGTGTGTGTGTGTGCAGGCGCGCGCGCACGTACCCACAACGAAGAAGGGACATGAAAAAGCGGTAAAAAATTAAGGTGCAGTGAAAGAAATGGATACGAGTTTTTTCCTCTTCTTTTTTTCCTTATTTCCTCTCCTTCCTATCTCCTCTCTTCTTTTCTCTTGCTTCCGCAGCATGTTACGAGAGAGAGAGAGAGAGAGAGAGAGAGAGAGAGAGAGAGAGAGAGAGAGAGAGAGAGAGAGAGAGAGAGAGAGAGAGAGAGAGAGAGGACTGCGGAAAAAATGGAGATAAAAGAAGGAATAGGAGAGGAAAAAAAGAGAAGAAAAAGGAGGAATCGATGCGAAGAGGAGAAAAGAGATTGAGAGAGAGAAATGGAAGAGGAAGAGGAAGAGGAGGAGGAGGAGGAGGAGGGATGGAGAAAGAAAGTGAAGCAAGAGAATGAAAGAGAAGAAAAGGATGAAAGAAAAGAAAAGAAAGAGGACGAGAAATGGGGTTAAAGGGAGGAAAAGAAGGAAACAGACGAAAAACGATAAAAGAAAATGAAAGGTGAAGGAAGAGAAGGAAGGGAACAGAGAGAAGGGAAGGAACTAGCGAGAAATGGAGGAAGGAAAGGGAATTAGGTGTGGGTTGCAGCCGCCGCCCTTCTTCCCATATAGTGCTACACATACCGTACTGTCTCATCCAGGTGTTGCCGCCCTCAGACCCTCTCCCTCACAGCTACACAGACAGCACTCCACCTACAGAGCCAACACACACACACACAAACACACACACACACGTCAGTAAGAGGGTGTTCATCTCCATCAAAGCCTTATCATCCTTGTTTTATGGTTACGTGTGTGTGTGTGTGTGTGTGTGTGTGTGTGTGTGTGTGTGTGTGTGTGTGTGTGTGTGTGTGTGTGTGTGTCACGTGCACCACGCGCTCCCACCCGGGCATAATAACAGTAGAAGTGGTGGCTCGCTATCTGCTTTATCATCATGTTACACGCCGGGAGAAGCTCAAGGAGAGGCGCTATCACACACACACACACACACACACACACACACACACACACACACACACACACACACACACACACACACACACACACAGGTACACCAACAGATGGACGAAGGTTGAGACAGATGCATAAACAAACAGACAGGCGGACAGACAGACAGGCATAAACACAGCCAGCTAACCATGAAATCATTTTAAAACGCAATATCACGTGTTGATAAATAAAGCAAGGTCGACAGTTTTAATAAGCAA
>NC_087162.1:27232947-27342947 GCF_035594125.1 Scylla paramamosain | reverse complement strand
CAGGGCAGCCACGCATCACAGTGACGCCCTGGACTGCATGACAACACACGCCTCCAAGACAAAAGTTGGTGTTGGTTTCGCACGCCCTCATTGTTCCCTTCCAGCCTTGCACGCCTTGATGCACGTACAAAACGCCTGGCCGTCCCTCGCAAGGCTGGACACGACCCCCGCCCCGTCACTAGGCCTGCATTGTCATTCTGGGGAAGTGTCAGGGTCGCCCACGTCAACGAGTCTGCCAAAACCTGCCGTCAATCAAGTGGATGCTGTGGCGGCCTCTCCCTCCCTCTCGCTGGTTGGCGGCATCCCTCGCTCCGTCTCCGTGTCCCTAACAAAGGCCGCCAGCACACAACGTCCTCGCTACACGCTCTGCCACGGCCTGAGTCACCTTTCGGCACGTGGGCCACCGTCAACACCACGACACTGCCTTAAATGGGAGGTGTTTTTGCAAGTCTTACCGAAACATGGTGGCCCCTCCTCCAAACCCCGCTCCTGGGTATTGATTTCTCCCGCGCCAACACAAAAGAGTATTCTGCCCAAAGTACACTGCAACACTCTTTACCCCCACTTCCCCCGGACACACTAGGATACTGTGATCAGTGAAAACAAAAGAGATTTGCTTACCTTAGTGAGAGATGCTGTAAGTCAACCGTTCATTGGACAAAACAAGACAGAGTTTGAGCGCAACCTTCCGCCCGCCACCGAGGAACACACACTGCCCGTGAGTCGCGAAGACCGACTCGCGTCCGGGACGGTCTAGCGACGCGCCTGCGACTGTGGAAGAACCCGCGATGTGGAAGAAGTTGTGTCTCCACTTAAAGAGAGAGAGAGAGAGAGAGAGAGAGAGAGAGAGAGAGAGAGAGAGAGAGAGGGGGGGGGAGAGATAATTATTATGAATTATGCACACAACTATATAGCTATAAATTATTCATCTCCTCATTAGAAACCAGTTAGACGACAGCAGCCACTTCATTCCATGTTAAAGGTTTCCAAAAGATGTAGCTGTGCTAATACTGGTTCACGTGGCGCGGCGATATTCTACCATAGTGAAAAAAAAGTAAATAAACAAATAAATCCAGTATAGAAGCAAAGAGCTCTGTTGCACTACCAGAATAAAGGTGCAAGTAACGTAGCTTTAACATTGCTTTATATTGCAGTAGCCCATGACATAGAAAGTAACAGAAATTTAAAGATACTGAGTTCGTAATTTGAATCACACAAGTATATGAATTTGCTTATCCCGATAATGATTTGCTTCATAAACAAGTAAATAAATAAATAAATAAACAAGCACTGAAAACATAAAATTCAACTTATACATTAAAATAACCTATCTATACATTTCGATAAGAGCTCCCTATAAATGATATGAGAAAATGTGTAGTTTTCTTTGAATAATATGGGGTGACTAAACTACAAAACTATGCTGTATTTTGATAAGACGTGATTTATGAATGGTATAATGTATTATACTAGTTGAAACCTTTTTGCTGACTTCTACCTGAGGCTTGCTATAAATCAAAAGGAGCCGTGAACCACCTGGTCCCTATCCCCCACCGCCCCGCCAAAAAAAAAAAAAAAAAAAAAAAAATCGGTATCACTGCCTCACATACGTCGTGTACTTTACAACAGGGATATCAAACTCTTCAGTTCGTCGACTCCTTCATGTAATTTCAGATTGCTCACCAACCATTCATTTTAAAAAGGTGAATATTACCTTAACTAGTAGTATTACCGCTGATGCAGCTCTCGCTGGCGGCTGACCATCCCACCGCGGGTAATACCGCCTCGCCAACTCATCTTCTGGATGGCTTAAGACTCACATAGAGCTCTGTGAGAGCCTTAGAAAATTTGTTGACACCTCGGTTACTCATATTGATCCCTGGGAGTCGATACTGACCACTCAAGGGATCATTTAGGCAAAACACACGGTAATAGTTTTCGCCTTTAGTTCATCCTTTACCGTCATAGAAAACGTTCCTCACCTCAACTGAACAAAGCTTTCTAAAAATTGTTTCATTAATGTAAACAAAAAATGCGCCTCCATTTCCCAAGTGAAATAATAACAAATCCCTGTAAGCAATATTCTTATAATGTTTACGCGCAATGATCATTCAATAACAAAATATTTGTAGTTTCACCACCAATGTTATTGGAACCTTATTTAGGAGATGGTGGTCGTTGGCCATGTTTTCACTCTTGGCATTCCACCTGGCAAACTTTGTTTGTGCCCTATAGCCCGCGGATGGCAGCCAGCAGCAGGTGCGGGGCGAGACAAGAGCCGGTGAACCATGGAGGACAGTGTGGGATGTGGTGGGGCGGGGCGGTCGGCGGGGCAAGGCACACTCGGGTCACCTCGGCCTCCCTCGGCGCCGCTCGGCAAGGTCGTCCCCGCAGCTCGGGATCGGCTGGTTGACGTCATTACTGCTCCTCTGAGGAACGTCATCAACCCCAGCCATGACGTCACGCTTCCTGGCCCTGAGGTGGCACTAACCCCCGCGACGGCACTGCTGGCCAAGGTAACCATCCGAGGCACTCCCCAGGCGGCACTCCGGCACCCACACCTGGCACTGCCCTTGTGAAAACTGACAAATTAAACCAACACTGGTTCCATTCAGTCAGACAAAACCTGACAAATAATTTAACTAGGTAACAACTTTGAGGGAATAATCAAGTAATAATGGTGTTATTTCCATAGGCAGCACCCTCCATATATTTAATCCTTACATATTTCACCATGCAAATATCGTTATTCAAAGTGTTTTGATAAGTGTTATTGACTTCCTCCGCGCGGCAAAGCATCGCTTCTAGCTATACACCTCGTGTTTTGACTGTTAGGTAGCTAATTGGTGGAGGAGCGAGGCGCTGTGATGATACATGTGTATACCAAGTAAAGGCGATCATGGCACAAAAGAACAAACTATGTAAAGGGATTGGCAACCTTCTGTAACTTAATGAAACTTACAGAAAAGTAGGAAGGTTCAAAATGACCATGGAAGTATATGCAGCTGCACCATGTGAACTCAGCAGCAGTGCCTTGCCACACTCACGTATGAAAAGAATCGATTTCTTAGTACTGTTGTAAGATCAGTTTAGTGATTTTTTTTTTTTTACACTACCTTGTTGCTATGATTATATTTCCAACTACTAGTAACTTTATTAGTTTATCTTATGACTATGTTGTAAAAGTAGTACATGGTTTTCCATTTGTGCTACACAGTGTTCCCAACCCAAGACAAAACTTCCTATGTCTGTCAGATTGCTTTCATTATTTACTTATCTGTATGATTCACTTCTTTTTACACATGTATAATGTACACAGGAAGACTGTACATCTGCTGCCACCAGTCTCCTCCATGAGGTGTCTTCCCCTGCCACCAACACCACCACCACCACCATCACTGCCAATGCTGCTGCAGGCCTCACCACCACTACTACTGCCATCACCACAACTGCCACTGCTAGCATCACTACTGCCAAGACTATTATCAAAACCACCACAACCACTACTTCCCTACCAGACTTCAAAACCACCTCTGCCTTCAACATTGAGCCAGACTGGAAGGAGGCAGCACAAGAGCCGGTCCTCTGGGTCAGGTGCAAGGTGAGGCTGATAGACTGCAAGTGATCAACATAAAGTACCAAAAAATATCTACCACTAATACATATATAACATGATATGCAGTATATTTATAGGATTTTATTGACTGTATGAAGATAGTAAGTTCAGTTAATTAATTTACTTAATGTATTTGGTGTTATATTTACAATTTAATTTATAATTTTTTCCTCTATGTCATAGGGATGGCCTGGTTAGAAGAATATTCTTCCTGTTTCTTATTTCTGTCTTCCCATGACAAACAATTCAGAGAGAGAAGTATCAAGGTGTCTCTGGAAGTCTGTTATAGTTCCATTTGAGACTTTTCTAAAGAACAGAGCAAATTTTTTTTTCATATTCTTTGTGCCATTGTCCAGCCTCCTTCAAACAGGAAAAAAAGCAGGACCCTCTCAGAAGGAGATTGAGGAATCAAGCACAAAATGTGATCTGTGCCTTATTTTACAGAAAACCATTGCAGAACTCCATAAAAACAGGTTTGGCTCGGGATCTCGTGGCAAGTGCATCAAGCTGGACAAGGAATGGTTCACTCCAACAGAGTTTGAGGTTCACTGTGGCCGTTCCGCCAGCAAAGACTGGAAACGGAGCATCAGGTGTGTATGTTTGATCTATGGATTTTAAGAACAATAGTATTACCATACTATTAAAGCCTGACTTGTAAGTGATCATAACTTACAAAATATTCTTTGCAGGTTTCAAGGTCAGAGCCTCCTGACACTAATTGAGGAGGGCTTCCTGCAGATGCATGCCACCTCCTGCTCATGCATTGCCTGTCTACATAATGAAGAAGCTGTTAGTAAGACTTTCTTGATTCCTCATATCTAATCAAAAGTTGTCTTATTTAGCAACAACTGTACAATGTCAGTCAGTGTCTTTATTGTGCTAGTATGTTGGGTATGTTAATCATATTACTATAACACACACACACACACACACACACACACACACACACACACACACACACACACACACACACACACACACACACACACACACACACACACACACACACACACAGACAGACACACACATAAAAGTATAATAATAATAATAATAATAATAATAATAATAATAATAATAATAATAATAATAATAATAGTAATAATAATAATAATAATAATAATAGTAATAAAATATATGATGCATCTGAATGAATATGATACACATTTCTACCTCAAGCTGATTTGCATGTCTGGAGGAAAGTTTTCAAGTGTTAAAGCCAACAAGCATCCTCTAGTATTCTGTTTACAGAGAACTGAATTCAAATCAGCAGGAAGAGAAAGAGGTTTATATAATCATCTTAGACTTCAAAATTAGGAGACTTTATGTTCAACAAAGAGAACTACAAGTAGATGAAATTAATATGACTCCAATTAATTTATGCTATATATGTATGTACACTGATCCAGTTAAACATATTGCAAATATGTGTCTTGCATTCTGACCCAGGCTGGATCAATTCGTCTCCATCGTCCATTCAAGAGGAAAAGGAGGGACCGTTTCTTCCTTAACACTGAGAAGGCTCTGAAGCACGGAATCGCATCCAACCAGTCATCTCCAACACCTACAGGTAAAATCTATTAAACTTACATTGGACAGAAAAAAAATGACAAAATACCTCCTCTGCACTCTCCTGCCCATTTCTGCCACAACCTCATTTCATTGCTCACATTTAATTCTAATATCATAATGGGTTCTGACAAGTTTAACAATGAAGAAAAGAGTGTTGTGATGGCATTTGTTTGAGAGGGGCTCAGTAATTGTGAGACTGGAAGGGAGATAGGCAGCCTTCACACAGAACAAGAGTCCTTCATAGCAAGTAGTCTAATCCTACCACACCTGAGTGCCCCACACCTGTGTGATGCTGTCAGTGTGCAGCGCCTCTCTCAAAGATTGCAGGGCTGCTTCATTTCTCACACACTTGCAACTGCTTTCCATTTGCTTTTGTTATGCACAATCATTCAACAATGCTCCAGTATCATTGCTCTTAATTCTTATTAATAATGTAAAAAAACTGAAACCATGCAAATAACAAAATTATATTTTAAGGATCCATCTATGTCTGTATAATAGCCGACATCCCTGTAAAGGAAAGTAGCCAACACAAAGGCATCTTATGTATATATTAACATTCCCAAATATTTTCTCACATTTTAACATTTAAAGGAGGATGCTTAATCTTCACTGTCCACTTATAACTCTGCCTTCCTTCCTGGCCACCAAGTCTTTAGATGCAACTCTTCTACACTTGCTCTTTCTTACTGGACATTCATATGTACATATATTCATATGATCCTTAAGTAATTTCTCTCTCTCTCTCTCTCTCTCTCTCTCTCTCTCTCTCTCTCTCTCTCTCTCTCTCTCTCTCTCTCTCTCTCTCTCTCTCTCTCTCTCTCTCTCTCTGTATCTTGATACCAAAGATAGAAGAATACAGTTACCAGAACTGTATTCTTCATTCAACTGAAACTACTTATTTTGAGTTTCATAATTAAGTTTATTCTCTTTGATATTTAATTTTCAGTTTCCCATTAGCATTTTGTCTTTCTGCTGGACTTTTTAGATGTGTTATTATATTAAAATTACAGTAAATAAGGAGAAACAATGGTAACATTGTAGAGAATGATACAGTGCACAACCAGTCAATTTCAAATAGCTGGTTTCCAGGTCGTATCAGTTTTGAGAAAGCGTAGCTAGCTCCATACCTGTGCCTACAGGCTATAGGCACTTTGATTGTTGACCTTCCACATGTTTCCACCCACATGCACACCAGTGACTCTGCCTGTGTCTGGTCTTGGAGAGTTGGCAGTAGTCCCAGGATTGGTCTTGGGAGGAGCCACCCACTCCCCTGCACCCCTTGCCACCCCTCCAACAGCAAGCTCATCTGTCACATCACCAGCTGTATCATTTGCTAGTCTGCCACTTGACAAGGCCTGGGAGCGCATGAATGAGGTACTTGATGTAGACAATAATAAATAATATCTAAAGATGATTATTATATCAAACTAAACAGCTCTGGAAAAAAAACAACATGAATTTTAGTATGCTAGATCCTTGTTATAAACAGGAAGTATGTTCCATAGCATAAAAAGCACTGTTAATCATTGGAGGAAATGTATTCTCAAGAGCTTACTCAGTTTGTTTTATGTATAATTTTCTAACATTTGCTTTACGAAAATAGAGATGCATTCCAGTTTATAATCCTGCCTTTTAATAACTGTATATTTACATTTGAATACAACACCAAAAGGTACCATATAGACATTTTTTTTTTTTTTTTTTTTTTTTTTTTTTTTTGGTAAGATATATTCACTTGCATATGTGGGATCCCCTTGGGAGAGAAGGAAGTGGGGGACCATATATATAAATAAGAAAATACATCGAATATCACAAGCAATTTTGAGTACATTTTCTCTAGGATGACATGGAATGCTCTCACACTTTATTCTTTGAAATTAACAGGACATTCATAACACCCTCTATTTGACAGATATTAGGGGGACTTCAGCGAAACGTGTCTGAAGCACAAATTCTTCTGGATGGGCTACGTGACAAAACTCGGCAAGAGACTCTGAACTTGCGACAAAAACTTCAGCAGGAAAAAGACGAAGCCTTGACACAGGCCAAGATCGAGGCACAACTCTCAAACATTGCAAAGTTAGCATTGAACTTATTTTTCCTCTTTACACTTAATTTTTTTTCATTGTTGTTGAATGATCAGGTAAAGGAAGAAGTTGACTTTAAATGTACTGTCCTGATTTTGTCCTGTGCTGGTGGAAAAGATCGAGAGGATTTTACATGAAGAGACATGTGATCTTTAGATTACTTGATGGGAAGAAGGAGGAAAGGAATTAGTTCTGGAGAGGTGGAAGTGGCAAAATACAACAAGTAGAGATAGTTTTGGTCACCTGGAGGGAGTAGATAACACATATATTAAAATGAAAAGAAAGATAGAAAACATTGGGAAAAATGCTGTAAATATGAAAGAACATCCCTCATTTAGGAGAGAGTTTGCTTGTGGCCTGTGGTTCGTGATGGAGTTCTTAATATTGGGCATTTGAACAAGACTAGACTTTACTTAATGGAAGTTAAAAGTAAGATATGCTTAGATCAAATTCTTTACAGATCTATTCCTCACAACTATACTGAGTATCAAATTTGCAGGTCATCAGAAGGTTTTCTAGTCCAAGTCAGAGAAGACGATGGCAACCAGTCTTTGCAGCCCATCATGCTGGACTCTCTGATCTCCAGCGTGCCAGCCTTAAACCCAGCGCCTCCCATTAATGGTGTCCAGAAAAAAGTAAGTAATCCTCTGCACACATTCTGTCATGAAAGTTTTGCTATATATTATAAATTATTTAACTTTGTCTCCATTAGTTATCCTCTAACTCAATTACTACTAAAGGTGCCTTTTCTGGTAATTTAAAAGATGTGCTTTGTATTTTTTGCTAACATTATACAACCCAATAACTCCAGTATATTAGTATGATCCTTACCAGATGTCATACAACATTTGCCATGTGAGACAAATTTGTTTAAATTGAAACTTAGTTGTATAACCTTCCATATCAGGTTTATATACACAAGTATGTAAATGCATACATGGGTGAGCTGCCATTGGTAATCATGATGGTGTTATGTTTTTATTTATTTTATTTATTTTATTTATTTATTTTTATTCATTTATTTATTTTTTATTTATTTATTTATTTATTTATTTATTTACTTATTTTATTTTATTATTATTATTATTTATATTATTTTTTATTTTCTTTATTTATTTTTATTTTTATTTTTTTTTATTTTTTTTCAGTGTGTAAATTGTAACCGGGAAAGTGACTTTGAATGCTCAGGCTGCCAGAATCGAGCGTATTGCAGCTCCTTCTGCCAGCGCCGGGACTGGCCCAGCCACCAGGCTGACTGTGGGCGGTCAAGCCCCACTCAGGAGGATCCACTAAACACAGTGTCTCAGACTCCAGGCTACATTTTTATGCTTTCTGATTGAAAACTAAGTGGAACAAAATTACCACCAAGTTATTTGCTTACATTTGTACACTGATATTTTAATGAGACAGAAACAATTGAGTAAGTAGGAAGAAAGTTTTCTCAGTTTCCTGCCTGGGTAGTCCAGACTGCATGGTTGATCTTTCGTTCAGTCAGTCTGATTAATAGCAAATTGACTTTTTGCTGTTGTCAAAATTATCCTTCCTTTTAGCTTTTTCTTTCAAAACAATTTGCTATTGTATGACCTTCATTATTATTCACCAAATCAGCTTCATGCAGGAAACAAATTTAAAATAGTAAAATTAGAAGTGCCTTTCCACCAAAAAAATACTTAGAGCAAAATAATTTGCTGCTAGAATACGAGACACGTGGTGCAGAAGCATGTACAGGAAAAAAACTGACCTTTCATTGTTTTTTAATTCGTTTGCTGTGTGTCTTTCCACTGTGGAGTGCTGGACTGTTAACAAATTGTAATCAAGTACTTATGCTGTACTTTAAAGTTTGTCTTTTATGAGGCCTGAGTGAGTTTTGCATTAATGCTTTTAAGTATGTATTAAGAATGTGAGTTATGAATTGTAATTAATAATTATTTACTGATATATTATTTGTTTAAGAGTGAGTAGAGTGTGTTATATGAATATAAATATCCTGAAGTCCTCAGTCTGAATGGATCATGCAAGAGCCTGATATTGCATGATTGTTCTAAAGGCGAATCCCATTCTTTGTTTCATTTGGACCACTCCAGCAGCAAATCATTAAGCTCTTTCAAAGCCTTCAAGAAATAAAATATAGTGTTTGATCATGTCATGTCTTTTTAAATTTCAACAAAGGTAATGCCTGCTCTCAGAGCATGTGAATTCAGCTTTGACTTCAGTTTTTGTGTTTAATGCCTGCTCTCAGAGCATGTGAATTCAGCTTTGACTTCAGTTTTGTGTTGAGTCAAAATCTTTCTTGAAAGTGAGAGCCAAAGACATTTCTCCCTATGAGGCTGTGCTGCTGTATATAGCAGTTTGCTTAGAAAAGTACATGCCAAGATTTTTCCAATTTATTTTATCCACTATGTATTCATTAGTATATCCTTTTGATGCATTCATTTTACAAGATAGGACAGACACCAGGTGAATGCAATACAACATGTTGGTATATAAGCCAGTATATATGCACATGGTTATCTCATTACACATTAAAGAAGAAATATGTTATGGAATGTACCTGAAAAGTATTGTATCTTAGCAACTATTTTTCATCTTTTCATTATTTCTAAAGTAGTTTGAACAATTGTTTCTGAATGATCAATTGTTGATGTATTTTGGGACAACCACCATGTTAATGTGTATTTTTATATTAATGATAGTGATTTTTTTTTTTCACAACTTGCCTTTTCCTTCACATACCAGGTGATATCCGGTAAGGTAACTGAACAAATAAAAATAAAAAAAGATTTCCATTGATTATTTCTTGCATTGTAAGAAGATGAACAATACATGCCTACAAAGGCATATAGGCATATAAAAAATAACTACAGTACCTGTCTTCATTCTCGGACCGATAAGTCTGTCAGCCATGTTTTAATTTTGACCAGACAAGTATGTCATAAATATTCAGTCACGTGACGTGGAGCAACGTCAAAAACCAATCATTAACATGAAACAAACACAGCCGAGTGTGTGGCGCTGGTCAAAGGGATGCCACACACTATCTCCAAGTTCAGCTCCTCGTCCTGAGGCAGCACATGATCTTCACTATCTCTGTCAGACTAGCCCAGAGACACAAACTGTTTGTGATATCAAGGAGGGCACTTCTTTTTCTTTAAGTAAAATAGAAAAAGCCATAAAACAACAATACACACAGTTCCTTCTACACATATTCGCGGGGTCAGAAAACACAGAACTTTGCAAATAAAGATATATGGTGCATCCCTGGAGAAAAGCCTCTAGAATTACAAAATTCACTGACAGCAATTCCGCAGTTAACCTATGCGTAATATGTGCCTGATGCTCATTTACATTTTCGCTCTCTTCTCTCTCTCTCTCTCTCTCTCTCTCGTAATGGTATTAATATTGCTTATAAACCATGTGATGTAGAAATAAAAGCCAAACAAGCACCTACCATGCCTGGGACGTCTGTGGTGCTAAATCTTGCTGTCATGCTGGCTGTAGGGGTCCATGTTGACGTGCGAGTGTTGAACGAAGATGGCATCAGGAAAGGTTCGTCCCTCATCCTTGGCCACAGCGTTACCCTCGGCCCTGTGTATCACCAGTTGCTGTCTTAAACACCTACAAGGTAATAGTACTAACTAACTGATTATGTCATACATAATATTTTCACGTACTTTTGACTGCGGTTGGGTTTCAGGCCGGATCGCTTTGCCCATGGGCGAATAAGAGCGATTATTAGGCCTGTGAGCACCACGACGAAGAAGACGGACAGCAGCACGAGGGTGACTATTAGTTCCACCTTGTCAGCCTGACAGACAAAGGAAGAAAACCAGTTTAATCACATACCCAGTTAGTATAGTTCATACGCACGCATACACACTTCAGTAGGAGGAGGCAGTAGACACCTGCCGAAACGATAATTACTCCCAGTGAGGTTTAAAGCACTGTTCAGGGGGTGCTGTGAACTTATCATTAAACCCAGCTGTGACCTCACTGAACGTTTCCCTTTGTGTCTCACAACACAAGGGGGCAGTCACAGTTTGCCCTCTAAAGACAACTCTCTTCCTCCACACAAAACTACAAGCACCTAATAACACACACACCCTTCACTCAAAAATTTTAAAATCATCATGGCGACTCCTACACCAGCCTCGGAGTCCCCATCTGGGGAGGGGACCATAAATGTCCCCAGGTCGGACTGCCTTTCTGTCGACGACCCTAAGTGTCTTGACACCCTCCCCCCTCAACTTTTTCTTCATTAACTTCTGCAACATTCGCGGTCTAAGATCTAATTTTCAATCTGTAGAACACCACCTCTCCTCTTCTAAACCTCATCTTCTTTTCCTCACTGAAACTCAGGTGTCTGAGGCAACTGACAGTAGCCCCTTTTCTGTTCCCTCCTACTTTCTCTATCCTCATTTTCGATCCAAAGCTGGATGCTGCGTTTATGTGCGCAATGACTTAACCTGCTCTCGTGCCCACGCTCTTGAATCTTCCGAGTTTTCCACCATCTGGCTACGACTACAGAGTCACTCTCATACTAAATTTATTTGTGCTGTATACCTCTCACCTAACTCCTCTGACTATAAGAAATTCTTTGACTACTTAACTTCCAAAGTGGAGCACATTCTGACCCTCTTCCCTTTTGCAGAGATCTCCATTCTTGGAGACTTTAATGTTCACCACCAGCTTTGGCTTTCCTCTCCCTTCACTGACCATCCTGGTGAACTAGCCTACAACTTTGCTATCCTCCATGACCTAGAACAATTGGTGCAACACCCTATTCGTATTCCTGACCGTCTTGGAGATACGCTCAACATTCTTGACCTTTTCCTGACCTCTAATCCTTCTGCTTATGCTGTCACCCTTTCTTCTCCGTTGGGCTCCTCCGATCACAATCTCATATCTTTATCTTGTCCTATCGCTCCAATCCCTCCTCAGGATCCCCCTAAGCGAAGGTGCCTCTGGCGTTTTGCCTCTGCTAGTTGAGAGGACCTGAGAAGGTATTTTGCTGATTTTCCTTGGAATGACTACTGCTTCCGTGTCAGAGACCCGTCTTTGTATGCTGAGCGCATAACAGAGGTGATAGTGTCTGGCATGGAGGCGTACATTCCGCACTCTTTTTCTCGTCCTAAACCTTCTAAACCTTGGTTTAACACAGCTTGTTCTCGTGCTATACATGATAGAGAGGTGGCCCACAAAAGGTACTTAGCCTTCCATCACCAGAATCTCATGCACTTTATATTTCTGCCCGGAACCATGCCAAGTCTGTTCTCCAACTAGCCAAAAACTCCTTCATTAACAGAAAATGTCAAAACCTTTCAAGATCTAACTCCCCTCGTGATTTCTGGCATCTAGCCAAAAATATCTCCAATAACTTTGCTTCTTCTTCTTTCCCTCCTCTAAAATTGTAATGTAAATGTAATGTAATGTAAATTGCTGAAATCTGGCGGTTTTTGGAGGAAAACACCAGCAGCTGTAGGAAAGGACAATAGCCATCAGGAAGTCTAGTTGTAATGTGTATACCCTGAACCTGAGCGTCGAGGATCTCCACGAAAGGAAGTGTGAATCTTTAAAACATCAGTAGCCTTGCAGCAGTGAAGAATGTGCACCAACTGAAAGAAAAACAAAACCACATAAGTGTAGATTAACCCGTAGATTTTACACACACACACACACACACACACACCTTAGCATCAGCAATCAGCTCATCTACGAGATCGGAGGAATTCTTCAGGCTGCTCTGTACAGACTGGTAAAGCTCGTAGTCCACCTCCCCTTCCGTCACGAGGCAGGGATCATCCGCGCCATCATCCACCAGGTCATCCATAGCGGCGGCTTCCTCATCCAGCAGACGGGCGTGGCTGACATCCGTGCGTCCTTCTCCGATCGCTACCGTCAGTTCCTCCATGTTTCGTAGATGCAAGTTGACTCTCATCCACCACGGGGCCGGCGTCTCTGTATCCCAATCCACCATGAAGCCATTATCGAAGTCATTTATCATTTTGGAGGTGTTGGCGGTGGGTTTAGTGGGAGGTTTGGTGGTGGTGGTGGTGGTGGTGGTGGTGGGTTTGGGGGTGGGTTTCGGGGTGGGTTTGGTGGTTGTGGTGGTGGTGGTGGTGGTGGTGGTGGGTTTGGTGGTTGTGGTGGTGGTGGTGGTGGTGGTGGGTTTGGGGGTGGGTTTGGTGGTGGTGGTGGTGGTGGGTTTGGGGGTGGGTTTGGTGGTGGTGGTGGTGGTGGGTTTCGGGGTGGGTTTAGTGGTTGTGGTGGTGGTGGTGGTGGTGGTGGTGGGTTTGGGGGTGGGTTTGGTGGTGGTGGTGGTGGTGGTGGTGGTGGTGGTGGTGGGTTTGGGGGTGGGTTTGGTGGTGGTGGTGGTGGTGGGTTTGGGGGTGGGTTTGGTGGTGGTGGTGGTGGTGGGTTTCGGGGTGGGTTTGGTGGTTGTGGTGGTGGTGGTGGTGGTGGTGGTGGTGGGTTTGGGGGTGGGTTTGGTGGTGGTGGTGGTGGTGGTGGTGGTGGTGGTGGTGGTGGTGGGTTTGGGGGTGGGTTTGGTGGTGGTGGTGGTGGTGGGTTTCGGGGTGGGTTTGGTGGTTGTGGTGGTGGTGGGTTTGGGGGTGGGTTTGGTGGTGGTGGTGGTGGTGGTGGTGGTGGTGGTGGTGGGTTTGGGGGTGGGTTTGGTGGTGGTGGTGGTGGTGGGTTTCGGGGTGGGTTTGGTGGTTGTGGTGGTGGTGGTGGTGGTGGTGGGTTTCGGAGTGGGTTTGGTGGTAGTTGTGGTGGTGGTGGTGGTGGTGGTGGTGGTGGTGGTGGTGGTGGGTTTAGGGGTGGTGGTGGTGGTGAGTTTGGTGGTGGTGGTGGTGGGTTTGGTGGTGGTGGTGGTGGTGGGTTTAGTGGTAGTAACAGTGGCGGTGGTGGGTGTAATAGTGATGGTGATGGGTGTAGTGGTGGTGGTGGTAGGTGGGGGTTTGGTGGGGGAGGTGGTGATGATGGTGGTGGAGGGTGGTGGAGACGAGGCAGAAGTAGCAGCAGTGGTGATGTTTGTTTCCTCCGTGGAGATGATTCCGGTGACCAAGTCTCTCAGGTCGCTCAGAGACTGGTCAGCGTGATCCAGCGCGTCCTGAACCTCCTGCAACGCCTCCAGCTTCGTTCCTGTTTGGGGGAGGGAATGATAATGACAGTAGTAGTAGTAGTAGTAGTAGTAGTAGTAGTAGTAGTAGAAAATAAAACAAGTAGTAGTAGTAGCAGTAGTAGTGGTAGTAGTAGTAGTAGTAGTAGTGGTAGTAGAAAATTAAACAAGTAGTAGTAGTAGTAGTAGTAGTAGAAGAAAATAAAACAAGAAAATGTGTAGTAGTAGTAGTAGTAGTAGTAGTAGTTGTAGTAGTAACAGTCTGTACAGAAACACTCAGCACATGGCCACCACTGTCCTGTTCTCACCTGCTGCTGCTGCTCGAAGGTGACAGTCGCTCATGATCAGGACCATCACCACCAGCGGCAGGATTCTCCCTTTCCTGGTCCAGCCTCCCATTGCTCTCCTAGTTCCCTGGGCAGGCTCGAGATGAGACGAGTGGCAAACCGAGGTGTGTCCCACGTGTTAGTGTCTCTTGGCTTCGGAAACCGTTTGTCTGATTCCGGAACGACGTAGAAACTGTTTTGACATATTTTATAGGGGTACCACAGGACCACATTCTGAAACCCTTCTATATACCACCTCCATTACTTTGAAAAGGCTCTAGTTGAAGTTACATAGGTTTTTAAAGATGTTTTATGTTTCTAGTAATAGATTAACAAGATTTTTACGTTATTAACAGAGGAAACACTTGAGAACTTGGCTAATCATCTCTTTGGCCTTTGAAAATAGTCGCAGAGTTTCAGAATACGAACCATAGTCATGAAGCATATCATTCAGCACTACTTGACTCTTTCACTGGTATTGTCTTTCTTTGCTAACATTCAAAGTACAGCAGAGAAAAACGTTTGCGTGGGAATCAATAAGAGAGAGAGAGAGAGAGAGAGAGAGAGAGAGAGAGAGAGAGAGAGAGGAGGTATATTCTGTGTTTTCTAGGCACCACACCTATTGAAGAGACTAAATAACTATGTGAAAGGATGTTGATGATTATAGGAAAAATCGTCTGGCAGTGAAAAGTTTAATGCAATGGTTCTTAACCTGGATTCGATCGGATCCCAAGGGTTCGGTGAGTCAGTCTTAGGGGTTCGGCGGAGGTGTGTGTGTGTGTGTGTGTGTGTGTTCACCTCACTCGTATGATTCGTGACGTCACGCTCCGCTTGGCCATCATTGGCTGTAGCTCCAATAGAAAAAAAAAAAAAGGCCCACTGAGATGCCGATCCCTGAATATGGTCCAAAGCGGTAGTCAAAAATTGAAGGATAAGTGTCTTGAAACCTCCCTCTTGAAGAGTTCAAGTTATAGGAAGATGGAAACACAGAAACAGGCAGGGAATTCTAAAGTTTACCAGAGAAAGGGATGAATAATTGAAAGTACTGGTTAACTCTTGCATTTGAGAGGTCGACATGATAAAGGAATTTTTTTTTTTTTTTTTTTTGTAAGCTTCTTACAACAACTAAGGCAGCCGACGTGATGAAATTTGTGGATGATTTCTTCAAAGATAACGATCTTTCGTAGGATATGGTTTTTGCGATTTGTTCGAACGAAGCTCCAGTCATGCTGGGACGAAACTCTGGTTTTGGTGCACCACACATCACTGTTACGCAGTGTTCTGCACAGGTATGCGTTGACAACAAAAATCTCGCCTCCAAAACTGGCAGAAGTATTAAAAATTGTAGTGGAAATGTGTTATGTGCGAAATAGTGCTCTGAAGCACCGCATCTTCTTCATGACATGCGAGTTTCGTACTTGTCTGTAGCACGGACGTGATATCCAGATTAACCGAAAGGTGCTGAATCGTGTTTTTGCCATGAGTGTGGAATTATCCCTGTTTTTTTCGAGAACAGATTGCTTCGAAAATTCTGAGTTCATTCTCATTTTGGCGTACATGGCCGATATCTTAGATGCTTTTAATCATCTCAGTCAACAGATGCAGGGCGGTGGCGTCAGCATCATCGAAGCGGAAGAAAACCTGAAGGCTTCCCCAAGAAAGCTACCGTTATGGGAACGACGAACAGAGATTGATAACTTGGCAAACTTTCCCCTGCTGGACGACTGTTTAGATCGAAGACGTGTCTGTAATCGGAGACATTTTTGTACCTGGGGAACTGAAGCAAATAATTGCCATGCACTTAGATGAGCTCGCAGTCTCTCGACGGATACCTCCCCACCAGGGTCATATCCAGCATGCGTGAGACAGCCGTTCACGTTTAGTGTTGCGACAGTAGATATCAATGATGAATACCTCGACGAAATCATTGAATTTCAGCAGATCCAGGTTCAACTAAATCGTAGCGCACCCTCTTATTGCTAAGAAAGCCCTTGAGATACTCATACCGTTTGTTACAACGTATCTTTGCGAGCTATCTTTTTTCTAGAATAGTAGACATAAAAACGAAGAAAAGGAACAAACTTTGTTGCAAAAATTATATGAGAGTGGCACGTGCCAAGGTGAAGCCGCGCATTTCTGAACTTTTCTCTGAAAGGCAACAGCAAAAGTCACATTGATTTGCAGTGAATATTCATTGAGATATGCTATTGGTTGTGTGTGAAATTCATGTTTTGTTGGTTTTGCTTTGAACATAGTGATTTTGTGTGCAGCTGATGCATGGTTCATTTTGTGCACTGTTTTATTTTTCCAACTACGAAGGGATCGGTGAATGCACGTACGAAACTTGCTGTGTTCAGTACCTTCAACTAAGTTAAGAAGCACTGGTTTAATACTTCCTCTACCGAACAAGATCATAATATACTTTTTTCATCACAAATAAACAAGAAAATAAGTAAAGGAACAGGTAAATTATAAACAAGCACAATCTCTTCGAAGAACACACATACACACACACACACACACACACACAATGTGATTGCCGGAGCAAGAATAATAATGAAACAATCGTGTTCAGCTTAACAATACACTGATACCCTTACCGATACTAATAAGGCGCTTCCTCTCCTTAAATATAATTCCCTCATAATTTACCTTTCCTGTCTTTCTTTTTTTATGAGGTGTTTGCTCTAGTGCAGTGGCGGCCGCAGCGGTAGCACAGAGCCCCTGGCGGCGCTGCTCGTTGAGATGGTGGCTGTGATGGAGGGAACCACCGAGCCGCTATCACAGATGGGCGTCGAGGGGCGTGCCACTGACAATCTTGATTATCACTCGTCTTTGTTATCTTTGTCATCGACTGTGGTTTCTCGTTCTGAAGATATGTTGTTGTTGTCATGATAAATTTCCATAATTCATAATTCGTTACATTCATATGATAAACACATTTTTAGGTTTTTAGTCGTTTCATTTCATAAAGAGGAAATCTTCAGCAGGAAACCTGGATCCCACTTTATCAAACAGACACGAACCTGTAACCGCAAACCAATGTTGTCCTATTGGTGCATCGTGGCGCTGTTTGCGTAGTGTGAACTACAACAGGTGATTCATTATCACATCGCGATAAGAGATAGATGATACAAAGGCTTAACAAGGAACGTGCCTTTTGTGCATTATATTTTTCTTTTCGTGCTTGTATCTAATTTGTGAAACGTTTTAACATAACCTCAATTCAAGGCATTGCTCTCAGCCATCAGCGGAGGTGGCTACCATGGCTGCTTTTCCGCATTACTGCAATGTTTGTTTATTGGAATAAATGCAAAAAATTAACCTTATAGAAAATAATTCCCTAAATGACACAGTAGTTTGCAATACAAGTCACCTGACAAATCACTATCCTATCAAAAAGAAAAATAACAGACAAATAACATGCTGCAGAACATGTGGGAACAATGGCTCATTTTTTGCATGAATAAAATAAATATAATAAACGAATGTACCAAATCTCACGTAATGGATACATGTAATAGTCGGTTAAGGGAGAGGAATTGATTGGAGAGTCTTGTAAAGAGTGTTTAACTACTCCTCTCGCATTTATTACTTGATTATTTATCTATTTTCATACTTTAATTCTTATATAATTTATCTATCTATCCATCTATTTGATTCATTTAATTTTTCATCCATATTCTAGAAAAAAAAAAATACCAGAACGAGCCATGCCTTGATCACAAGGAGTGCGTCACACACTCCGCCGCGCACTTAGAAAACCACTGAATTAGGAAGCAGGAAGAGCAGGTAGTGATATCGCCCCAAATACCAGCTATCCCAGTAAGATGAGGGTGATCCAAAGGTCAGAGACGATGAGCATTTCTCCACATCACACACACATGGCCTTCTAGCAGTGAGCATCAGTCTCACGCCGCCATGCATCATTTTCATGCAACAAAGTAGTAATTTCTATCAATAAAAACTTTTCTTGCCGTGACTTATTACTGAATTTCTCCCAAACCACTAAAAAACCCATGAAGTGTTCCAGTTCAGATCACTCACTAAGTTCTTGTCTCTTTCCCAGCCAAGCTTCCTGTCACGCAATGGTAAGAAGCGACAAAAACTCCAAAAGAATGGTCCTACTGGAATAAGAATGAAAACAGCTACAATGCAGACTATTTGTCCTTGTTGTGACTTATTTTGACACGTCTCTAATTGACTTCGTATATGTGAGGGGAGGAGGGGAAGGAAGGGCTTGCACACACTCTCACTCTCTCTCTCTCTCTCTCTCTCGCTCTGACGCATCAACACCGTACAATACTAACACAGTCCTCCCTCTTGCGAGATCCTCCGTTCTCTCTCAGCTCCCTCAACGTCATGAAGGGGTCACACAAGCCAGTCCGCTCCCTGCATGTTATCCAATGTTCCTTTTATGAGCACCTACGGAAAGGCATCCTCTCTTGTAACTAACACGTCAGCATGACCGAGAATGATTACTGCACTGGTCTTGAATTCATGAAGGAGCAACAAGTGAAAGTTTTGCAACCAGTATGAAGACAGGGTATATCTGCACCATAAAATCAACTTACACAACACAGCCCCATACTCTGAAACATTCTGCTCTTTCACCACGACTATTTTCAAAGGCCACAGAGATGATTACCTGGGTTCTCAAGAGTGTTTCCCCTGTCAATAACGGAGAAATATTGTTAATCTTCCACTAGAACCATAAAAAAAAAATGTAATGGAGGTGTGGCGCAAAAATGTTTCAGAATATGGTACACACACACACACACACACACACACACACACACACACACAGAGAGAGAGAGAGAGAGAGAGAGAGAGAGAGAGAGAGAGAGTAATAATGGCAATAATATTTTCTTATGATGACTAATCAAATGTCTTAGCAGTGATGGACGCAGGAGAATGCATAGCTCTGAGTGATGGCCTAAGGTTTGAGTAGCAAGGTCTGGGTCAGCTTTTATACGTAAGTAAGGTGAGTCTGGGATCCTGACCACTGTCGCTTTCTCTTCCTCCCCCCACGCGGTCCTCACCCCAGCGGTCCTTGTTACGAAACCTTCAGATCTTTGTTTCTGCTCTCTGGTCGCCATAACTTCCTTAATATTCGCTTTTTTTTATTGCTCCACCACCTGTACGTCTTCACTCTTGCTCGGTAAATTGTCCAGTTCTGCCACGAATATATAAATTGTGTCCACAGGTTCGTCTACCTTTGCACTCCAGCTCCCTTGGTCTTCCCTCCCCCTCCTCCCACACCGCTTCCTTGTATAAGCACTCGCCTCCTCCCTCTCCTCCCTCCTCTTCCACCGCCAGACGTCCACTGAACTGTTCTCAGCCCAGTGAGTCAAAATCCTGTTAGTAGTTTGACGTCACGTGCTGTTAACAGAACAATTCCAGGAACTACACAAGACTGTTGATGACAGTAGGGAAATGATAAATGAGTGCCTGTGATAATGATACCTGAGGCATTTATGCAAGTGGCATAAGGCAAGATCTACAAGTCGTCATCACCCGCCACACGCATCCAGGCACTCGGCGGGAAAGGTACTGTCATAAGAGACCGCGACCCCGTCCAGAGTGAAGTTCGCTGTGTGTGTCAGATGGGAACTGAAGCGGAAGTAAACATGAGTGTCAACATAGATGTGGTTGATCCCAGGCAAGAGAACCCCGTGCACGAGTTCTATTGCAACGGAATACAGTCGCCAGTGTACATTTACAACCACATTGAGAGTGATAAAACGTCTCCCACCACGAAGCCACACCAATATGAGGCAGCGGGAGTACATCTCGGCGACGACGCGGGCAGGAGAGCCAGCCATCAAGAGACCCGCCTTAAGACCTGCTGCTGTGGGAGAAGCACACCACATTTTGAATGGGCAACGTTTCGTCTGGTGAGTTTATTATTTTTTTTCTTCTTCTTCTTTCTTTCTTTATTCTGTCATTCACACGTGGGACTTTTACATCCCCCCATCACGATTCATCTGCAATACCGCACGACCGCTACACCACCTACCACCGTCATGAACACCGCCACCAGCAGTGTTACAAGCCGGGGCACCACCACCACCACCACCACCGCACACACATTCGAACCGACGATCTGTACAGTGTATTAATCAAGCATCCTCATAAAAAAAAAAAAAAAGTCGTTGATAGTGAATCATTTGTATGCTATGGTGGGTTAACACAGAGATGGCATCCTCCAGGCGACGGTGACTCATGATATTTGTAAAGTCGCTGTCTACAGTCGAGTAACCTTGCCAGTAATAATATTGACAGTAAAAGTAACAACAACAACAACAACAACAACAACAACAAAAACAACAAAAAAAAAAACAGCAAGATCAACATCATCAGCATTATTACTATTATTATTATTATTAGTAGTAGTAGTAGTAGTAGTATTATAGTAGTAGTAGTAGTAGTAGTAGTAGTAGTAGTAGTAGTAGTAGTAGTGCCATTATCAAATTATCTATTAGTCTCATCCTCATATACTATGTGTGTGTGTGTGTGTGTGTGTGTGTGTGTGTGTGTTGAATGTAATAATTTTAGTGATGCACGTCTCACAAAGAGTTGATACCTTTTACTCATTTCTTTTTTTCCTTTCTCTCTCCCTCTCTCTCTCTCTGTGTGTGTGTGTGTCGTGTCATGCCCTGCACATGGTTGGTCGGGTGAGCAGACAATGGCCACGCTGGTGATGGCGCTTATACAGATTCAAGCAGGCACAGCATTCTGTTTCTCTGGAGTCACGCTGCCACAGATGACTGACGCCGCCACCGAGGACCTCTTTCTGGACCCGCACCAGGCAGCGCTCTTCGGTGTGTTCATATTTTATCTGTGCATTGGACCATAAATTTATGGCTGTTGAGGAGACTATATTTGTTATTCATTTATTTAATTTACTTTCATTTCATTTATTTCTTATTTATTTTATTTTATTTATTTATTAATTTTGTTTATTTATTTATCATTTTTTGTTTTTATTTACTTATTTTATTTTATTTTATTTTTTCAGGAAGTCTTGTAAATCTGGGAGCCGTGGCGGGAACTTGCCTCAGCTGGCCACTGCTGGTGAGACTTGGCCAGCGAAAAACACTCCTGGTGGGGCTCCCGTTCTCTCTCCTGGCTTGGTTCACACTCGCCTTTTCACCAACCACCTGGCTTCTTCAAATGGCCCGCTTCATCCTCGGCCTCACCATGAGTATGCTGACACCAGCGGCAAATCTTTACCTCTTAGAAATATCTCATAGAAAGATTCGGGGCAGACTTCTTGGGACAATGACGCTGTCCAGAAATCTCGGAGGTTTAGTTGTTACTCTGATCGGCAGCCTGCCACTCAGCTGGCGCCAAGTGGGACTGCTGTGCTCCATTTTCTCTGTGCTTCCAATTCTGGGTGTCTTCTTCTTGCCCAACTCTCCTCGTTGGCTGATAACTCAAAATAGAATGGACGAGGCTCACTCCGCGCTGGTCTTCTTCCGGAAAACAACTTACGATCCTTTGCCAGAACTTCATGACATCACAGAGCAGGCGGAGATCAAGACCTGCAGCGGCGGCAGCGTCTGGCGGCAGATGAAGATGTTATTTCAGTCAGAAACACGTCATACTTTCTGTGTTTTATCTCTAATAGCAGTTTTTGTAGCTTTTTGCGGAAGTTGCCCTTTGATGACGTATCTTGTGCCTATCCTACAGGTAACAAATGACGCCGTAGATCCGTATCTCAGCGCAGTGTTCTGCAGCTTTACCAGAATATTTGGAATTATTATCCACATTGGTGTGGTCGATAAACTGGGAAGAAAGCCGCTGATCATTGCATCCTTTTTTCTGTGCTCGGTTTGCACTGCTGCTTATGGATTTTATTTTCATTTAAATGGAAATACAAACCCGGATATCAACTGGGTGCCGCTCATGTTGATACTATTCTTTACTTTATTCTCCGGTGTAGGACTACCAGTGATTACCGTGTTGCAGGGCGAGCTCCTGCCTACCAATTGTCGGGCCGCAGGTCTTTCTCTTCTGACATGTCTTCTCATGCTGGGAGGGTTCACGTCTTCTCACACGTACTACATGACAGTAGCCGCACTGGGTCACGAGGGTGCTTTCTGGCTCTTCAGCATTTCTTCTATACTTCTGGTTATCGTTGCTATTTTAGGTTTACAAGAAACTCGGGGCAGGACCCTGGAGGATATTTCCACGCCTCGTCTAAAAGCAAAACATTCCATGAGGCTCTCAGGCACCCAGTTCAAGGCAAAGCAATCTGATCATATGCACAAAATATCCATGAACTCCTGCAGTGTATGGAGTGTCACTCTCCCTGGAACTAAGAAACCAAGAGTCATTTGATGCTGAATTTTCTCTGTGAACCAGCTATTCCTTTTCAGATACAAGTCATTATATATAAGTAGAAATATAAACTTGTATATAAATCAATAAATTATGTATTAATCATTAATTATTACTAGGTGTTTTAATTGCTTACATTTCAGACATCTGGTAACTCTGAAGGGAGTGACTAACATGAACACAGTTAGGTGTTGCTTCTCTGCTGCACTCATTCCACACTGACAAGGACTGAGATCACTCTCACAGAAAACAGGATTCCCCCTCCCCCCGACCTCCCAGGTAAATGAGTCCATTTTTCTTCCTCTTCCATTGGTTCTGGTGAGTCCTAGGGATGCTGCCCCAATGGTGTTCCGAACTACCATAAACCCCTAGATTGCCGGGGCACCTCTCAGGGCTTTTGTGGGCGATGGAGGAACCCTTGAAACCCACCTTTGAATAGTGCAGCCCCAGCGTACATTAGAGAACCGTTGTCACCCTACGCTCCGCTCCGTCAGCTGTATATTGCTGAAATGGGGCGCCTCCTTTTTCCACGCACGGCCTGGGCATTGGTGATTGTTCATTTTTTGCTGCAGGCCCAATGCTTTTTCAACAATTTGCCTGCGTATCTTAGGAATACTGAGAATTTGAATGTTTTAATTAATTAATGTTTTCATTTGCAATCATTGTTCATTAATTTTCCTGTTTCGTTTTTTCGGTGTTTTTGTCTCAATTTTAACATTCAATTTTTTTTTTTTTTCGACGTTCTTTGAGGTCCACCCCATTGTGCAGTTAGATGGCGCATACCAAATAACCAAAATGGATAATGATAATAAATAAAATTGTCCATTATTTTTTTTTAGATTATCCACAGTAAATTTCTTAAGACTTTTATTTTTGTATAATTTCTTCTACACATGCAATTTAAAGATGCAAGCCTCGCTGGATCGTAACAAAAACTGAGGTTGGGGAGGCCAAGCGTGTGTGGCAAAGCGTGTGAGGTTCCCTACTGGAAGCAAAGGTGGCACTTTACAACACTGCACCTGTCTCGTCGTTACTCTGGAGGGGTTTATGGATGGGCTTTATGGATGGGTTGATGGGTTTATGGATGGGGATAATAGATGGAAATATATAGGTATATTTCATACAGGGACTGCCACGTGTAAACCTGGTCGCTTCTTGCAGCTTCCCTTATTTCTTATGTTCTTATGTTATGTTCTTATCCATGGTTGGTGTTTTCCGAACATTTGTTTTCAATAATAAGCTATCAACTCGATCACGAATACTGGTAACACACAACACACATAAATATTCACCAAGGACAGAATGTGTAAATACCTTCCGCCGCTCACCGACACGGGACATGAAGCACTGATCGAGCCACGCGTCACCTACGAAGCTTCTTGTTTGGTTCGCACAGCTGAGGGCATCAAGCTTATGACTCGGGTCCATATTCAGAAACACTGCTCTCTCACCACGACTAGTTTCAATGGCTACAGATTATCAGCCCTGTTCTCAAGACTGTTTCTTCTTTTAATAATGTAGAAATTTTGTTGATTTGTTACTACAACTGTAAAAACACTATTAAAAACCTGCATTGTCAAGGGAGGGGGAGTTCAAGGTTAAGGATGATGTTTCTTTCTGTTTAATTAAAAGTTTTAATTAAATTTTTGGGGGGTATTTATTTAAAGTTGGTATTGAATTAGTTTTGCTTGGATTTAGTTTATTGTTCAATTTAGTTTTGATTTTAGCTGTTGTTAATAGATATAGAAATACTAGATTAGGTGCCACCAGTCATGGTTTTTGCCAAATAATTCTGAATTTGCTTTTTATGGCTTATGTGGTTCACCACGCTCTCCAAGCCAGCGTGTATGTAAAACTTTGATACTATTTGACCACGCTGTCTTATTTATTGATTTACTCTTTCAGCATTGATTGATACATTACTCTGATGTAAAATTAATGACAATAGTAACAGCTAATCATTTTTACATTAAACATTGTTCATAGTCTGTTTCGGTCATAATAATTATGATAATAATGATAATAATAATGATAATAATAATAATGATAATGATAGTAATAATAGCAGTTATAGTAGTTTATATCAGGCAAGCAATCCCACACGGCGTAACCCAGATAAGGCAACATATGCTCACGCACAATAACAACAACAACAACAAAAAATAATAATAATAATGATAATAATAATAATAATAATAATAATAATAATCAGTGGAAAGCAAAGGCCTTTTAGAGAGATATCTTGGAATCACCTGGAACGTAAACAGCATAATTCGGGCAATACTCTGAAACGTTTTGGTCTCTCATCGCGACTCACACAGAGATGATCTGTCGGGTTCTCAACTGTCTCTCGTGTTATTAATATAGAAATATTGTTAATCTGTCACCATAACCATAATAAACACCATAAACATCCTTAAAAAACTGTGTAGCTTCCTTCACTCAGATCCATTTGGAAAGAGTCAGTTTGCTAAGAGGCGATTCAAAGTAATGCCCGCAGTCTTGTGACGGCTTTTGCTTCTTCGTTTTCTTACTTTTGATGTGTAAATAAGAGGTGGAGCCAAGGGCAGACATGAACTCCAGCATCTATTTCCTTCCTCATGCTTTGTCTTTCCCTTGGGTTTGGTCTATAGGGATTCTATGTAAAAGGGCGTTGCTCTCTCCAACTTCAAGCCACGAGCTATTACATCTGTCTCCTAAGGTTGTACGTGAGGGAACACAAATCTATGCATCGCTATAATATTCACAATCTCATCAATTTTTTTCTTGAGTTGTGGTAAGTAACTTTAAACTCAAATTAATTCAACGCTGCACAGTAATTTTCTAATGTCATTCCGTTACATGTGCTCAAGCTTAGGCGTGTACACTTCACCTTCCACCTCTGCAGTAACATCGCATTATAACAACATTCTCTTCTTAGTGGTGTGGTGATGTTATGATTGTGGTTGTTGGTGGTGCAGTGGTTATGTGTGTGGATGTGGTTGGGATTTTAAACATTCATTAATAAAGTTGTTGAAAATAGCATACAGAAGGTTTTTTTTTTTTTTTCGTTATGAAGTATTTGCTATAGTTTCATATTACAACTTTAGATCGATGAAGTTATACGTCAGGCAGTGAGTGTGCGGGGCTGGGGAACCGCAGCATGGTAGCTCTTAAAAAAAAAAAAAAAATCAGTTGTGTATCAGTCTTAACAATTATATATATATATATATATATATATATATATATATATATATATATATATATATATATATATATATATATATATATATATATATATATATATATATATATATATATATGTATATTCATCATTTCATATATCAATTCAACATGCGGTATGTTCATATATTCATCCCACGTGTGCCCATGGTCAGCCAGTCTGTTCTAATTTTAACCTCCTCTTTCTCTTCCTCTCAAGGAAATTCACACTTTCATTCCAGTCCTGTGTCTCGTATTACGTGTGTTCATTCTCTACACTATTAAATCAAGGAGAGCTCTCATAAATCGAATCTTTTACTCGCACACATCTACAATGTCAACCACCACCCACGACCTCCACGCTACCAACAATGCCAAGTTCATTACCTGGTCATCCACAACAGCCACCACCACACCAAACTCTTCATCTGATCCAGGTGGGAAGCATCATCTCAACAGAGGCGTCAAGTATCTCATCTAAACTAAAACAGTGGTGGTAACAGGTGGCCAAGACACCCTTGCTCTCATTCACATCGAAAACAAGGGGAGAACAGCAAACATTAGAACAGTGGTTTTAGCCCTGGATAGGCTCGGTTGTGGTTGCGGTTGTAGTTGTTGTTGTTGTGGTTGTTGCTGGTGTTGTAGTTGTTGTTGTGGTTGTAGTTGTTGTTGGTATTGTATTTGCTGGTCTTGTGGTTGTTGTTGGTGTAGTAGTTGTTGATGGTGTTATGGTTGTTGCTGGTATTGTGGTTGTTGATGGTGCTGTGGTTGTTGGTGTTGTAGTTGTTGATGGTGTTATGGTTGTTACTGGTGTGGTTGTAGTTGTTGGTGCTGCATTTGCTGGTGTTGTGGTTGTAGTTGTTGTTGGTGTTGTGGCTATTGATGGTGCTGTTGTTGTAATTGTTAATGGTGTTGCTGTGGTAGTAGCTGCTGATGGTGTTGTGTCTGTGCTTATTAGTGGTGTTGTGCCTGTGTTTGTTAGTGGTGTTGCGATTGTGGTTGTTAGTGGTGTTGTGACTGTGTTTGCTAGTGGTGTTGCGATTGTGGTTGTTAGTGGTGCTGTGACTGTGTTTGTTAGTGGTGTTGTGTCTGTGTTTATTGCTGGTGTTGTGTCTGTGTTTGTTAGTGGTGTTGCGATTGTGGTTGTTAGTGGTGTTGTGACTGTGTTTGTTAGTGGTGTTGCGATTGTGGTTGTTAGTGGTGCTGTGACTGTGTTTGTTAGTGGTGTTGTGTCTGTGTTTATTGCTGGTGTTGTGTCTGTGTTTATTGCTGGTGTTGTGTCTGTGTTTGTTAATGGTGTTGAGTCTGTGTTTATTGCTGGTGTTGTGTCTGTGTTTATTGCTGGTGTTGTGTCTGTGTTTGTTAGCGGTGTTGTGTCTGTGTTTATCAGTGGTGTTGTGTCTGTGTTTGTTAATGGTGTTGAGTCTGTGTTTATTGCTGGTGTTGTGTCTGTGTTTATTGCTGGTGTTGTGTCTGTGTTTGTTAGCGGTGTTGTGTCTGTGTTTGTTAGCGGTGTTGTGTCTGTGTTTATTGCTGCTGTTGTGTCTGTGTTTATTGCTGGTGTTGTGTCTGTGTTTATTGCTGGTGTTGTGTCTGTGTTTATCAGTGGTGTTGTGTCTGTGTTTGTTAATGGTGTTGAGTCTGTGTTTATTGCTGGTGTTGTGTATGTGTTTATTGCTGGTGTTGTGTCTGTGTTTGTTAATGGTGTTGAGTCTGTGTTTATTGCTGGTGTTGTGTCTGTGTTTATTGCTGGTGTTGTGTATGTGTTTGTTAGCGGTGTTGTGTCTGTGTTTGTTAATGGTGTTGAGTCTGTGTTTGTTAATGGTGTTGAGTCTGTGTTTATTGCTGGTGTTGAGTCTGTGTTTATTGCTGGTGTTGTGTCTGTGTTTGTTAATGGTGTTGTGTCTGTGTTTATTGCTGGTGTTGTGTCTGTGTTTATTGCTGGTGTTGTGTCTGTGTTTGTTAATGGTGTTGAGTCTGTGTTTATTGCTGGTGTTGTGTCTGTGTTTATTGCTGGTGTTGTGTCTGTGTTTATTGCTGGTGTTGTGTCTGTGTTTATTGCTGGTGTTGTGTCTGTGTTTATTGCTGGTGTTGAGTCTGTGTTTATTGCTGGTGTTGTGTCTGTGTTTATTGCTGGTGTTGTGTCTGTGTTTATTGCTGGTGTTGAGTCTGTGTTTATTGCTGGTGTTGTGTCTGTGTTTATTGCTGGTGTTGAGTCTGTGTTTATTGCTGGTGTTGAGTCTGTGTTTATTGCTGGTGTTGAGTCTGTGTTTATTGCTGGTGTTGTGTCTGTGTTTATTGCTGGTGTTGTGTCTGTGTTTATTGCTGGTGTTGTGTCTGTGTTTATTGCTGGTGTTGTGTCTGTGTTTGTTAGCTGTGTTGTGTCTGTGTTTGTCAGTGGTGTCGTGTCTGTGTTTGTCAGTGGTGTTGTTGTATTTACTGATAGTGTTGTTATGTTTATATCATCCGTTATATCATCCGGTAGTGTTGTTATGCTTACTAGTGTAGTTATACTCTCTGGTGGTGTTGTTATGCTTAGCTGCGTAGTTGTGTCAGGCACCAATGAGGATTGTGTGGCCCCATTTGTTGATTTTAAGTTGGTTGTTGCTGGTGATGTCAGCAGCAATGTTTCTGTTGGGCTTGAGTTGACTGTTGTTGAATCATTATATAGTGGTGTCCTCGTGAGCTCCGTGTGCTGGGTTGTAGTTAGAGTCCCCTTAGTTGTTGATGTTAAGGCCTCCTCATCTGCAACAATTATGAATAATATTTATACTGGTAGGAATATTTCATTAAGTAAGCAGTAGTAACCATTATCCTCCCCTTGCAGTCTGCCTCGCCATACTTACAAAGCATTACGATCACAGCGCCGCTGGAGGAGGGCACCAGGTGATTCTGTGGAGTGTCGTGGGAGGTGAAGAGACAGTCGAGGCGAGTGGCTGGGCTTGATGTTCTCTTTATCCTAGTCTCCTCATCCAACACGACCTGCACAGACACAGCAGTACAGTTCGTCATCACCAGGCACAGATTCTGACACCGACCTGGAGGAAGAATGTGGTGGTGATGGCGGCGATCGAAGAAAGCAAATACAATTAAAGAGATCAACGACAATTACACCAATAATCACGACGCCTTCCTAAACAACAATACCGTTGTCAGTAGCAGCACAACAAAGTAAGGAACAAAATACTACCAGCAGTCCAATAAAACTATACAAACACCGTCCTATGTGCAGATTGTTAGTTTTGCAATTAGTCACTCCCTTGAATGATTTGCTTTCCATTCCCAGCACCCCGCCCTGGTATTTATGACGCCTGACTGCCATCGATCGCTGCGCCATGAATCACGACGCTTGAAGAGAAATGTGCACCTATTTCTTGCCCTACAATTGAGGCCTTGTCGTGTTGCTGCGCTCCGAGGCTAACACAGGGGCTTTCTTTTTTTTTTTTTTTTTTTTCTTTCCTTTTTATTGTTTTCCCTTAATACTACTTTCTCTCTCTCTCTCTCTCTCTCTCTCTCTCTCTCTCTCTCTCTCTCTCTCTCTCTCTCTCTCTCTCTCTCTCTCTCTCAACAGAGCTTACACAAGGAGTCAGCCTGGGTAAGCCTCCACAGGCCTGCCTCTTCGTGCAGGGTCGTCCCCCTTATCTTGGTGAGCGTTGAGCCTGGCTGCATCACCACCACCACCACCGCCACCACCACCATCGCCGCCAGACTCCTATCGCCACCACCTTGCATCGTGGGCACCAGCATTCTCCGTCTTCTTCACCTGAATGGATGGGAAATCAGAACGGAAATAATATGCTGTGAAAATAGGCCAGTTTCTTGATTTTATTTGTTTCAGTGTCGGAAATTAGCATTTAGTACGAGAGAGAGAGAGAGAGAGAGAGAGAGAGAGAGAGAGAGAGAGAGAGAGAGAGAGAGAGAGAGATTTACGAATGAATCAGAAATTAACGTAATAAAAAACACACTTCTCCTTATCAAGTATACACGTCTGAGTTTTTACACGTAAATTAGTTTTCGCTAATGATGTGGCAGCGGGGCAGTCAAGGTCAACCAAACTCCACTGAAGCCAAGGAGAGCACTGTGGTGGGATTGGCAAGATTGTGTGTCCTCTCAAGGGTTCGATTCCTTCTCTTTTTATTTCTTTCTCTCATTTTCTTAGTAACCCAAAGCATGAGCCATTACGATGACATTAATGCGAGAGGTAACAGAAAGAAAGAGGATTCACAAAGGCAGCGTGAGGGCGGGAATGGTTCGGGAGGTGTGGCCTTGGGAGGGATAAAGACACTTGTGATCAACTCCTACACCTTACCATTCCTGTGGTGGTCTCGCTGGCGCTCGTTATCATGTTTCCATGACATCGCTATTTGTTCAGTAGCCTGCTGTCTATGTGACTGCTTCCCTGCATCCTATTCTGTCTCCTGCTTTTAACTTCACATAATTTTGACAAATCTTTGTGCTAGTCATTTGTAAGATGAGAAATTTCACCTAACAAAAACAGAAGCTCTGCCAGCCTCATCTTGTTTGCAATACAGGAAGTGAAAGGGAGGCTGTCCTAGGTCAGCACTATCTTCTCCGAGCTAAGGTCTCGCCGCACTGATATTAACATGTAGAATAAGCAAACTTGTAACTTCGTTTGAAAATCATATCTACAATATCCCTTACGAGGATGAATATAATTCTAATACCTATGGGAAACAATTTTCTCGCTCCAGAAAGACACAGGAAGCATTAATTAGTGCCACAGAATCTTGCTTGCTGCAGACGGAAGTTGTGGCAGTAAAAAAAAACAATGATCCAGGAAGTTGGAAGAACAACTACCGATGACAAATAAAAGTATTTCACAACAAGACTGAGACAAAATTATAGTAATTATTTACATACAACACACGACGTATAAATAATGAGTAGGATAAGAGAATAATGAGGAGCGGGGACGAGGTCTTACCGGCAAGAGAGTCAAGGCCACTGTAAGGCAGCTCAGCCCTTCCAGCCATAAACGCTGCCTCGTTCCACCAGCCCCGCCTTACCATCGACCTTCCAAGTCTCCCTGTCACATTGTTGACGCTGTAATGGGGCTCTGTTTTTCTTTTTTATTTTAAGTAATGTTCTTTATTCTTTCAGCTTGCAAGTGTCTCATAATACTGTTGCATCTGAGTTATTCCGCCAAAACAAGGACATCACAGCGCGAGGACTCACCCTGGTTTGCCTTCCCTTCCCCGGCAGACAGACCTTTTTGCCGATGCCGACAGACCTTGCTGGCGCTAAATATCCTTCCTTGTCCTTATCGGAAAATAAAGACGATAGCAAGGTTAATGCCTCGACATATACAGATACCATTAGGCAGTCCGAGACTTCATTCCTGCTGGCTGCATTCCTGAGCGGATGTCACTACCTGCCATAATACTCGTACACTCACACACACATCTGTACGTGACATTCCTGTTAGTTTATTTCTTTGGTGGTTGTTTTTCTTCTGTTTTAATATTTTTTCTATTGTTTATTTATGTTTTGTCCCTTGTTTCTTTGTTCGATGGTAATTTAGTTATTTATTTTTTTTGTAGAACGTCAGTAAAACATAAAGGAAAATCTGCCCTCCGTCCTGTAATATTTGGGAAAATGTTAGGCTTTGTAGGATATCTCGTCTTACCTCTCGCGCTCCCTCCTTCCTAGGCATTGAAAAAGTGCGGTAAATTTGAAGGTTTATAAATGCACTGGTGTGTGTATGTGTGTGTGAGTGTTATTGCTAGTTATCTCTCTCTCTCTCTCTCTCTCTCGCTCTCTCTCTCTCTCTCTCTCTCTCTCTCTCTCTCTCTGTCAGTAGTTGCACAGGTCTTCAAGGGTATTTTTACGGTTTTAGTGACAGATTAACAACATTTCTACATTAATAACAGAAGAAACACCATTGAAAACCCTGATAATCATCTTTATAGCTTTGAAAAACAGTCGTGAGGAGAGAGAGAGAGAGAGAGAGTAGGAGCATTTCAGTTGAGCCTATTCTGCCCTGGTTCGTGTTTGCTGCGGTGACACGGTGCCGCACTGAGTGAAGATTGCGTTCATAATCACTTATCGGGGATGGAGTGGGGAAAGGAGAGTCAGGAAGTGAGGATATTTATATTATTTGACATATTATTTGATAGCATGTCAACTTTTGTGTGTGTGTGTGTCTGTGTGGGTGGGTGGGTGGGTGTTGGATCAGTGACAGGTGGCGCTGGGGAGTTACCACGGCGAGCGGCTGGCTGGCTGCAGTGTTTTGGTCAGCACTGGTCAATCTTGCCCTACACGCTCTATTAACCAGTGTTTCCGTCTTCCCGACACCTTCTTCCTGCACCAAGCACCGTCAAGCATCACCAGAGAGGCACGAGTACGTAAGGTGAGTCCAGCGGGGCCAGTCTCTCCTCAGTCAGCCTTACTGCCTTCACAACACCCTAATCCTCCCTGTAGTGTCTTGTATTCGTTTATTTAGGATTCATTATTCGTTATTTAGTTTTTTTAGGGGTTAATTATTTATATTTAGGTTTTGTTTACGTCTGAGTCTGGAAAGAGTTGGAAATTTATTCAAATATTTAATGTTCGCCAATATGTAAACAAGCTGTCAGCTGTTATTAGCCATTATTTGCCTCGTCTCTCACTTATTGTAAGCCTAACATATCACAAGATGGATCCACATGTCTAGCCTTCATATCCGCTGGTCAGATATATCCGTCATTGCCTGGTTTTGGTGTTATATAGGAATAAATAAGGCAACATGGCCGCCGGCTCCCCCACTGAGGTCGCCGCCGAGGGCCGCCATGAGACTGGCACCTGTTCCGGCTTGTTGGTTCCAATATTTTTTTTATTTTTCTGAATTAATTTATTTGGCTTGTATAGTAAGATTTTATGGTTTCTAAAAATATTTCGTTGCTTTTGAAGTGTTTTTCTTGCTTCAGTTAAGTAAATGTGCTGAATTTGGTGTTGTTTTTTATGTAAATAAGGGGCAGTTTGTACGGTGAAATTTACCCAGCCTGGTTTTTGGCTTTTTTATTTGAGGCTTTAATGAAGATTTTATTGCTTCAAAAAATCGTTTATGATTTTTAAAGTATGTTGCGTTCCTGTTGAGTTAAGTATGTGGAATTTGAATAGGCTTATTGTCCTGTTGAAAGTGGTGATTTTGTCATTTTTTAGCTTCTTTATTTTTTTATTGTAGCTTGTAACTAAGTGTGCATTATTTCAAAAAATAGTTCAGATTTTTTAAAATGTTTTTTTACCAGTGTAAAGTGGAATAGGTGGACTTTTCAGTGTTTTTAATGGTGTCAAAATTTCCAACACTTTTTCCATATTTCACATAATATTTCTTTATAACTACTGAGACTGGAGGTGTTTTGATATTGTGAATATTAATTCAAGTAATTGTCAAGTCAGAATATATAATGCATTTGAGCCTAGCTTCATTTTTTCTATGGGTCAATTTCAAAATTAAATACGTTACGTACGTATGGCAGCGGGGCGCCGGCACCTAGCCTGTGACGTCATCAAGGATTCGGGACTTGGTCTGCTCCAGTGTCTCCTCAATATTTACCGTAATTTCCAGTGTTTTCCAAGTGTTTCCAGCTGTTTCTAAAGTCAGGCGTGTAGATAGTTGTAGTAGAAGGAAGAAAATAAGAGAAATGAAAGAGGAGAAGGAAGAAATAAAAAGAAATGGAGGAGGAGGCAAAACAGGTAAACAATATTTAGCTTAGTTTCCCTTGCTGCGCTGCAGTTCTCTGTAATATTTGGTGTGTTTTAGGTGTTTTACATGTTTAGGATGTATGTAGGAATGCAGTGGGGTGTTTAGAGTGTGTTTTGGTGGTGTTTAGGTGTGTTTTGGGTGTATATTTGCTGTTATCATTGTGTTTTGGGTGAATTTTGGGTGTTTTAAATGTGGTTTAGGATGTTTTTAGTTATATTGTAAGTGGTTTGAGTCGTGTGGGGTGTTTTGAGTATATTGTGGGATGTTTTTGTGTGTTATGGGTGTGTTTGGGGTTATATTGAGGTGTAGTGAGTTTGTTTTGGGTTTATTTTCTGTTTTAAGTGTTTCGGTGAGTTTGGGTGTGTGTGTCAGGTCTTTTGAGGTGTATTTGATTGTGTGCAAGTAGTTTTGGGTCTTTAAGGGTGTGTTTGTGGTGTTGAGTGTTGCTTTAAGTGTGTTTTGGATGTTTTGATGTGTTTTGGGTGTGTTTGGTGAGTTTTGGGGTGTTATAGTGTATTTTGGGTGTTTTATATCTTTTGAGTGTGTTTGGATGAGTTTTAGGTATATTGGGGTGCTTTGAGTGTGTTTTGGATAAATTTAGCGTGGTTGGGGTGGGTTATTTGGATGTTTTTAGATGTTACGGGGTGTTTTGAGTGAATATTTGGTTGTGTTTAGGTGAGTGTAGTGGGTATTTTGGGGTGTTTTGGTTGTGTTTTGGATGTTTTGAGTGTATTTTGAGTGTGTTTTGGTAAGTTTTGTTGCATGTAGGGATGTTGAGTGATATATATATATATATATATATATATATATATATATATATATATATATATATATATATATATATATATATATATATATATATATATAATGGGAAGGCAATGAGAAGAGGGACAAAAGAACATGGGATGCACCACCTGTGTTCATACCGGGATCTGATGTTAGTTCTTGTGAAGGGCCAGAATGCATATTCCTGAAGTCTGGAAGGAGTCGTCCGCCAGCCTGTATGAACACTAGGCTGTAGCTCCATAACTAACTGTAGGATTCTCTCTAAAATAGTCTCATTGAGATTCTCGCACAAAATTACCTATACGTAACTTAATCTAACCTAACCTAACCACTACAAGAGTAAATGGGCCGAAACATTACCAGACTTCGGGAATATGCCTCCAGAGGGATACGGGTTAAGGTCGCTTCACACACATCAGTGCCGTATTCGTAATTTTACGTTAATGATTTTCCTCAGGCTGAACGCCTCATGCAGTTGACACTCTCTAAGAGACGCAAAAAAATAATGAATGGGAACATTCTTGTAGCAGAAATCCTGAACTTGTACCCGTGGATTCAGACTTTTGATGGCGTAAGTGTGTATATATGTACACTTTATGGATTTTGCTACATATTGTTACTAATTGTCAACTTTATTTGTAGGGCTATAATGTATATAGCTATTTATATTTTATAGTAGGTAACTGATATTTAACTACCGGTACTTCCATTCTCCCTCTCAGGCTCAAAGGCCTCAATGACGGGAGATAAGCACTCATAACTAAGTACAGTTATTGCAGATGCTCATCTCTGTAACCTTCACTTATAATTATTTGATGCTTATATCTTTACAGATAATCAAGGAGTTCCTGAAATTAGAACCACAAGCGGATGAACCAGACCCAAGAGTAGCAGTTTTGAAAGGGCTGGAGAAATATAGGCTCCCAATTGCCATTCTCAAAAAAAGAAAAGCAGTTCCTCTGTATATGGAAACCTTACTTGAACTCTATGACCACGATGAAAGTGAGTAATGTCTAGTTCAACTTGTTCATTTCAGTAGCTGGTAGCAATTTAATATATGTATCTTTTCATCATTAGCAATACATCTTTCACTTTTATAAGCCTAGTATTCATGAAACTATGCTGCATGCAAAAACCAAACATTGTATTAAGCATGACCTATCTAACTGTAATGCTTGCACCAATTTCTATAAAGGTACTAATTTAATTGTTAAATTCCTGCTCTTCTATCAAATTTTTGGCTGAGTGCTATGGCTAAATAATTGTTTGCAGCATAAGTGATGTTAAAGATTTTAATAGGTGTAAAGCATCTCTCTCTCTCTCTCTCTCTCTCTCTCTCTCTCTCTCTCTCTCTCTCTCTCTCTCTCTCTCTCTCTCTCTCTCTCTCTCTCTCTCTCTCTCTCTCTCTCTCTCTCGTAAGGAAAGACATTATTTCTAGTGTAAATAAACCCAATAGGCTGTCCAATTTGAAATTTAAAATGTAAATATTATCAATCTTTTTAGAAATGTTAGCTGCATCCTCTTCCCTTGCAGTCCAATAAGACAGGTCACTAATTCGTGTGGAGATAGAATTCTTGGAGTCACCTTTGCCGGCACTAGCGCAAGTGCAAACAGTCTGATAAAGGTTTCTTCCATGGTTGTGATGAAGTTCAGGACTTCTCACACTGTTTTGGTGGATATGATGAGAAGAATCGGGAGTTCGGAACATCAGTGCATTATGTCGGGGCATGTAGGTTCGGCTGGGGTTTTCTTTCTTTCTTTCTTTTTTTTTTTTCGATCAGTACTCATCATATTCTTACGAGGACTTGCTAGACAAAGCATTATTGCATTATGATATTACCCAAATAGAGTCTCAAGTAAAAAACATAACCGCATACTCGTACAAAAGATTTGCTGCTGTGACACAAAGGACAAAAATCATTAGTATACTGGTCGTTCTGAGCATTCAATCAAAATGCTTGTCATTCATATAATTAGTAGAACCATCGAGGAGCTTTATTTTTGTTAATTCTTATGTGATAAAGCAATAATTACAGGAGACTTTTAAAAGATTGGTACTCAAATTAGTGGACTGTCCTATTGGATGTGACCATATCTTCACTTTTTCTTTACACAGTTAATTTTCTTTTGTTTATTTGATTTACTTATTATCATATTTATTTATATATTTATTTATTTGCACCAGATGCTTGCTTAGTTATATTGGGGTTACTTCACCTGCTTGGAGAAAGGAAAGACTCCATTTTTACTAAGGTTAAATTTCAGTACCTTTGATTTTAGAGTGGTGTGTATATATTGAAATTTCTGAATATATTATCACCTTAAGATATACATCTACATATATATTTTATTTTAATGTCAAAATGTTATTAATGTTTACACTATTATTTCTTCCTTAAGGTACCAGAAGAAGAACTAACAACAGGGCAGTCTAGTGTGTATTTGATGGTGCACCTGTAGCTGAACCAACATGTATTTCTATGGCTGTAGTCTCATTGGTTGCTAGCAGGGCTTTGTGTTTAATATTGAACACCCAAAAAATTGTGAACATTTCCAACGTTTCACAACATCCCATCTATTAGGTATCAAGTATGACAAAGGTAACACTTCTAAAACAAGATCTCTACTTGTAAAACTCAATGAAGTAAAGACAGAATTGAGCTACAAAAATGCATAAATCTGCTTCCAAATACATTCAACTCCACACATAATGCCTCTCTCTCTCTCTCTCTCTCTCTCTCTCTCTCTCTCTCTCTCTCTCTCTCTCTCTCTCTCTCTCTCTCTCTCTCTCTCTCTCTCTCTCTCTCTCTGTCACACACACACACACACACGCACACACTAGTCAATTACTAGTTAAAGATTAATCAGTGAAATAAATACATAACATTATGTTAATAAGTTTTCTAAAAGGAAAAGGAAATACTTGTACTTCCCCTTCCCCGCAACCCAGTATTCATGAAATCTTACTGAATTGTTATCTTATGTTCTATATATATATATATATATATATATATATATATATATATATATATATATATATATATATATATATATATATATATATATATATATATATATATATATATATATATATAGATAGATAGATAGATAGATAGATAGATAGATAGATAGATAGATAGATAGATAGATAGATAGATAGATATAATGAATGGAGAGTAGACACTCTCTCTCTCTCTCTCTCTCTCTCTCTCTCTCTCTCTCTCTCTCTCTCTCTCTCTCTCTCTCTCTCTCTCTCTCTCTCTCTCTCTCTCTCTCTCTCTCCAAATTGGGAAGTATTCTTCATGTATCATATGATGCATATATTTTTATTTATTTTTTTATGCATTTTTTACCTTTTTTTTTTTATTTCTCTATGTTATTGCAAGTGATACTTGAAGCTTCTTTATTACTGTTCTGAGCATTTCTGTAGATTTGTTTAGTTAGTATATCCCATAGAAATACTCATTTTCTTTTTTTGTGTGGCTTTAAAGGATTAATGGTGACATATGGATATGATCTGGGTTAAAAGCTTGTACAAATAAGGTTAAATGTCTATTTTTGCACTGGTTGTTTCCTTAAGTTTCTTAAAAGTACTGTGATATAATGATTAGCAGTGGACTAATTAATTGTTCTTTACAGGGTCTGTAACTCCTTACATTTAATTTATGTTAACGTTACTTACATATTTTTTCCTTTAGTTTATGAATGGGAGGAAGGCTTAATATTCATATCTTAAGAGATGCTTACTTTCTTTTCCACATTGCAAGTTTTAGTGATTAATACTCACAAATGTGTATTATTTACTTAATGGCTTGTCAAAACAGGTTGTTTTTGTGTTGCTTTTTTTTTTTCTCATGCTAGGATGAAGTGTTACTAATGGAGTTTATTTTTTACATCTGTTTTATATATCATTACAGTTTTGAGGGAAGCTTTCTGTTAAATGTTCAAGTTAAAAAAAAAAGCATATTATACTATAGATGATAAAAATTATGGTGTTTATTTTTTTTATTTATTTATTTTTTTTAATGCAATGAAATGGAGGGAACATTTAATTGTATATGAATATATAGAATTTATTACCTATTCTTTCCCTGACCTTGAGACAGCAATAGCTAGCTGCTAGTATTAAAGGTACTAATGATTCATCATCTGCCTAAGAAAGACTAACTAATTAGTCATTTAATTGACTAACCTATGATCCACTTTACTAATGTGGTTAGTAGAAGTAGTGAACAGTACGAAGGCATTAGTCAGATATATTTGAGGAAGACCATACTCAGGTTGAGTGCTCAGTTAGTCACAAATTGACTAACATTATGTTAGTCAGTGTGACTAATGCTGCCACTCGTTCTAGACCCCATGGGTTTTACTAAGAAAAGTTAGTCAGCACGACTAACTTTGGTTTTGTGTGCATCACCTGTCATTGGCCAGTATTCTAAAACACTTTGTTGTCTAATCCCGGTTATTTTTAAAGACCAGAAATGATTAACCAGGCTATCAAGAGTGTTTTTCCTGTTAATCTGTCACTAGAACCGTAAAAACACCCTTAAAATCCTTGTCACTTCAACTAGAACCTTTTGAAACTAGTCGGGGTGCGGCGCAGAAGCGTTTCAAACCATGCTCAACACAGACTACACTGATCAGTCGGTTGTCTTTCAATCCACCAACCTCTCGCATCCTCGTCCACTCACGGCTCATCTCATTCTCGCGTCACCTATCTAATTATCATAATAACATCTCCCCTAATAATGATGATGTGAACGGGAAGCGTTTCCATGCCGTCATGAGGTCATAAAGACGAGCACCAGCGCTGGCCGTGAAGCAGGCGAGGCGCGGGGCAAGGTTTCTCTTCCTTATGAGAAGGGCAACGAGTGGCACGCCTGTCAGAGTATTTCCGTGAGAGAGAGAGAGAGAGAGAGAGAGAGAGAGAGAGAGAGAGAGAGAGAGAGAGAGAGAGAGAGAGAGAGAGAGAATTATGCTGAACATGGTATTATGAAAAGAATACTAAAAAGAAATAATTAATCGTCCAGCAGGTGCTTTGTTCACATACACAATATTTTTTTTTTCTTTTCACATTCTCGTCCACACAGGTGACGCCACCCCAGGACCACTGCTTCTCGGGGATGACTGACCATGGAGGAAGGAATATCATACACGAAAAACAACAACAACAAAAATTACCAAACAATTAGAAATAGTAACTGCATTCAAGAGAACATTAACGTTCCTGGAACGTTTACTGGAAATATCATTACGGCCATTCAGATGTCAAGGGTGAAACATTGTCATTACCTTAAGGAACATAGTGGCCGGGAAGGCATTAGGAGTATGAAATGGGGGAGTAAAATCATAATCACCTTCCTCTCAATTCTGACAGACTCTCACATGCCGTGCAGGAGGCGGACGAGGGGCGTTAGCAATATATACGTATAAGAACATAAGGGGAGCTGCAAGAAGTCATCAGGCCTGCACGTGGCAATCAGTGAAACGCGGGTACTGACTCAGGGTCCTGTGACGTCAAAGGAAAGCTCTCTTATTTCATTCTCATCGTGCTTCCCCAGACGTGTCCACCTGACGCCTGCGCGGTTGCCTGCTTCTGTGTGTCCTCCTTCCTTTGACTTGAACCGTTTCAGGGGCGAGGCTTCAAGACACTTCTCAAATTCTGATGACTCTCCTTTACTGTACTCTATAGGGACTGGCACCTTCAGTGGGCCTTTTTATATAACTTGCCCTAGGCCAGTGTCCTTGCAAAAAATAAATAAATAAATAAATAAATAAATATTAAATAATAAATAAAAATATAAAAAAATATTGGATGTTAATAGAATGGAGCCCTGGAGGTGACGTGACACGGTTATCTGAGGTAAGTACACACTCATGCGACTACTTTATTGTGTCTACGCGTACTCTAACATCTACACATGTAATGAAGAGGTGAGTATTATATACATAACATTTATTATGTATCACACACATATACACAGACAGGACATTAGTGCAGACAACTTCATTACATCCATGCAAAACAACACTCATACAAATAACATAAATATATTTACCAGAAAGCTACGCCTACCGTACAAACAGGTTACATACAGGTGGCTACACCAAATATCTCACGTGTAGACTACAACAACGTGTTCTACATGGAATGAATACAACTACCACAAAGTTCCGCTGAGTCGCCTTACGAGCCTCTGCTCCGGTGCTGGCAGGGCGAGGCAGCGGCAATTTACATCAAGCGAATCATGTACATCAGAGAGATTAATGCCTCCATAGGACTAAGAACACACATCGCTGCGGGAACCTCGAAGGGCAGGAGACAGAGGAGCACCGCCCCATTGCGTGTTCCCGTGCCCGCGTAGAGCACGCCACTTTCTTTCTCTTTCAAGGATATTGGCACATGAGCCAAGGCTTGATGGGGTGAGGACCTCTTGGATATTGTCCGGCATTACCGATACATCGTTTTCATGCTGATCTTTTCAGTCGTGTTACCCAGCAGGGCTCGGATTCCCATAACAGAAGTTAAACTATATGTAGAAAATGTTTGTGAACATCGTTTTCCGTCATTTGTGACTCAAAATTATCGAGGAAACCTTAAAAATGCTACAGATTTTAAATTATGTAATGATAACTATATATGCAATGAAAACTTAAAAATAAAGTTTAATACTATATATTTTCGAAGCCAAGTCGTTGTTACGTTGTTCACATTGTTAATTCCTTAATTAAGAGTATTAACAATTCTTTATTAATGGAGACATATTTAACAATACTGTAAAGGGTCATGATTGCAGTGCATCAAAGAAACTAAGCCAAATTTGAGAGTGATGGAAATATTATTTGAGTTGATGAGCAATTCAAGCCGAACCAACGCCCGGCGCTGGACGGTGCAGCGCACGCCACCCACCACCACTGCAGCCTCGTCAACACAGACGAGGCGCACTAGTACCGTGTGCAACATGAAAGTTGTACGAGTATGAGGGTGCCGTGACAAGGTACGAGGGTGCGTAATTAATGCCACTACGTTTAGCGTGCTTGAGCGTGAACATTATTGAAGTTAGTGAGTCGGGAGAGTGCGCGGGCCAGCATGGCTACAACCAAGGTATTATTTTCATCTTGGCCACAACGGCGGCGGCGCGTCACTGGAGAGACGCTTGAGCTGAGGCCAAGACTGCTATCAAGACACAGGGAGAGACGGCACGGTTGATGGGGAAGAAGAGATGCATTTACCAAGAATCCTAACTTAACGCGGCCTAAGTCAGGGGCGGCGAGGCGCGCGTCAGAAGCAACTCGAGGCCCGGGTAGATCATCTGTCCACACGATGGAAGGAGTCAAATTTTTATTTTTGCAGATACAGGAAGGAGCTTATGCTGCGACCTTAGTGAAGACAAACGCTTTGTTCCTGCTGCTGGTTTCCATCATGCTGTATCACGCCGGAAGGGACGGGCACGCGTTGCCTCGAGGAAAAAAAAAAGAAAAAAAAAAAAGAAAAAAAAGAAAAAAAAGAAAGCTTGGTGTGAATCGAACTCTTATTCAGGAAACAGCAGCAGAAAATTGACACCAACCGAGGTTTTATACTTGGACAGCGGGTGAGGTGAGATGGAGTCGGTCAGCATGCGTCTCCTCGTTGCTCTGGTCGTGCCTTGCCTCATCACAGGTCGTCGGTCGGGAGCATCTAATACTTCCTGCGTTCACGGTCCCGATCACGCCAGTCGCGGTCGTTACGCTCGCTGTGGTCGTGGCGGTCGTGGCGGCCGGAGCGGTCGTGGTGGTCCTGACGGTCGTGATGGTCTCGCTCCGTGTCGCGCCCTCCCTTGTGGCGGTGGCCGTGGTGGTGGTGGTGGTGGCGGCGTTTCTCCGGACGGGTGTACATGGCGGCCACGTCATTCACAGTCATCTCGGACCCGTCACGGAGGCCCTCGTGTCCCACAGAGCGAGTCGACCTGAAGTCTGGCTGGTCAAGAGTCTCCGTGCGGGCAAGGCGAGAGTGACTGTTCTTCTCCAGGTCGCCGCCGCTCTCGCGCAGATTCTCCCACGCCCTTTTGTAGTACTTGTTTAGCCCGTGTCCGTCAGAGGAAGAGGAGTCGTAGGAGGAGGCAGTACCGTCATCACTACGACGGACGTACTTCTTGGCGGGTCCATGTTGGGTCCTGGCGGGAGTGTGTGTGTCAACTGATCAGCTCGCCAGACTCACATAACTCACGTACTGGACTCATGACTCATTAGCGCCTCTCTAACACCTTACAGTTCGCGGGACCTGTAAGTTAGAGTTAGTGAGCGTGTTAGTAGCTTTTTTGTACAAACCCAAGCTAGCTCAAAGGCTCTACAAGTGGCAATCTACATCACTGTGAGGAAAATGTTAACCACAGCATTAGTCTACCATGTGTCTGCGACGAGGAAGGTGCAAGCACGCTCACTTCACCCACCGGACTACCCACCCCTAGTCCCCTCCACCGCGCCCCCGCCACAGGTCATGGCTCAGCCCTTCGATGAGGTCACCAGCATTTACAGTGGCGTGTTTGACTAAAACCGAGATGAGTCATAGTTAGTGGCGGGGCGCTGGGAGATATGCTGTTTACTCGACGCGCTTACTCTACACTAGCAGGCAATGGCAATAACGTTATGTCTAGCAGATTTTCCAGCGTGCCAGAAACAGTAACAGGTGATTGGTGACTGGCAGCACGTAGACTGACTCCATCCCAGTCAGCATACCCGTGCACGCATACAAGCATCTGTATCTCCCAGTGCAGTTAACACTTAAATATGCCACTCACTCGTCACTGCAGTGCATCCACCATACACCACCACACACTACGTAGCACACACTACCGCGCTATCGTCTACAGTCATACCATACAAGTAGCAATGACATGCCAGTTAAAGCTCATATACAAGCAACAAGTCAGCTCTACATGACTGCAACACGCCGCTATGCTCACCACATCGTGTGCGCCTCCGCGGCCTCACCTTCTTCGTGGAACTAAAGAAGCAAACCATTCTTAGCACCGTTATATTGGAATGTGGCACACACACACACACACACACACACACACACACACACACACACACACACACTCTCTCTCTCTCTCTCTCTCTCTCTCTCTCTCTCTCTCTTTGTGTGTGTGTGTGTGTGTGTGTGTGTGTGTGTGTGTGTGTGTGTGTGTGTGAGTGTGTGGTATGTAACTGTGCATAAAAAAATGTAAAGGCAGAAGTCAGTGCTATACGATCACACACACACACACACACACACACACACACACACACACACACACACACACACACACACACACACACACCATTATATACAGATCATCAATACGCCTGTCCACTCTGCAAGTGTCCACACGTTCTCAGTACCACGTGTAAAGAGAGAAAATAAAAGGGCAACAGCAATACAGCAACATAAGTACACAGCGGTGAAAGCGAAGGATTTGTGTACGAAGCTCTGGCGGGGGAGGAAAAGTTGACAAAGAACGTGATGTTAAGAAAGACATTTAGTAAGTCAGGTACAGCGGAGGTCAGAGGACGAGTAACCTTATGCATCTACTTTCACTGTGCTTTATGTCTTCCCTCAATCATAAGTTCCTCAGTCTGGGAACAATCTTACAAATCCTGATATATGAGAGTGTAATTCTTTAAGGGGACTTGAGGGGACGCTAAGCACATTGGAAGTGAGTGTTGTACGTGCCTCGACTTTTGACATCGACTGCTTTGGTTAGTGCTGGCGAGATTATGTGACAGGGCAGAGAGACTTCGTGGGTGCAGGACAGTTTCGCGACATGTGAGAGAAAAAAAGCATATAATACAATATGTACAGCATTCATATAATAGCTTCCACGGGAGGTGCTTCACGGAATAACGCATCAGGTCCGAAATGAGGCTAAGGCAGTGAGGCTGGTGCTCGGCGGGGTGGCTGCCGAGCCGTGTTAGTGAGCCAGAGTCATGAGTCCAGTAGAAGGTGGGAGCAACGCCTGCCCGGTGCTCCTCCAGTTATCTTACACCTGAACCTTTTATGCTAACTTACAACTAACTGGCGGGTATCCAACGGTCGCCGGCCAGAACATCCTAGCAGATAAATTTGTACATGATCTTACATATAATTCAACAAGTCATGCATGAATCTCTCAGTACTACTACTACTACTACTACTACTACTACTACCATATTAGTATGAAAATATAGTCTTCCGATAACCGTGACTGTCTCGCCCTGACTATTGAGGTGAATGGATGAAATGCTGCTGCATAGTTTATTGAGAATCCTGTATGTGTATACCACTGGTATATGTGTGTGTGTGTGTGTGTGTGTGATTCACCTATGGTCGTCTGTTGGTCACCCAGCCAGCCGTTCCCCTACGGAAAGAGCTCAGAGCTCATAGTGACCGATCTTCGGGTAGGACTGAGACCACGGACACACCACACCCCGGAACAGTGAGGTCATAAGCCCTCGGGTTACATCCCATACCTACTTGCTGCTAGGTAAACAGGCGCCACACATAAAGAGGCTCACCCATTTGCTTCGCCGCGCCCGGGATTCGAACCCAGGCCTTCTTAGTTGAGAGCCGAGCGTGTGTGTGTGTGTGTGTGTGTGTGTGTGAAAGTGCATCCCTTAAGCAGAGTTTGTCCATGTCGAGCAAATGGGATCGTGTGATGAAGGGAAGGAATGTCTCAGTCACAGCCAGTCACTTAAAGTTATGAGAAAGAAGAAGAAGACAGTCACATCCAGTCATAGTCCTTATCCATCAGTCATCGAAGATGCCGGAGATGGCTTGGAAGGAAGAGAAGGGGACGGCCCGGAAGCATAAAAAGAGGCATATGCAAGGAACAAGAACAGAGTCAGTGTCCTGAAAATATAGGGGACCAACAAGAATATGTACTGAATTATACATCCAGACGCAGCACAGGAGAGGCAACGACCTGGAGCGAGCAGAGAAGCAAGAGTTTTGACAGAAAGAGAGCACTGGCCTCAGCGTAAAGGAGGAGAGTGGCGGTGGCATCTCGAGAAGGCCTCGGAGGGTGGCGTATTACCTCAGGGGTGGCAGGTGAGGGTGGCGGTGGGTTTGTAACTAGTGTAATGGTCAGCCTTGGGCCCCGCACGGGACACCAGCTCCCTGCGACCCACAGTCACGTCAGGGAAGGGCAGGGCCAGAAGGGTGTACCAGCGGGACCCGGACCGCTGCGAGGACCTCCGTATCTCTTTGGTAAGCGGCGCCGACCCACTGAGAGAGCACCAGCGTGAGCAAGGTGTGTCTGCGACCCCTGAATCCTTCCCACTACACTCCTGTCAGCCTCCACGCCCCATTGAGGGAAATATTTACATTGAAAACATCGCGGGCGTGTGTACTCTGAATATGAGCAATGTAAGCTCGCGGGCAGAGAAACTAACTGACCACGCTGAGCGTAAGTGACCAACACTCAGGTGCTTGGAACTCAGGTGTGGCGGGCTGCTTTACCGCTGCCCTTGCCTCTCGTGCTTCCTTGCGCAGGCGCGTAACAGATGAAAGGAACAAGACATTTAGCCATACCATCCACATGCTTTAGGTATGCATGATAAGCTTGAATTAAAAAGCTGGCAAAGTTCACCGCGGTTGGAGGCAAAGTGTAAACGATAAAAGGCAACCTGTAACACCGAGCACGAAGGGTGCATCAGGACGGAGACAGGGTGGCCGCCGCGCTCAGGTCATGAGGCACAGGGAGAGAGAAGAGGGAAAAACATCACGTGAACACTTGTCAAAGAATAGGTAAGACTGTCTTTCGGTGAGTCGTCAGGGAAAGTCAAAACAGAACATGAAGAGGTCAAGTGAAATGCTGACGTAGTCAGCTGCTGATGAAACACTTGAATAAACAGCGGTCAAAAACTGCAAGTCTAGTTAATATTGTGTTGTGTGTGGGAAATGTTGAGGAGGGAGGGAAGGAGGGAAGCGGAGATGGAGCCACAGTGTTGTGTGAGAGTAACTCCAAGATGAGAGCTTAGCGACTGATGGTAATGGCAAGTGATGAGCCGCCTCCCTCAGCGGAACGTAGTGAAGATGACATGGACAACCTGATTGGCTTGGGCAGAGTGATGATTAGGGAACATGATAATGATAGTGGACAAAATATTCTGAACCGTGTGAATATAATGTGTTTATTTACTCCATGTGTGTGTGTGTGTGTGTGTGTGTGTGTGTGTGTGTGTGTGTGTGTGTGCTGAGGCCTACCTTCTGACGAGGATAACAATAGTGGTGATGACTGCTGCCAGGAACACAAAGCCGCCGAACACGCCGAGGGCGATGATGCCACCTGTGGGAGAACCGCGTGTCTGGTTATTACTCTGAGCCACGCCGCCCTTTGTTCCTTGTCCTTTGACCATCACATGATTGTCTATAGTTCTCTCTCTCTCTCTCTCTCTCTCTCTCTCTCTCTCTCTCTCTCTCTCTCTCTCTCTCTCTAATACTCACCCAGGTGCAGCTTCTCGGTGGCCTTGGAGTTCTCGTCATGCAGGTCGAAGGTCGGGTCATCCACGCTCTGGCCTCGGTCAGTGTTGATGTTATTAATGCGGTTGTCGTCCCCGGCTTCCAGCGAGGGCAGAACAGTTGCCAGACTGGGGTTAGCCGCCTCCACAACGTTATCCTCTACCTCTGTTAAGTACGGGGGGCCGGGACGCAGGGTATCTGGCCTGAACGGGGGGCGCCTCGCTCTGTCATCTGGTCGGCCTGCTCCCGTCGACAAGTCCTCCAGTGAAGGTTTCACCGCCTCGTCAACTGCCGGGATTAAGGAGTGTGAGAAGGAGGAGGAGGAGGAGGAGGAGGAGTCAAAGAAAAGTATTGGTGATTGTTATACAAGACATAAGGAATATGCTTCAACACACACACACACACACACACACACACACTCCCTCAGCGGCCACCACAGCTGCGACACATCAAGTAGATAATAGGCAAACAGCTGGTTCACCCCTACCACCACAACTTCCTGCTGACAATCATTGCCTCTCCCTCCCCTCCCTGCAGCGCCGCGCCACTATGCTTGCCGCCCACTCCACCACTCAACAGGACGCACTTGACAGATATGAAGTAGGTACAGGAATAGCCCCTTCCCCTCTGTCCCCTTCTCTAGTGTGACAGCCATCAATAATCTGTTCCATTCACTTGTCAGCTTCAGCAAACTTGTGGTGGGGTAGTGAGCCGTCATTTTGTTCAAGGGGATCGATTCTGTTTACTGTCTGCTCCACAATTCACGAGTAGTTTGAACCACTCGACTCCCTCATCGTCAGTAAATTGCTGTTATTATACCAACATCCAGTGTGTGTGTGTGTGTGTGTGTGTGTGTGTGTGTATACAAGTCCTAAGAAACGGTCTACGTCACAATCTGCCAGGAAAATAGACGCATGTATGGAAGAAAAATTATTATCACAACGCACACACACACACACACACACACACACACGTCAATACGCACCACAAGGCAGTAAGTACCATACACGCACACAACTTACACATCATGCAAAAAAATACAGAAGGATACGAACCCTGCCATGCATCATTCCAGTGTGCAAGGGAACAGAAAATACTCATATTAATAATCACGACCATAATCCCCTGAAATTAGTCAGATAGAACTGAGATATTTCGAAGTCAAGATCTTCACAAACAGAAATGCACTACAGAGACAAGAAGAGGGAGTGTGTGAGCGCGATGATGGCTTAATGGATGGGGACACTTCTGCTGCGGGGAGGGGACGTAGTGACGCTGAGTGACGGTGACGTAAGCAACACACTGGCCTAGTAAGCACGTCACATCCGCCTTTACCTTCGCAGCGCGGGGGTTGGCCGTCGAAGGTACCCTCAGCAGTGCAGGTGAGGGAGCGGCGGCCAACCAACACGTATCCATCGTTGCAGGAAAAGGTGACAGAAGACCCAGAGGTGATGGTCGGAGAGGAGAGGTTGGAGGAACCGTGTGGGATGAGTGCAGGGGCGTCACATGTCACGGCTGCGGGCATAACCCTGCCTGTCACTTTGGTCTTGCTGCCACGCGTCACACCCACTGCACCGCGCACCCTCAACAGGGGCGGCATTGAGGATGTGTAGGTGTAACATTCACTGATCTTGTGTGGTCATGTGAGAGTGTGTGGAATAAGACAGAGCTCAGTTGCAACGTAAAGAAAGACTGGTAAGTGAATGGGGAAATAAAGGAATGAGTCTCCCATTCAAAGAGTTTAAGGAAAAGAAAGGAACTGCATTAAGAAAGACTGATAAGTGAATGGGAAAATAATGGTATGAGTCTCCCAATGAAAGAAGAATAGAACTTCATTAAAAAAAGACTGATAAGTGAATGGAAAAATAATGATATGAATCTCCCAATGAAAGAAGAAAAGAACTGCATTGAGAAAGACTGGTAAGAGGATGGGAAACAATCATACGAGTCTCCCATTTAAAAGAGTTCAAGGATAAGAGGAAAGAAACTGTACTTTGAAAGACATTTTGGAAGTAGTGGCCGCTGTGAGCCACTTGTGAGTATTCTGGCAATTCAGTAAGTTCGTGCAGGTATATATGAGTGTTAATAAGAGCAGGATTTTTATCTGTTATTTTGTGCTGCTTTGTGTGTGTGTGTGTGTGTGTGTGTGTGTGTGTACTATTCAGTGTACGTTAAATATCAAAGAAATCACAAGAGAGAAAAGTAACCATTTCTGAGATGTTCATTAAAAGTCTTTCAAATGAGAAAGTAGTGTAAGAATCCACAACTACTTCAGCTATAATGCATTTACCAACATAACACTTCAGAAGAAACAAAAATTAGAAACTGCAACAGGCATTAGTACAAATCAACGTAAAGTATGAGAGAGATAAATGAATACCATTCTGTAGGCCTGATGACTGAGGGTAACATGCTGCGGTGAAGGCAACGTTCTCCACACGTGAGCACCATAGCCAGGAAAACACCATACACCCATAAATCAAATAGGAGATGGATTGAAAACTAGCATGAGAGGACCTTAAGAGCTTTCCGGGGATATGGGGGCAGGGTACTCACGGTGGCACAGCGGGGGAGGGCCATTCCAGCGCTCGTCGAGGTCACACACCAGCTCAGCGCGGCCGATGGTGGTGTAGCCAGGGTCACACTCGTACTTCACTTGGCTTAGGTAGTAACGCGTCCCGTTGATGAGAGAGTAACTGCCGTGGCGGATGGGCGCGGGCAGGCCACACTCTAGGTCTGAGGGGAGGCAGGGGTGTGAGCACTGGAGGAGAGGGAGGACTTGTTCTTGGAGGTGAAAGGGAACTAACAGTAAGAAGAATGGCATGGAGGGGACTTAGCATGAGAACAGCTACAGTGAAGATGATTCTAAAAATGCTACTGCTTCAAGATACACATTTCATGATTTTAAGTGTCAACAAATAAGAAAACGTAGGAATATGATCTTTTTATTGCTCTCTCTCTCTCTCTCTCTCTCTCTCTCTCTCTCTCTCTCTCTCTCTCTCTCTCTCTCTCTCTCTCTCTCTCTCTCCGTGACTCACATCTACAGGTGGGCGGGAACTCGTTAAAGAAGCCAGACTCGAGGCATGATCGCTGGGCGGGGCCGACGAGGGTGTGGCCGGGGTCGCAGCGGTACTCCACCATGCTGCCCACGCTGAAGGTGTTGCCCACCATGGTTGAGTTAGGCGGCTGCTCCGGCTTGCCGCACGTCTGGGGCCCTGAGGAGGAGAGGCATTAGGAGAGGTCCCCGCTGGAAGTGTTCAAGTGTTCACTACAGAAATCCTGTTTATGTAGGTGGTTTGTAATCATTGTTATATAGTAGTTATAAAAGAAAGTCTGAAAAAACATGTATGATGTACCACAAAGTAATAATGCCTGAGGTTTCTATTTGTCATGATATACGTACGTTAACCAAGTAAAATAAAAACCACATTGGATATCAACATTACGTGCGTGTATGTATATCATAAATGTGGAATGTCATCATGCTGGCCCTCATATACACCACATGAGTTGTCACACAGCCCACCTTCCTCATCTCCCCTCTCCTCCCCTACACGACACTCACGGTGCTGGCAGATAAAGTTGAGGCCTGCGTTACAGTTGGTGTCGGACCACAGCCATCCCTTGGTGCCGTCAAAACGTGCACAGTTCTCGTTACCGCCGGGCAGGTTCCAGAAGGAGACGGACACATCGCGGCCGTTGATCCATTTCCAGTTGTTGGGGTCCGCTGGGTCTCGCACGGCGCCCATCCAGTACTGGCCACTTGAGTCTCCCCTGTAATAAGAGTGTGGAGTCCAAGCACGTTTTCTTTCTCACTGCTTTCGTTTGAAGATATGTGGAGAACTTTTGTATACATAAATCATTGCGATGGTTAGTAACTTTGTGTTATTTCTACCGAATCTATTTTTGTCTTTGTGTTTGCTTCTTTAATATGTGCTTGTCTATGTTTCTGCTGGTGGACTCCAGCAGCCTCCCTCCACAAGCCTACAAGATATCGTGCGTTTCTGTAAACCACTTCATTCCTAGTTTTGTTGTTTCTCCCTTTAAAAACCCCCACCAATTACATTTAAACCTGCGATCCCTTCATATAACCTTACCGGTGTTTGCGCCACAGCTCCCAGCTTAGGAATCCTTGCAGGGCAGGATTTGTCTCGTCCACCAGCGATCCACCTCGACTGCGGCAAAAATCTAGCGCTTGATCGAACGTTTTTGGTTGTTGGTTGTAGAAGATGTAACACTTGCCGTTGTAAGTGGCGGTGCTGCCCGGGGGCTGGTCGCGGAAAGATGGGCACCTCTCTATTGGCAGAGCCTGCAACGGTAGCGGTGTATGAAAGTGGGCTGTCGACTTGCTTAATTATTGTTCAGTCACAGATCTACGGAAATTTTCGTCCTCTTCTCATTATTATAGTAAATACGTTTTCGTTCAAGCGCTGTGGGTAGAGCTGTGTGTGTAAAGGTCATGGACATTTTTGCCTTTACTGTCACACAAATAAAGAGTAATAACAACAAATCTTCCGTGATATTTCAAAAGTATGCACAGTCAGTAAACTAGTCAGACTGCACAAGTGGTAATGTAACCCTGCATTTCACAAGGACAACAGTTGACGAAACACAAAACAAATGCTAACACATCCACACATTCCTCAGTATATGTAATGCAAATTAGTTACAACAAAAATGTGGAAAAAATACCCCCATGCCAGTGAACAAAAAACAAGCAGCGAATGTTAAGTGGAGCGGAGGCCTCACCTGGTCAGTGTACACAAAGGCTTCACAGATTGACAGCTGCACACCAGGCGGACCCTCGATGTGTACGCTGACGAAGGCGCCAGGCATGGGTGGGTTGCAGGGCAGGAACAGCGGCCGCCCTTCCTTCAGCAAGCCAATGAAACGGTTGCAGATCGGATTGCTGTCCAGGTCTGGCCGGTTGTTGCCCACACGCACCACCACCACGGCCGGCTGGTCATCCCCTGCAGGAATGGACAGGCTTATACCTGGGGGGGGGGGTGTCTCGAAGGTCATGGGGTGTAGATGGGGTTTCACAGAGTAGGGGGTTGTTTCGAGGGAGATGAAGAGAGGGAAGGAAAGAGGAAGGGATGAAGGGAGGTTCCCTTAGTGGTGACTTACCACAGCAGGACCTGCCGAAGTCCAGCCTGACGAGCTGTACCATGTAGGGCTCCAGCAGGTTGACGTACCACCACGGCTGCCGCTCCTGGGCAGTCAGGGTGCAGGTGTCTGTGGTGAAACTTGTGGAGCTGGAGCCATCAACCGCCTTCTGCGGAATGCCGCCCTCCGCCACTGACGACTGCATGGGAGCCTTGCCTGCCGCCACATTCAGCACTGTGGAGCACCAAGAAACGATACTAATGATATGGGTACAGAAATGCAAATTAATAAGACAACGACAACAACGACAACAACAACAATGAATATTCTACAGAAACCTACCAGATTCCTAACATTGAGGCTAACATGGAATGCACTCGTGTGTACACTTAAGAAAAGCCAATGTTAGCCCGTGGTCATGCGGCGTAGGGCTGGCGTGTTGACTCGCCCCACACAAAGGCTTTGGCGCCGCGTGGCTCGGGTCACGCCGAGAGCAGCCAACATCACTCCCCACTCTCCCTCTTGAAGATGTTAGAGAGGGTTGCGAACCACGGAACAACGAGGTCAGATCATAGTTTGGCATGTGCGGGAGATAACGAAGGTAGAGTGATAAGATAATCGGCTTCAGACAGACACGTTAACGTGAGTTAAGGGTCTTTAGGCGTTTACGACTAAATCTGTATACGAGTATACGACTTTCTCTCTCTCTCTCTCTCTCTCTCTCTCTCTCTCTCTCTCTCTCTCTCTCTCTCTCTCTCTCTCTCTCTCTGCCAGACAACACGTAGGCAGGGTGCGTATAACATGAGAGGAGAGCAGCAGACGAGGCAAACTGACGGTCCCGTTGTATCTTCCTCGACAAACAGTCCACACACGCGCCTCCAGGCTTCCTTAAACACCGGCCCGTGAGCAGAGCCCTTCCCTTCGGTGGCCCCACCCAGCTTGGCACACAGGGCAGCGTGCTCCTCCGCGTCGGTGGTTGAACACGCGACCTCCACAGCTAGGGAAGTGTGTAGTTGTATTTATCCAGTTGCAACATTAGCAGTGTGAGGTCTTGCTTTCATAACTATAAGTCTTTTCATAGTAGCAGATTTAATGTACTTATTTATATTTTCCATTGCATCAGTCTTCAGTCCATTACGAATAGTAGTAAGAGAGAGAGAGAGAGAGAGAGAGAGAGAGAGAGAGAGAGAGAGAGAGAGAGAGAGAGAGAGAATCCTCCACGAGTCATCGCCAAGGGCACGGCATCACCTCAAATTGACTCTCCTCACCTCATTAACTGAGTTCAACTTCCTCTCCTTTCCTTCTCCTCCTCCTCCTCCTCCTCCTCCTCCTCCTCCTCCTCTTCCTCCTCCTGCCCTTCCTTTCATCCCCCATGCCTCTTCATTGCTTCCTTCCTCTCTTCTCCTTCCCTTCTGAAGCTCTCTCATCTTTTCTTCATCCCTTCTCTTCTCCACAATCATTTAATCTCTTCACCATTTCCTTTTCTATTACTCAAAAGTGCTCAATTATTTAATCTTTTATCCTTGACTTTCGTTTCCAGCTTCTCCTCAAGATTCAGGTACAAACACGAGTATTATTCCCACCTTGGTTTTCTTTCTGTCATTGTACGAGCATTCTCAGCATTTTCCTTCCTCCACCTTCCCTTGTTCTCTCTATCATCTCTATTTCCACATCAACGACTCTCCATCAATTCGCCGTGAGAGATGGGATGAGATGGGAAAATTGGGTGCACGTGGATGAAGAGAGGGACTGGAAGACGAGAAAGAATGACGTGGAAAAGAGGTTCGGTAATAGAGTATAGGAGACAGTGAAGGAGAAGATGGAGGAAGATGAGTGTTCAAGTAAAGTAATGGACCTTTAAGAGCTGATGGTGGAAGATACGCGCTCCGAAGACGATGAAGAAGAACAAGAACAAGAACAAGAACAAGAAGAGCAAGAACAAGAAGAACAAGAACAGGAGGAAGAAGAAGAAGAAGAAGAAGAAGAAGAAGAAGAAGAAGAAGAAGAAAAAAAAAAGAAGAAGAAGAAGAAGAAGAAGAAGAAGAAGAAGAAGAAGACGAAAAAGAAGAACGAGAACAAGAACAAGAATAAGAAGAAAAAACAAGAACAAAAACAAAAACAAGAACAAGAAGAAAAAGTAGAAATAGTAGTAGTAGTAGTAGTAGTAGTAGTAGTAGTAGTAGTAGTAGTAGTAGTAGTAGTAGTAGCAGCAGTAACAGCAACAGCAGCAGTAATAGTACTAGCAATATAATCCAACATACAACACTAACTCTTGAACAAGGAAGGCAAGGTGGAAGGGAAGAGGAAGAGAACACAAGTGGAAAGAGGCAACGCTTGTGTGGTGTAGCTGAACTAACATCCTCACCAGGTACGCCTTTCACGCCGCCCCGGGGAACCAAGTAGGCTGGAACAAGAGCCACGTAGCCGAGGAGAACAGCAGAGGCAAAGAGAGCGAGTGATTGTGTTAGTGTTAGGTGTTGTGGGCCAGAGTGGGGGAGAGCAAACAGTCTGCAGGGAGTGGCCAAAGCAGGAACCCTCTTAATATGTAAACAGGAGAAACATTAACAGTTTTCTGAGTATTTTGTGAGAGGTTTCGCCACCCAATGCCTTGCCTTCACGAGGATGGTCTGCTGGAAATACGTGAGTTATTAAGGCGTGAAATGATGTTTAGTAATAGAGACTGGCTAAGAGAGAGAGAGAGAGAGAGTACACCTCGCTCAAGTTTTCACCCTCAAAAGTAAAAAAAAAAAAAAGGTAATGAAAACAAAAATAAAATAGAATAAATAAAATTTTTAAAAGTTGGCAAATTCTCTTCTGGGGTTTTCTTTTCTTTCTTAACAGTTCAAGTCGTAGAAAGCACAAATAAATCAGACTCGTAGTGACAGGGGAAGAGAAACAGCAAAGATAGGTACTGACATATCCATAAGTATCCTTTTTAACAGCTTTATCGCAAAAAAGAACGAACGAAAGAAAGAAAGAAAGAGAGAGAGACAGAGAGAAAGAGAGAGAGAAAAAAAAACACTGAAACTCATAGTAGAGAATCCGAAAGTTTTCCAGCAACATGGTAGAAAGGAGAAGAACGAAGATACTGAACCATTCCTTGCATCAACTGAGGAACACCGCGAGTCACGACGGATCCCCACACAAGCCCGAGGAACACTTGGGAGTGGACGGAGGAGAGCAATTTCCTGCGATTCTCTCCCATGACCATAACAACTTGTCGCACTGCCACCACCGCCACTACCAGCCTTGTGAACACGCGCGGGCTGCAAAGTGCGTGTTGGCGATTGACGGTTAGTTAGGATAAGATGAAGTGATGATGCTAAGGGGTAGTTAGTGAGACGTAAAGGGTAGTTATTAACCTTTTTCTTGCTATGGTTGTTTTCGGCTAGAGAGAGAGAGAGAGAGAGAGAGAGAGAGAGAGAGAGTTTAATTACGCCTTTCCTATGCAACAAAACCTATTCACAAGACAGTAGTACAAAAACAAGAGTCTAAAGAGCTGTAGATGATTATTATGAGATTATTATGAGAAAACTATGGAGCAGAAAACGTGTTAAGTAATGAGAGGATATTGGCGAGTGGGTGTTATGGTTAATGACAACACGAAGAGTAGATAAACGAAAGTCAGCTGTAAGTAATACGGAGAGGCGATATGGAGAGGACAAATGCAAGATGGTATATTGAGCAGGTGAAGGAGGGAAGGATGGAGGGGAAGGCAAACACTGTAACGTACCGTGACATTGTAACGTGGCACAGAAGAACGAAATGCAGAGTAGAGATGAGTGAAAGAGGGAATGTCAGGGATGTTTTACCCTCAAATGATAGAAAAAGGGAGGGAAACAATTAAGAACTGAAGTGAGCAGAGAGGAATACAGGAACAAAATTAACAGTAAGAGAATGAATGACCGAAGGAAAGATGTTTTACCCTCACGATGAAAAAGAAGATGAAGGAACACAAAAAAAGACTGATAGAAAAAAAATAATACATGAAGTGAAGAAGGGAAGGAAGAAGGAACGAAGATAGTCAAGGAAGGGAAAGGAGAGGGAAGGTATAGCAACAGACAAAGCAGAAAGGGAGTAAATGAAGAGGAAGAAATGAAGCAATGGAGGAGAATAAAATATGACCGAAAGAAGGGAGAGAAAATACCCGATGACTTAGAAGCAAGCAAAATGGTAGGGGAGGAGAAAACAGAATAAAGGAAAGAGAGAAAATGAGAAAATGAAGTTAGGGGAAAAAGGAGAAAGTGTGCAGGAAGAAGAGATGAAGAAATAGAGATGAAGACTTAAATATAAACTGAAGAAAGGAAAGAAGAGAGGAAATGACTAAGGAGCAAGCAACTGTGGGTAAAGGAGAAAAGAATATAGAGGAAAGGGAGAAGAGGAGGAAGTGGGGAGGGAGTGAAGAGGGACTAAGGGAGGGGTGATAAGAGGCAGCAGACCATGGCCACAACACTTCCCTCTCCCCGGTCATTCTTCCCACTCTCCCTCTCTGTTGTGAAGGATACAATTCCCTCCTCTCCCTCCTCCACTTTTTTTTATCACATTTTCCCTCTTCATCGCCCTCCCCTCACTGTCACGTCCATCTCATCTTCCTGCTTCCCTTCACTTCCTTCTTCCTTTCCTTCACCATTCAATTTCACGTGATTTTCCTTTCCTCATCCTCGTGTCTTTCTCCTCGTATTGCGTAATGGTCGTGTCGCTTCAAAATACGATGATAGGAATACGTAGAGAGAGAGAGAGAGAGAGAGAGAGAGAGAGAGAGGATGGGCCAGAGGGGGCAGCTGTCTAGTGTTCCTCGAGGTAAGAACGTGGACGGAAGCTCTCCATTACATCTCACCCACCCACTCTCCCTCCTCCTCCCCCTCCTCCTACCCCCTCAACCGTCTCTGTACCTCAGCGACCCCTCCCAGCCCCTCCCTCTCCCTCACTGCTTAAATTTTTGGGTTTGCCTTCAAAAGATCGTAATTTCCGTTTTCTTTTAGTTTCGTCCCTCTTCTTTTGCTCTTTCAAGGTCTTTTTGGCTATTTTTCTTCCCTCTACTTGTTATCATTCCTCCTTCTCTTCTTCCTCCTCCTCCTCTTCTTCCTTCTCCTCCTCCTGCACCCTAGCCTTCCTCGCCTCCTCCTCTTGTTTCTTCTGCTCCTCTTCCTCCTACTATTACTGTTACGATTCCTACTATTACTACTGCCACTACTAATGCTACTATTCCTTAGCCTGCTGTCTCGACTCCTCCTCCTCCTCTTCTTCCTCCTACGCACGGGCGGAAGAGACGCTCCACTGGGAACCTGGCCAACAACAACAAGAAGAGAGAGAGAGAGAGAGAGAGAGAGAGAGAGAGAGAGAGAGAGAGAGAGAGAGAGAGAGAGAGAGAACGCCTCCCGCGATGCCAGGACTCTACAGACTCCACGCGCGGAACTGGTCTCGCCGGAAGGTCATAGCGGGGATGAGACAGCGAGACCAGGTACTGAGAGGGCAGGGCAGGGATGGAGGGAAGGGAGAGGCGAGGACGGTGACAGCATCTCACCAACGACGATTATGACAATGATGACAGCAAGGGAGGATAGTGACAGCATGATAACAATGAGGATGATGACGAAAATGGGATGATCGGGGATTAAAATTGACGTGAAAGACGAGGACACAGGCGAGAATAGTAATGAGAGGACGAGAACGAGGATGAGGATAAGAGAGAAAGAGATAGAGAAGGATAATGATGATGTCAAGAACGAGGAACATAAGACAAGAACAAAGATAAGGATAAGAGTGAGAGCGAGGGCGAAGAAGATGAGAGGACGAGGAAAGGAACAAAAACTGAGGCGAAGAGGAGAACGAGGAGGAGAATGAAAACGAGAACAAGAGAGCGAGGACGAGGATGAAAATAGGCATAGAAACAAATACGAGAACGGGGAGAGAACGACAAGTAAGACGAAGACGAGGTGGCCGCCAAAATTATATGCTTCCCTCCAGGTTGATTTGCCAGGTGACCCCAACAGGAAGTGACCCCCAAACCCTCCCCTCCCTCTGCCTCTTCCCTCCTTCCCTCCTCCTTTGCTTCCTCTGTATTTCCTCCAATTGACTGTCTCTTTATTCTTTCCTCCACTGACTCCTCCACCCTTCCTCTAAGCCCTGTTCTCCCTCTCTCCCTCTCTTTCTCTCTCTCTCCCTCGTTTTCTTCCTAAAATTACACTTTTTTCCTACTTTTTACTGTGCTTGGTGTTCTCTCCCACAGCAGCCATAAAGATTTACTGCTGCTTGAAGTTTATTTATATTCATTTGTATATTCATTTGTTTTTTTTTTTCCTTCACTGGTTCTTTATGTGTTTTTTTCTATGTCAACTTTGTGGTTCCTTGGTTCACTATTTTATTTTTTTTCTCATTTTTCCTCTTAGACTTTTGTGTTTCCGCCAACTATAAGGTCTCTGTGACAACTTATTTCTTTTCTTTCTTAGAGTCTCGTGAGGGGAAAATGTTTGGTAGTGTGTGGTGTTATTGTTCCTTCTTCCTTTCTGTTCCTTTGTGTACCTACCTCCCTTCCCTCCTACCCTTCGTCATTCTTATTTACCTCTCTCTCTGCAGTATCTTCCCTCCATCCCCTTCCACCTTATTACCCTATTTACATTCCTTCCTCCCATATCAGTCGGCGCTCGATGCCTCTCCTCCTCCTCCTCCTCCTCCTCTTCCTCCTCCTCCTCCTCCTTCTCCTCCTCCTACCCTTTTAACTGCATCCTTTTCCATCTTTAGATTTTCTAGTCTTCTCAACTGTTTGCTTTACCTTTTGACACATTATTCTTTTTTTATTTTTCCTCCCCATTCTAGTCAGTGATCGATGTCTCTCCTGCTTTCCTCTCAATCCTTTTATGTTCATTCTCTCAGATTTTTCCGTCTTTTCAAATATTAGCTTTACCTAATCACATCATTTTCTGTTTTTCCTTCATATTTCTCCTTCTCCCCCACAACCCTTTTTCGCTTTTCTGTACTTTTTTCTCCCAAAACCTTAACTTTACCTCATACCACCATTTTCTATATTTTCCTTGTCTTCACATTTACTCTCCACACTAATGTTTGATCAATCTCCGCCTCCCTCTCTCCCTCCATGAATTTCTCTCTCCCCCTCCCGCACTTTCCCTCCCTCTTTCCAGTGTCCGCGTTCCCCTCCACTCACGGTCAAGGTCGCAGAGCTCTCTAACTGCGAGTTCCAATGTGACCGCTTTGTTACTTTCGACCTTAGAGGCGCTGCGCAGTGTGGACAGTTGCAGGGCGTGAGTATTGAACCAAGTGCGAGTAGGCGGTGTACGCGATACGACGCTGCACAGTGGGAGTTTGATGAAGTTAAGTAATGGAGCTCCCAATAGCATAACATAGCAGGGTGTTAAGTAATGATGTAATGTAATGTAGTGGAATTGTCTTGTGGGAATGTAATGGGGGATGCAACACAAGGCAGCTCTGCAATACACGACATTGGTTCATGATACACAACAGGTAATGTTTAAGAAACACACACAAAAAAAAAAAAATTAGTAATGATAAATAGACAAAATAGATAGACAAATCAATACAATAAAAAAAAAAGAAAACAAGAGCCGTATTGTACGTATGTGACAAACTTTCACAAATGGAAGTGACGCAAAATGATTATCTGCAAAGTCACCTGCAAGATCTACGTACACACCTGGTCAGTGCCTCACGATCCCCTTCCGCTCCTCCTCCCTCCCCGGCGATCACCTGCCTCTCCCATCCCATCACCTCCCCATCACCCCTCATGCTTTCTCCCCCGCTCCTCCCCCCCTCACCACTCATCACCCCTCACGCTCTCCTCCATCACCTCCCAATCACCCGTCTCGCCCTTCCCCACTCGCTCCCTTCATCCTCTCCCCCTCTCACCTCCCAGTCATCCCTCTCGCTCTCTCCACGCCGTGCCAGTCACTTCGGGTGCCGGATACAAAGTTCTGGAGGTAATGTAAGCAATTCCAAGAGCACTTCCTCGCTCACCTTCCTCCGCCAGGTGAAAAGCAGTGACCAGGAGGCAGGTGCGCGTCAGTGCCACCTGCCACCCTAACCTTGCAGCGCGGCGAGGCCAGGTGGTCCGTCACGCGTCACGTATGCCACCACAGGGTCACGCATACATACGTACTTTGCATATATACGTGTACATCTGTGCATACTCACTCATTCATGCACACACACACACACACACACACACACACAGAGAGAGAGAGAGAGAGAGAGAGAGAGAGAGGATAAAATATGTAATTACTGCTACTCTTCATCTACCTATCTATTTATCTATCTACCTATCTATCTATCTAACTATCCATCTATCTACTCAATCATTTATTTCATTATTCATATCTTTATAATCTACCTATGACATCTCCAACACGAAGCTGACCAGATAGAATAGAAAGTCGAACAAAAAACGGTACTCCTTTTAAACACCACCACTACCACCAACAACAACAACAACACACAAACACACGCACACACACACGAGCTATCTATTCCACTCGCAAGAAAATAATTACTTTCCATTAGCAGTTCACTCCTTACACAACTCGAGATTCATGCAACGCCTTGTAATCTTGCCCTCTGTCTCTCATTACCTGGTTTGCGTGTTCCTCTGTAGATTACCTCCACCTTTCCAATTACACCACGCTAATCACTGGCAGGAAGAGGTAGAGAGAGAGAGAGAGAGAGAGAGAGAGAGAGAGAGAGAGAGAGAGAGAGAGAGAGAGAGAGAGAGAGAGAGAGAGAGAGAGAGAGTTAACAGTAAATCATTGACTCACGACGTATATAATAGACGTATCGTAAAAATGTTTTCCCTTCCTCCGTCTGCTCCCTCTTTCTTCTTCCTTCTTCCATCTTCTCTTTCTGTTTAGTTATGACTGATGTTCTTCCTTCAATTTATCCTCCTCTCCTTTTATCTCCCTTTATCTTCGTATCTATTTCCATCTCTCCACCTATTACCCCTTTCCTTTCCTCTCATCTTCCTGTACGTATCCATCTAATTCTATTCCTTGCCTCCTCCTCCTCCTCCTCCTTATCCTCCTCCTCCAGTTTATAGTCACTGATTCCACCTGCCCACACCTGGCCTCCGAGCGTCACAGGTAATGGCCAACCCTGCAAAATGTGTGTGACGGTTCCTGCCTTGCCGTGAAGTCTCGCATCACTTCCATTTCTTGGTCGCGTGCTGCCTGCCTCGCCTAATCTCGCCCAAAAGAAAAGACTCGTGGCAGCAGACAGTAAACAACAGGACCTGACTTTTAACTTTGAATGATAATACCTTTTAGAAATCATTACAAATATGCTTGGAGGTAAAGAGTTAAGGTTAGTGATTTGTATTTACATGTAGTACCTGAAAAATGTTGTTCATTATGTTTGGTTCGAGTGTACGCATGACTTCTACTATAACAGTGTGTGTCTGTGTGTGTGTGTGTGTGTGTATGTGTGTGTGTGTGTGTGTGTGTGTGTGTGTGTGTGTGTGTGTGTGTGTGTGTGTGTGCACCTACCCATGTAATCTGCGTGTGTATGATCATGAATCTCTCAGCTATCTGCTCTGCCTGACAGCTTCCTCCTCCTCCTCCTCCTCCTCCTCCTCCCCATCCTCACCCTCTTTCTCCTGAACCCTTCACGTGCACAGAACTGACAGATCGTTTATCTCGTTTGTGTGTTTGTGTGTGTGTGTGTGTGTGTGTGTGTGTGTGTGTGTGTGTGTGTGTGTGTGTGTGTGTGTGTGTGTGTGTGTGTGTGTTTGAGGCAGTTCAGTGAGTATAGTGGTTAGGTGTGGTCAGCGGCAGCACGGGGCGGGAGGGAGGAGCGCAGAGGGCGAGGTGACCCAATTCCCAGGCACAGTAACGAGTAATTTAATGTCTTCTGCGTTTGAGGAGGAACAGGAGAAGGTGGTGGAACAACAACAACAACAACAACAACAACAACAACAACAACAACTGACACATGGTACAGAACACACCTCACTGCACCAGGCTTAGCGAGTGATGTGGTACATGTCCAGCCAAGGGTACATTGATGAAGGGGATCGCAAGAATGTTCGGCAGAGAAGAGTGACGGAGTTTTGATCAAAGAGGTTATATCTGTATGGAAGGTGAAAGCTGGCTGATTAGTATAGAAATTTAGGTTTTCGGTCAGTACATCTCGTCAGGTTCTCTCTCTTTCGATCAATTACAAATCAAACATGGAGGAGTTGAAGCTTCGAGCCAGTGCAGGTTCCCCAAACTCTCCTCTTCCTTCAGTCAGTAAAATAAGAATGGTCAATCAAATAAGAAGAATCCCGTACCATTCCCTGCTGAGAAAGTCACTCGCCAAATAACGATAAAGACCTTAATGCAGGGGAGGAATACGGAAGTACATGGCACTTAGAGAAACCATCAGTGATCAAGGGAGGGAGACCTGCTGATGGGATTCCCTTATGGATCTTCAGTAAAGGTAAATACCAGTCATTCACAGCAACAGAACGACAGGAGGAGCCTTAAGATGAAGGGCCCTGGAGAAAAGCAGAAAAGGCAAGACGTTTGGTAACCATCACATCGGCAGAATGACGAGGAGAACCTTAAGATGATGACACACGCGTGGAGAATGACACAGAATGCAGAGATTGGGAAGCATCCACAACAAGAGACCAAATGGAAGGACACTAAAATGATGATATAGCCTGGAGAAAGACAGAGAAGGCAAGACGTTCGGTAACCACATATTGCGCCAGAATGACTGGAAGAAGCTTAAGATGATGACATACGAGTAAAGAGGCACAAAATAAAGGTAGGTAACCATCTACAGCAAGAAATCAACTTGAAGAATCCAAAGATGATGATATAATGTAGAGAAAGGCGCAGAATGGAAATAGCTAACCATCAACAACAACAACAACAACAACAACAACAACACAACTTGAAGAATATTATGATGATGAATGAAAGGCAAAGGGGACAGACGCTGGAAGCCACGTAAACTGGAGCCACAAAGTGATGGAGCCAGTCAGTCTTCCACCTCTTGTGATCCTTGGCAGATTAACTTATCGGCAAGTAAAAAGCTTCCTTAAAAAGGGCGGTGGTTGACTTAAAGGAAGGGAGGATCAACTAAAACAATCCACACCTTTCGACTGTGCGCCTTCGCCCCTCCCTCCTCTCTCTCTCTTTCTCTCTCTCTCCCTCTCTATCTCTGAGTGGGAAAAGGCACGCACTGGCTCCATCACTCTGTAGCTCCAGTTTACGTACAGCTGTAGAATGACTAGAAAGACCAAGAGATAATAACATAGAATTACGAGAGAGGCACGGAATACGAGATTAGTAACCACCTATACAGCAGCCGATCGACCGGAGAGGACGAAAGAATGCAGATGGTGGAAAGGACGAAATTACACACTCGAAAAATAAGTGGTTTAGAAAATATAGATTCCCGCCGAAGTATCGAAAGTTTTGGAAATCCCTCAGACCACAAGGGTTTCACCAGGATCCCTTCCATATGACGGCCAGAATGCAGTGATGGAATTACTACAGAGAACACCGCCCCTGGACATCCCTCGGTGGTCGCGCGAAGTCTTTTCCCCGGTGAGAGTTTGGAAAAGCCTCACAAAGCAGGGTATCTGTGTCATGACAGCGGCAGAACCCTGATACGCAATAGGTCTTTTTTTTATATAATCAGAGCATTTGTTATGACCATTGGGCCTTTTTTTTACTGTAATTCGAGGGCTTTTTATAATGGGACCTTTTTTATATATAACCTCAGGACCCTTTTTATAATCAGTGGGTCTTTTTTCTAATATTTTCTTGCCCTTGGTCTACCTCTTCCGTAAAAAAAATAAAAGATGAAACACGAAAACGGAAGGAAGAACACAAGACAACAGGAATGGAAGAAGGAAGAAGTGAAGGAGGAAGGAAGAAAATAGAAGGAATAAATGAAGGAAGAAGAAATTACAACTGCGTGATGGTTTGAAATATTACACCAGTCAATCATTGCTCTTTGGGCCGCGGAGAGTGTAACTTTAGTGGTGATGGTGGAAGTGATGGCAGTGGTGATGGTGACATTGCATTGTAAGAGTGGTGTGGAAACATTGCCCACCATTCAAGTGCTGTTTGGTTGACGATAACGTGACGTAATCTTATCTTTCTTCACATATATTGCTCTTTCCTCACGTGTTGTTTCACTCAAGATAACCTGACGCAGCGTAACTTTAATCTTTCTTCACAAATATTGCGCTTCTTACACGTGATGGGTTAAGGTAACATGACGTAACCTTAATCTATCCCCACAAATATTCATCTTTTTACTCGTGGTCACTTAAGAAAACATGACGTAACCTTGATCTATTCAGAAACATATTCCTCTTTTCTACTCATGGTGGCTTAAGGAAACATGACATAACCTTAATCTATCCACACAAACATTCCTCTTTCTACTCGTGGTCGCTTAAGGAAACATGACATAACCTCAACCTATCCCTTACCAAAGTGAAGTCATTAAGTAACCAGCACACCAAACCCTCGTAATCACTGGAATAGGTCTAAGGTAAACTGGCAATTACCTCCCTTCCTTACGGCCCAACACCTGGCGCTCCTTTCGTTCGCCAGAGCTGTTAATTACACATAGTCGCTCTTCCCCCCGCGGGCCAAACCACGAGCGACTCCCACGCGCGCATCTGAGGAACAGTTACACGCCAGCCACACTAAGAAGGGCGGCTGTATGTTAGGGAGAGGGGAGAGGGAAGAGAGGAGAGGAGAGAGGGGAGAAGAGGATGACAGGAGCGGCGATGAACGTTCACATATCAGGTTCATGTGCGTGTATCTGTGCTATTACCGCTCATGGCGTGGTATAGTGTGTGATGTATGTCTGTAAGTATGTACGTAAACACGGCGATTCGTTAGGGATAGCAAAGATTTATCGCATGGCGTGATTTATGTCTGAATATCGATATCCTAGTCCTTCCGTGATACACTACGAGAGAAATTAATACTACCTACACATCCTCCTCCCCCAGGTAAGCCTCCCGGCACTCCAATACCTGCACGTTGCTCACAAGAACCGCGTGTCTTTTCGCCCCAATAACACAGTTTCCCCGCAGTGCCTTGCCCGCCCGGAAGACTACCAAGAACCGGTTATTCGATTCACCTCCCCAGTCCCCGCACGCCGCTGGCCACTTGACCCCACTGACTCTGCCAAATTGGACCATCGGGAGTTGAAAGGCCTGATAGTCAATCGCAGGACGCCTACAGGTCTGAATGAAGGGTTGAATGCTGGTCTCCTTCACTGGGCTTGGTTCACAATCTCACAGAACCTTGCCGGACCCTCAGGAGCTCCAAGAAACAGTTAATCACTGGGTGGCCATATGCTAATGGAGGTCTCCTTTGTGCAGCTCTTGTGGCTACTGTGGCTGAGGGGTTTGGTGGTGGTGGTGGTAGTGGTGGGAGCCTCATCAGTCAGGAGTGTCGCTGTGTCTGTTATCACGTCACCCAGTCATGCAGACACAGCTCAAGGGATTCCCAGCCATTTTCACTGCTTCCGCGTGGCTCTGCTCCACTTCCACCGCCTTGAAACGACGTGCCTTAATTTAACCACAGCGGCAATCCAGGCAAAGGCGAGGTCTGCAAGCTGACGCGTGTGCCTTAGGTCTTCGATTTTCTCAAGCAAGGCGTGCCGCAGGTCAACTTTTTGCACTTCCACAACCTCCCTCATTATCGCCACCACTGGAAGCTCGTCTGGGCCGCGGCTTCCAGCTGTGCAAATAATTGAATGAACGTACTAAAACTGCATCGCCTGCTCCGACCAGCGTGAAGGTGATCTGTAAGTGGTCCATTGTGTGTTCGACCTACTTTTCTATTGTGTACTGTCGCATGTAAAAAGAAAAAAGTACTTAAGAGTTATATCACCTTGAGACACTAACACACACACACACACACACACACACACACACACATCAATACTCCCCGGTAATACGAGCATCGGTTACCCGGCTAGTCGCTGCCTGGACAGGAGTAAGACTAGTCCTCCCACGATACCCGCGGGTGCTGACCATACTTTTCCCCCCACCGCTGCGCCAATGAGGTCATGTGGCTGTAGTGGCCAGCGGATCTCACGGGAGTTTCATGAGGGGCCATGTTCCGGCTGGCTCGGTCCGGCTTGGCTCAGCTCAGGCCTCCAGCGGCTACATTCCTGGCGTGATGAGAAGCGGGGCGGCCGAGTGGAAGACCGCAGCCTCTGTGTTCAATGTATGTGTAATTGTCTGGCCCGCAGGCTGCCAGATACGTACACATGAGAGACACCTACCATGCAACGCCCACCCTGATGTTCCTGGCCATCGTGTGAGAGTCTAGTAGGGACACGGAGAGGGAACAGGTGAGGGATAAAGGCAGGTAAAGGAGTATAGGAGATCAGTAGAAGGGATAAAGAAATTCGAGTTATCCCCTGATCTTCGTCGCATAATATGAGAAAGAGAGACAGAGAAGACAGGTAAGAGGAGAAAGGGAAGTAGAGGGAAAGTATACATGAGAGAAATCAGTAGGAGAGAGAGAGAGAGAGAGAGAGAGAGAGAGAGAGAGAGAGAGAGAGAGAGAGAGAGAGAGAGAGAGAGAGAGAGAGAAATTCGTATTACCTTTTCCTTAGTTACTTTCAACAAAATTATTCTAGCCAGTAACCTACACCCATCAACACCACCACCACCCTCACCACCAACAACAACACTCCCACACCTCCATTATCACCAACCCTGCACTTATACACCCACCTTCCCATTCACCACCTCGCCCATCTCCCCACCCCAGTCCACCTATCCACAGCTTGAGACGACGCTCCACCACCTACACTAGCATGGGTACGGTTGTTACAGTATCGGTTAGAAGTCGGGTAATATTCTGAACTCTTTGGCGTTGTGTTGTGTGTGTGTGTGTGTGTGTGTGTGTGTGTGTGTGTGTTTACCTTTTTCACTGCTTATGACACACAGTTCTTGACTTAACAAACTACTCTGACACATATCATACCAGTTACTTAAGCACATCCTAACCTGCTCTTGATCTTGCTCCTCCTCCTCCTCCTCCTCCTCTTCTTTTCGTTCAGCAATCACTTCCGAACATTATACTGGCTAGATAGTGGAAACCCTACTCTTTTAATCCATTTTCCTTCACGTGAATGACTGATTAAGATTTCATGCAAGGCTTTTAGTGTTGTGCAGAGCTGCGTGTCGTAGTGAAAGGACCAAATCATACAATACTTCAAAAACCCGTCACTGTGTCTTTTTAGGTTCGTCAGCAAATCAAGGAACTTATAATTGTGATTGAAGTGGCTAATTTTAAGATTTTGCGCAAGGTTTTTTAGTGTTGTGTAGTGATGCGTATCGTAGTGAAAGGGCTAAATCATGTAATACTGTGAAGATTCGAAAGCTTTGTGTTTTTTTTTTTTTTTTTTAAGTTGGTTAGCGAATGAGAAGACTTGTGACTGATGGGAAAGACTAAATAAAGTGAAAACACGTGAGATACATTGCACGACTATTGTCCGCAACTGTACATTCACACTCCCAGCCATGAAAGGTAGAGAGTCCAACATTCTCATCCACCCACACACACACACACACACACACACACACACACACACACACACACACATTTAATTAATTAGTTTATTGACACAGGAGTACCAAAATGATATATCAGCAAAAATAAATAACACAAAACAATACATAATACAAAACAAGACCCAGAACAACGAAATACAACATGCTACACATCTATCCTCTATCTAAACAAATAAAATAACAAGACACACACACACACACACACACACACACCGATCATATCATCACACTAACCCGTTCGCACATTCTTCTCGGTCACAGCCCACACTCACCCGTGACGACTTTCAATAAATCAGCCCAAGTCATTGTTAGTATATACACGTTTCCCAATGAACATTTACTTCCTAGACCCCGCGTGCTCAATCAAATGCCACTTTCTCCCCCAGTGATATTTTACGGTGAGGATTGTACACACAGAAAGGAAGTCAAAACCTGATGAAGTTCCTTGCTGTGTTATTATCGTATGCTTGGTTCATTTTCCACGCCACGAACGACACGTCACGCCATACTTATTGGTGTACTTGCTGAATTATGGGAGTTATTAGTGTATGGCGTGGAGTGTAACACTTGGATGTACGTACGTGAGAGAGAGAGAGAGAGAGAGAGAGAGAGAAGGGGGACGGGAGGAAGCAATATCAACGTAAATGAAAGAACAAACTATAAAACCGGCTGAAACCACAGATAAGAAAGAATTAAACTTTTAATCTTCTAATAAACCTGAATGAACACTAGTCAGACTGATAATGCATGGAAAAAGAGGAGAGAGAGAGAGAGAGAGAGAGAGAGAGAGAGAGAGAGAGAGAGAGAGAGAGAGAGAGAGAGAGAGAGAAACTACACTGGAGACATAATCAAGTGAAGGACCACCCGGCCGCACCATGAGATACAGTGACAGTCTTGGGAGGCCGGCCCATCAATAATAGTGTGACCAAATTCCAGCTCCAGCTCGGGACGGCTCTCACACCAGGCACTCGGTAAATAGGTAAACCACTTGGCCACCTGCAGGAACCGGTCACACACATATACACACCCACATGTTTAATTCTGATGCGGGCGCTTTTTTTTTTTTTTTTTTAACCAATTTTTTGCTAATTCTCGAAGCTATTTTTACGATCTAGTTTTCTATTTTTTTTTTTTTTATCTATTTCTTCTATCATCCAGACTTATTTCGTATTTGTGAGTGTGTGTGTGTGTGTGTGTGTGTGTGTGCTCTCACCACGCAGGAGGCAGCGGTCAGGGCGGTCAGGGCGGTCAGGGAGGGCAACACTGAATCCATTACACTGCTCACCCCCGGTAATTAGTGTTCTCGAGGCGCTCAGGAAGGAATCAAATCACCGCTTTAGCATTCCTGGCGTCCATTGTGATCCACGCCGCCGCTCCCCGCAACAATGGCGCGGGACGTGAACAAACCCAGAGGCAGCCATTCATGGAGATTCCCTGAGTTCCGGCAAGGTATGGTGTAGGAGAGAATGTCGGTGTTTGGATGTCAGGCAGATCGCGTTGATAAAGCAGTCACTCTCACGGGAAATATTAAATTGAAGGGTCATTTCATCAGTCAAGGAAGAAATATTTGCTTCGATTTCAACATTTTCTACATAAGTGTGAGGATGTTGATATATAGAAATTAGGTATATAATGTCAATAAAGCAATTATTCGTAGGAAAATTAAAGCATTTTTTTTTCATTTAAATGTTTGTTGTAGCAATGTGAGAATTTTCTGTAGTGATGTGAGGAGAATGTTGATTACTAGAGAACGGGACTACCACGCTCAGAGATGAAATACTGACTCCCACGAAAACTGTTACATCACACACGTATTTCAACAGTGAGAGAAGAAATATTTGCTTCGGTTCCACCATTTCCGATAACAACGTGAGAATGTTGATCTTTGGAAGACATGAACATCGTGTTTAAACATAAGACAGTCACGCCCACGGAAAATATTGCATCAATCTCATTTGAACAATCTAAAACGAAATATTTGCTTTGACATCAACATTCACCACACTGCATAACACTTTGCGTGGCAGTGTGAGGCAATACTGATATCTGGAAAGTAGGATCTTAACAATTAAAGATTAAACTCTCATTTCCCACAAAAAAAAAAAATCTCCTTTAATAACTCAGGAAAAGAAATACCTATCTAGAAATAATACTGTTTCTAGTCTTTTTTTAACTACATAACACAACAAAAACACGAAAGACAAGAATATAACAACAAAAAATTAAATTCGCACTTCCACCAATAAAATATCAAATCAAACCTCCACTTAGCAACTCAAAAAGGGATATTTCCTTCTATTACACTTCTCCATGTTACGTAAGACTATACAAAACACAATAACCTCCTTCACCCCTCGTACAGTCTTACCCTGAGGCACCAGAGACAACGCCTTAAGCCTTTTACTGGTAATGACACAATGACGCCTGCCAGCCAGCGAACTGTCTCCTCCCTCCCGCTAAAAGAGAAAAAGAGAGAATACAGATTTGAAGATACCTTGAAACTCCTTTATTTAACAAGGCCGAGTCGTGGGAAAAGGGAAATACAGATTCATGCAAGGAGTTTCAGAGAATAAGATAGAAAAAAAGAAAAAAGAGTCAAAAAAGCATGTGATTACGTTAAAAAATTGTCTACGGTTAGATAATACTGAATGAATGAGATTAGCGTAAACAATATGTAAAAAAGTTATAGACGATTATGTAAAAAAAAGTGATTTGAGGTGAAATAACATTGAATACAAATGCTTGAGCCTCAGACCAGTGTTTTGTTCACCTGGTCAGCCTTTGCCTCTGTCTCACCACTTAGCTGGGCTTCTGCCAAGAGTAAGGGCGATGTACCACCACGCAATCCACATCACTCCCACTCCCGGCCCCTCCTTCCATCTTCCCTCCCTTACTCATCCTCCTCTGGCATCTCTTACCCATTCTCCTTATTGTTTTATTGTTTTTCTTATTCTGCTCTGGCTTCTTTCTTCTTTTCTTTCTGTATTATTCTTCTCCCTTTCTTATCTAATATTTCTTTTTCCTCATTTTCTTTTCTTCTCTTTCCCTTTCTTATCCAACGTTCTTCCTCCCAAGCTCTTCACTCCTCCTTCTCCTCCTCATCTTTTCCTTTCTTATTATGCTTTCTTATTCTTCCTTATCTCTTCTCTCCTCCTCCTCCTCCTCTTCCATCATGGACAGATCTTCGTGGGAAGCCAATTTGCCGCAGCAGGAGAATTTTCTCACGCAATAACACAAACAAACGAGATGGATGCTACAGAGAAGAGAAGAGAAGGAAGAAAAGAAGAGAGAGGAGAGAGGAGAAAATTATACTACTACTACTACCACTACTACTACTACTACAACTGTAATGATGGTAGTAGCAAAAACGATAGTAAAGAAGTAGTAGTAGTAGTAGTAGTAGTAGTAGTATTTGTTGTTGTTGTTGTTGTTCTTGTTGTCGCTGTCGTGAGAGCGTCAGGGCGTGGGATGTGCTTATGTCACCCTGGTCCTAATATAGTGGTAGTGGTGGTGGTAGTGGTGGTGGTGGTGGGAAGCAGGCTGGATAAAGGACTTATTACTAATGGTGGTGGAGACGCGAGGTCTGCTTAACTGTCGCTCATCCCCATTAGAAATAAATAAACAAACGAGCGAACCAGTTAAGTTCTGCAAATATCTTCTCCTCCTCTTTCTCCTCCTTCTTCTCCTCCTCCTTTTGTTTGTCTTCCCTGCGCGGTCGGGACTACCTCACCACCTGCTCACTGTGTACCAAGTAACACCCCTCTCCCCCCCCCACCACCAGCTAAACACACACAAACACCTGCCCACATCACCTCAAGCTTCCTCCCGTCCCGTGGCAATGAAAGACTTACTACAGCGCGACCTCTTGTGTCTGTTGTTGTTGTTGTTATTGTTGTTGTTGTTGTGGTGGTGGTGGTGGTGGTGGTGGTGGTAATGTTGTTGTTGTTGTTGTTGTTGTTGTTGTTGTTGTTGTCGTGGTGGTGGTGGTGGTGGTGGAAGTAGTAGTAGTAGTAGTAGTAGTAGTAGTAGTAGTAGTAGTAGTTGTAGCAGTAGTAGTAGTAGTAGTAGTAGTAGTAGTAGTAGTAGTAGTAGTAGTAGTAGTAGTAAAGTAGACAAGTAGTAGTAAAGTAGCAGCGTGATAATAGTTATTCTTATACATTTTTTTTTCTTATCATCAATACTACATCACCATTTTTTAACAGAAGCTTCAATTGTTAAAGACTTATCAATGCATTCACATGTCAATGAATGCTGAATAAAGAACTAAGACCAGCACCTTTACCATTTAAACCCCATTATGTTTAAAGCTCCAGACTCACTATTACAAGATGCACTAATTACTTCATAAGATTTTAGGGACATATTATTGAAAAGCGAGAGATATTTAACTCTTACACAGCACAGTAACTGATGCTTCCGGGAGTGGGAGGCTTTAAAATGCGAGAGCGTCACTTGTTACAACGTGAGGTGGAGAGCCTGGCGCAGACTTGTATGGGTGGCGTGAGGGCAGAGATCCGTTACATGTGGGGACCCGTGTGTGTGTGTGTGTGTGTGTGTGTGTGTCCACTATTACAATCACCACCACCACCATCCCCCACAGTCACTACTACTACTACTACTACTACTATAAGGATCCCTATATAGCCTTTGGAAGTGTGTGATGTGGGTCCGGTGAACGGGATAGGGAGGCTGGACGGGGAGGTGAATGCCCACGCTTGAGTATCGCAGGCTGGTGCTAATACTATGGGCACATTACCGCATCGCCGCCTGTAGGGACCTGACCTTCTCCCTAACCACAGCATACCGTTCAGTTTCACCTCAGCGTTCTCAGCCCGCTTACTTACAAAGTCGATAGAGTTCCCAGACTTTGACGAGGACGAAATCTCAATACTAGCCTTGTTTCGTGGGGAGATTTGGTACTAATAGTCATACAGCTCTTGGTTTAATCTGAGTCGTGGATCTGTTTGTGTTTTAGTTAGTCATTCCCTTCGTCTTCGTTCGCCTCACCTCTTACTCCTACGTAATCGCATCTTCACCATTTCCATATTCATGCCAGCGCCCCTCGACACACCTCCTCCACCATTATGTTCTTCTATGGTGTTACTTCACGTTTCATTCATCCTCTGTTTATTTCCCTATACAGTCACCACGTTGTTCTATTCCTTGACTTTTCTACATCTCTTGCCTGATGATCACAGGCTGCCTTGCGATGGTCGGCAGGCTGTGTTGTTGTTTTTCTTCCTTTGTTTTCCCTTGTGTTCGTTTTGAGAGGTTGGCGAGTGTAGAATGCAGCATTATGTAGTGAATTAGTGTTTCTCTCTTCCTTCTCCTCTTCCTCCTAATTCTCCTTCACCTTCCCCAGCTCCTCCTCTCGTTTTCTTTCTCCTTCACCACCACCACCACCAACTCCTTCGCTTCCTTCTCCTCGTCCTCCTCCTCCTCCTCCTTAGGGAAAGGCAAGAACCGAGGGCCCGCGCTGCTGAATGGAACAGACCCACTTCGTTCATCACTCCAACCCTCTGCTGACTCTTGGGGCAGACGCTGATCAGAGGCCGTAAGCAAACCCATGGAACCACACACACACACACACACACAGGAACCGTAATGTTAAATCAATATCAGCAAACTCTGAGGCACGCGAGTCTATTGTAGCGTATCTGAGACAACACTTGGCTTCCCCCCCTTCCCTCTTTCCACGCACCTTGCACCTGCTGACCCGTCCCCCCCCACCTCACCTCTCTCCATTCACCTGCCTACCTACCAGCCTGCTTGCCCGCCCCTCCCCCACAATAACTCCCGAAACACACCTGCTCCCGCCGCGTGTGCATTCAAGGCAGTTTCTCATGTTGACTTAATGTGATTTCCGGGTGCGTGGTGGTTATGTTGGTGGTGGTGGTGGTGGTGGTGGTGGTGACGATGGTGCTGGTGGTGGTGGTAGTCATACTGTCTTCAAAGGTAATTTCTCATCCAATGGGAAAAAGAAGAGATATATATTATTACCGAATGAAGGAACGGAGGTAGCGATAATAAATATACTGAGAATGTTGACGGTGGGAAGTGAGAGATACAATAGTACAAAAGTATTTGACGCTCATTTTTTTTTTTTTTTTTCATCTAAAAGTAAACGAGTTATGAAGTGACCATGAAAAGAGAGAAGCAGCTCACGTATGCAAGATAATCATACGTGTTTGCAGTGTTAACAGGAGCGGATACGAGACGTTAAGTGATGGACGGAAGGAAAATAGAAGACAGGTGGTCGGAGGACGAGCAGCGCAAGACCAGTACAGAGAGGAGCAATAATGTAATACTTCATACGAATAACGTTTCTTGGAGATGAGCGCGGCCATTACAAAACCCAAAAAGCAGTAGTAGGCTCAAGTAAACACTGTGATGTGTACAATTAGCTGGCACGTAAAAAAAACAGGCGATGACAGAGCGCGGCGAGGAGAACAGCGCCGACAGGTGAACAAAGAGTGGGGGGCAGCATGGAGCAGCAGCGCACACCGCTAAGCAAAGTCCTGGTGCTTTCATCAACAGCAGCGATGTGGTGCGTGGCGTGAGTATATACAACCGCACGAGTACAGGCCAGCCCGCAGCCTCGCCTCCTCCAGCCGTGTTACAAAAAAGAAAAAGAAAATAAAAGACAACATCCCACGCGATAATAGGTGTTCCCGTTACCCTGAACCGCCGGGCCTACCGCAGGTGGTGCTCTAACTTTTGTCTTTATCTTGCAGGCGCCTCGTGCATAGCTACACCACGACTGAGAGGCGCTCGCTGGCCAGGTCTTCGGTGACACAACAGCACGCGGGGTGACGAGTCCTGCTTTTGGTGAGCGACGATTGGTGATCCCGATGGCCAGCAAGGTATTGCACCACCTGACCTACGCGGCACTAGCGGTTAAAGTATATAATAGCGTTTGATAATTTAACCGTCACCTGCGTAGAGCAAACAGTCATGCTGTACGTGCTCACGTGACACGGAAGTTGTCGACATTCCCGCGTCGAGAAGTCACGATTTCAACTTTCACAGAACAAAATAAAAGGAAAAAAATGTCAACAGTTTCTTTTGTCTCTGGATGCTTGCTGTAAAAAGATATCCAACATATCATCGTCATCAGTCTCTCATAACAAAGAGTAAAGAGCAGAAGTAGGGATTTCTATAATGCCAACGACTCCTGCCAAAGAAAGCACTCCACGGCTTCATCTCAAAAGCAGAAAGCAAGAAAGACATCATGTGAAAGGAAACATAATGCCCAAGAAAGGCAGTCAAAACTTCACGTATGCAAAAGCTACCAACATTTTCATGTAAAATCCGTTACTGCTTATCAGGGCGTTCATTCCCGCGATTATCCACTCACTTTGCGTTCACTGATGTGTGGCAAACTTTCACGAGGAGTTCGTTTTGTAAATGATTTTAAACATTCACTTATAAAAACTGGAGGACTCTTCTTTATTTACTGACTCCACTTTCCCTCTTTCTCCAACTCAATCTTCTCAATAATCACGACCACATAGTGGCGGTCACCCATCCAAGCACTAAGCCCACCGCTGCTTAACCTCGCTGATCGAAAGAAAAGCGGTGTATTAAATGAACATGGTACGGTCGTTGGCGCACATACACACACACACACACACACACACACACACACAAACACACACACACACTTGTTCTCGCCCTGCTGAGGCCCTGAGGAGCGACCCCCCAACCGTTGGCATACCAAATCGAGTGTTCTGCATCAAGAAAGCGTTTCGTGTGTAGTGTTGTTGAGGCAGTGAGGCGAGGCGCTGAGAGGCGCCTGAGAGGCGCTGGGCTATACAAGGGGCTCGGGTTTTGCTCCAATGTGTTCCTGTTTCCGTGTGGCATCGTGACGCGTGATGAAGACTGCAGTGTGAGTGAGAAAGTTCAGGTTATGTTGTGTAGAGAGAGAGAGAGAGAGAGAGAGAGAGAGAGAGAGAGAGAGAGAGAGAGAGAGAGCAAACACTGACAAACAGAAAGACAAAAAAAAATAAACAAAACAAATAAAATGACATATATAGATACTGTACTGTGAATGAAAGGAAATAGTCATGGGTAATTAAGTCAAGAGAATGTAAATATAAAAAAAAAAAAAGACAAAGAAATAAAGGCATTTGATTAGCGGGCCACCACCTGACGTCCACCACACAATACAGAATAGGACTTTCCTCTCCCTGCCTCTCCCCCTCCGCTCACCTCTTCTCCCCTCGTCATCCTCTACAAAGTTTCATATTTCTCCCCTACCCTCCCTTACCCCTCCTCTCTCGGTCATTCCCCCCTCCTCCTTTTATTTGTTTTCTTCCTTCTTTTCCTTCTTTCTCCTTTTTATTTATCCTCCCTTTCCCTCTTCCTTCCTTTCCCTTCTTGTCCTCCTCTTCCTCTTCCCTTCTTGTCCTCCCCTTACTCATCCTTGCGTCTTCTCCTTCCTTTTTCTCTTCCCTTCCTCTCTCCCTTTTTCTCCTGCCCTTCCTCCTCCCTTCTTATCCTCTCCTCTTCTTCCTACCGCCTTATCCTCCCATTCTTCCAGCCTGTTTGTCCTCTCCTTCCTCCCTTTCTTCCTCCTTTCGTGTCCTTCCTCTTCTCCCTTCTTGTCCTCTCTTTCCTTCTTCCTTCTTGTCATCCCCTACCTCCTCCCTTACTTCTCCCTTTCCCTCTCCATCTTTCCCCCTCAGTAATGTGTAGGCCTTTCCTCCATCACGCCGTCCCCTGCTGCCCGTTAAGCAGTGTCCCGCCGTGTTACCAGTGAACATAACGCCAGCTGTCGGCCTTCCTGGGAGAGAAGCCCACATCATAGTAAGTGTTATATTATACAGACTTGACCGGCGTTATGTCATTACCGTAAACACAAAGTCGTGTCAAGGAGTTAATTGCGCCTTGAAATTGCCCACACCTGTCATATGAAATTGGCTTGTTTTTCTTCGTTAGTGACTCGACGTACTTCTTGGAGCAAACGTGGATGACGAGGCTTTTCTTACGTGCCATGCTTCGTCTGTCTTTCTCTGTTTCTTTCCTTTTTTTCCTTCCTCCATCAGGTGTCTTCGTTTCAGTGCGCAGACACACACGGGTGCTGCAGTGTTTCGCGCCAGACACACACATACACAGACACTACGGAATTCTTAACCTATTTCTGTTGTATTTTTTATTTTTCCCAGTATACGATTTAAACTGTTTCAAAAGAGCTGTACTAACACACCTCCGGAATGAAATTGACCAACTTTCTGTAATCTCCAGTAATTAACTTTTTTTTTTTTTTTTTTTTTGAGAGCGGCACAATGAGCGGGCTTTTCTCTCATTGCTGTGCCCTGACCAGACTTCCTGCCATCTGGAAGAAATTAATAAAACTAAAACATAATCATGTTTGAGGAACTCTCGCACTGACACAATTGCATCGCCAGAGTTGCGGCTTCCAGGTTCTTGTGGCGAGTAACACCAACATTTGATGACGTCCCCGGGCCCTGTGTGGCCCTGCGGCCTGCGTGACGCCGGCGCCAGGTGGGGGGGTGTACGCCACGCCGCCCCACCTGTTGCCGTTGCCAGGCGATGGTGTACAGATGGCGTCGAGACTCCTGTCCCCCACCGCCAAAATTATGTTCTCGTACTTCCCACTGACATAACTAACGGAGGCGACACATTCTTACTTCAGCAAGCGCGGAAGTGGCGGCCTGATGGTGACCGCCGCCGCCCTCACCTCAGACGGAGGGACGCGAGAGCCACTGTGCCACTGCCGCATTTAAAGCGAAAAAAAAAAGTTAGATAATTCATTTATAATTTACAAGTTTATGCCAAGAAGAAAACTATTAGAACATTAATTTTTATTCAACATATTTATGCCATTTTCTCAACTCATGTTTCTCATCTGATGTAATTTATACTTTTACATATTCACATATTTCACACCTGGTTGCCCAGGTTGTCTTCATGTACTGAAAAGCTACACCTGTCATGTTCTTTTCGCATCCACCCCCATGCCCTACACTTGCAGAAGTACTGAGGAAGCAATCGTGCCCTTCACTACCTCGTTAGCAAGATATAAGAATGCAGAGAAAGTTGCAGAGTGAACACCACGAGCACATTAACGAAATATAATTCTGGGTACGAATCAGTAAAATTGTGACAAAGAGAGAAAATAACAACGTGAATGATAGAAAAAAAAAAATACGTCTCATTAGAAAATAAAATAATAGAAAAAGAACAGAACAAGTAAAAGAGTAATGCACAGGAAAGAAAAACGAGATGAGAAAGTCAGCCAGTGGGAAAAGAAACAAATGTGAGTCACGATGAAGAGGAAGTGACAATACTGATCCAGAGAGAGAGAGAGAGAGAGAGAGAGAGAGAGAGAGAGAGAGAGAGAGACCAAAACCATAACCACTCTGCCATCACACATCAAGAAAAACTTAACTAGTACATCCGATTTTCTCATCACAAAAAGGGAGTGGCAAGATGGATGCCTTCCCCCTTCATGTTATGTTCCGTCCTGCTGCCATCTTGAACACTGAGAGAGAAAGGAAAAAGAGACCTTACTGCCTGACTGACACTGCACACCACAATGCTCTTCCATTGAAACAAACACAAGGGAAAAGACGAATAACCTAACACTAATACCTAATATGTACCGGCTTACTGACACCTGATACTTAATACCTAACTAATATTTAACACTTATTATTACAAGGCTTCACTGATATTAAAAACAAGATTGGAAAGCACTGGTTCTCAAATAAATTGGTAAAAGAATTAAACAGCCCCAGTAATCAGGTTGTCAGTGCCGAATCATGAAGGAAGTTTAAAAGATGAGACAAATTTATAGATAGGAATGCCACGTGTAGACCTGATGGCTAATTCTTCCATGTAAGAGGGAAGTCAGGCCGAGGGCAACAACAAGGCTGAAACAGTGCCCCATTGAGGATGGCCGTGTAGTCACAAGGGTTATTCAATATCTGAGAGGTGCCTTGAAACCTTCCTCTTCAAGCTTCCCTTATTTTCTTAACCCTTTGACTGGCATTTGGTACATCTTCCCTTAACTGCCAATCATTCCGAGACGCCTTGACTTTAAACTGGGTAGAAATTGCAAAATCTATCCTTTTTTAATCCCCTTCTTTCTTGTAGGTGCTTATAAAGATTTCATGCATTACTTCTGGTGGTGTTAATTGCTTCGTATCGCAGTGAAAGGGTTAAGTTCCTGTTTTACTTTATTTAAGGAGAATTCAAAGTAGTAAAACGCTTTAACAATACAAACTTGCAACCCTCGTGTTTTGCCGCGTCATGTCATCCTAGTCTAGCTAACTGATCCCTCTCCCTCACCTCTCTGCTTCCACCACTCCGTCCCCCCCCGTCATGTCTCGCCTGCCGTGACTACAACCCTGCATGTAATCGGTGGCAAGAGTGGATGAGGAGGTAAAGGAAAGAAGGGGAATGAGAGAGAGAGAGGGAGAGAGAGAGGAAGAGAGAGAGGGAGAGGAAGAGGGAGTGGGAGAGGGAGAAGGAAGGGTACCATTTGACCTCTCACCTTGACCTGCATGTGAGAGAGAGAGAGAGAGAGAGAGAGAGAGAGAGAGAATCAGGCAGACGAACTGGCAAACAAACAACCAATTAATCAAACAAACAAACAAGGAACAATGTCATTAAAGAGAAGCGGAGAACGAAGAGGGAGTGAAGGAGGCGACGACGGTGAATGGAGGGGATGGGAAGGAGTGAGAGGGAGGGAGAGCGAGAGGAGCAGGGAGGGGAAGGGGGAGGGCCAGCGTGAGTAGCGGCTTAGGTAAGGGGGAAGGGGGAGAGTAATGGAGTGGTGATAACGGGTAACCCAGAGAACACACTCCTGCCTCGTCATTCGGCTGTCTGTCTGCCTGTCTGTCTGTTTGCTTGAAGGATCGAGTAGTAGTAGTAGTAGTAGTAGTAGTAGTAGTAGTAGTAGTAGTAGTAGTAGTAGTAGTAGTAGTAGTAGTAGTAGTAGTAAAAGAGGAATGGATGGTAGTGTACTATAGTAGTAGTAGTAGTAGTAGTAGTAGCAGTAGTAGCAGTAGCAGCAGCAGCAGCAGCAGCAGCAGCAGCAGCAGCAGCAGCAGCAGCAGCAGCAATAACAACAGCAGCAGCAGCAGCAGCAGCAGCAATAGTAGTAGTAGTAGTAGTAGTAGTAGTAGTAGTAGTAGGAAGCAGCAGCAGCAGCAGCAGCAATAGCAGTGAAGAAGAAAGAATGGATGGTAAGTGTTGTCAGTGGAGGATATGGAGAGAAGGAATGGAGGATTAGGGCAGGAAGAAGATACTATACCAGCAGAAGACTTAAACACCACGTGAGGAATCAGCTTCACGTAGGGACACAATCCTTAATCCACAGGTTACGTGTTTGCGATCACAGGTCCCATTCACAAGACCTGCGCTGGCTGGTTCAGGGCTGGCGATGAAGACGAGACTGCTGACGACAGTAATGGCTGAGAAAGGAACTTAGGTATGCTTTCTCACCCTTATTATCATTGCAGCATGGACTACTCGCCTCTCGTAGCGTACTAAAAGCGAGAGAAGAGCGAGAAGGTAAGTTTTTAAACACTCACCCTTCGTTATCATCGCTACAACATTACTCGCCTCTCGTAGCCTGGATGAAAGTGCGCAACAGATAAGCTTTCAAAGTGCCATTAAGTAAGAGTAGTACGTGTAACAAGAAATGAAGTGCGTGCGATCCCCAGCAGAATGTGGGTCATGGCAGCAGTGACTTCAATATGGCTGTTCCTTTACTGGCAAGTCCGTTCATCCTCAGCAAGCCAGTGACCAGGAATCGAGGTGAACCGCTGAGGCCTTGAAAACCAGTACTGAGCAGATGGGGGTGGCTCCTCCCCGCCTGCATCCATCCCCAACCCCCAGCTCGCCCCTCTCCACCTCCTGCCCGCCTGTACCTGCCTCCGTGCCTCCCTGACTCCCTCTCTGCTCGCTTGCCCTCTTTTCTCCTTGCTATTATTCTGTTCAGTCTTCTTCTTTTTTTTTTTTTGTGCTTTTGACTAGATTCCTGTTTTATATATATATATATATATAGAGAGAGAGAGAGAGAGAGAGAGAGAGAGAGAGAGAGAGAGAGAGAGAGAGAGAGAGAGAGAGAGAGAGAGAGAGAGAACGTTTTTAGTCCTCTCTTCCACACCAACGTGTCTTCCTCTCATCTTTTCTTCTCTTTTGTTCCTTTCCTGCTTCATTATGCTGTTCAGTGCTCGTTCAGTGTTTCGTGTGCTTTTGACTCATATTGCATGCTCTTAGAGTCCTCCCTTCCACACCAGCCTGTATTCCCATCGTCTTTTTATCTTTTATGTCCTCTTTTCAATCCAGCTCATTTAATCCCAATCACAAGATTCAATCTTTTGTCCATACAGTTCAGGTTCCTGATTTTACGAGTGGTCCTGGCCGCGCCCTCAGCCACCCAGCCTCGTCCCCCGGGTGGTATGCGGCGGACAGGTATTGAGGCAGCGAGCGACCTTGGCAATGACCGGGGCACCGCTATCCGGGAGGGGGGACGGAGGAAGGGACGGCCCAGGAGAGGGAGGTAAGAACTGTTACTCCGTCTTGGAGAGTACGCACGTTGCAGCGATTGCAGAAAGCGATGAGAGCTACGCCATTATTATCAAGCACGCCATTACCTGTAGAGCCTTGTCGTGTAGAAAGTTTTAGCTCTTATGTCAGTGTTCTGAGACTCAAAGCTTTCATTGGGGCTCTTTTGAGAGGCCCGAGAGATTATTAGTCGGGTTCTCGTGATGTTCTATTGCCAGTGACGATGAAAAATGCACGTTCAACTATCATTAGAATCATGAAGACACCTCTAGATGCTCCCGGTACCGTAAACCTGTTCAAAATATTCCAAATAATGGACCAAAATGTTTGAGAATGAGGAACTTCTTTAGCAACTCAGTGATTGCACCTTGAACATCATGAGTGGAAGGGAAAGCTGCTTGATAATCTGACCCAGCAGTATCAGGAATTATACCAATGAAAGCTGGTTTCTGTGATGAAGCTCCTGATCACGTGCACTGGTTGCTGTCAATGTAGTGCCCCGAGGTACAGTTGCCTCAGGAAATGATGGCAGTGATGTTATATTTTAGAAAATGTCCCGGATAAAAGATCAGCAACAGTCAATTTCCTCGTGTCGTTCCGGGGCTCTTAACCCTTTCACTGCAATTTGTCACATGTTATATTAATTACTACTAACCACTCTGCGACATTTCTCCTTCTACATCCATTGTCATTTACATTAGCTACAAAAATTATAAGATCTATTCTTATAATCCTCTTTTTTTTTCTCTCTCGTGGATGCTTATAGACTCAGTACATTATGTTGGGTGCCGTGAATTGTTGCATATCGCAGCGAAAAGGTCATAAGGCAGTTCATGAGTGTATTAACCCTTTCACTGCAACACGAATCAATTAGCAGCACCAGAAGTAATGCGTAAAGTCTTTATAAGCATCTGCAAGAAAGGTACCGATGAAAAAGAATACATTTTGCAGTTTCTTCCCAGTTGAAAGACTGGATGTGGCTGTAGAACAAGTAAATATGTCTTAGAGTGATTGGTAATTAGGGAAAGGTGTACCAAACCTGTAAACTACCACAGGATACGGCAATTAATACAGTCCCGATGTATAAGGCACTGCAGTCTGTTAGAACATAAGAACATAAGGGAAGCTGCAAGAAGCCATCCAGCCTACAAGTGGCAGTTTCTATATGAAACAAGCATGTCTAATTCCACTCTTGTTGTCTCAGTTAAGGGTCCGACTGAAGCATTACGTTGGTGAATACTGAGAGTACGGTACCTGGGTGTGGTGGAGGATGACAGATGGTGCGCGATTATGCTGTATGGTAGCGAATGTGGTGGCGTGGTGACAGGTGCGTGGTGGTGGTAGTGGTGGTGGTGGTGAGTATGGAGAGTTTTAACGGTATGCATAGTAAGGGTGTTGATAGTAGTAGTTAGTGATGCTGGGTGTTAAAGAATCATTGGAAAGTCAGTAGTGGTACATATCTTTTTGGACTATGCTAGGAAAATGTGCTAGGAAAATAAGCAATTAACGGTATGCATAGTAACAGTAGTGGTAGTGACAGTAGCAGAAGATGGTGAGACTGACGTATATGCTAAAGGATGGTTAATACAGCGGTGATCCACCATTTTCTGGATTTTGGCAGGGAAGTGAAGCTCGTGGTGGGGACAACGGTAGTGGTGGTGGTGGTGGTGATGATGGCGGTGTTGCGGAGAGTTATGACGGCTGTGGTGAAGAATGCTGCCAATGCCGGTGGTGATAATGACACCGATAGTGGTCAGTGATGGCGCCAAGTGTTGGTGGTGATGATAATGGTGCGGATAATGATGATAAGAGCAGAGTCAGAGGTGATGGAGATGAGCAGTAGTGGTGGGGACAGTTAAGATAAATATATGAGACAGACAGACAGACGAGCAGAGAGAAGCAGGTAGCACGGTGCCTAACTACAATACGAGATATCCAGGGTTCGAATCTCAGTCACTGCCTCTTTTATTTTATTCATTTTCTGGAAGGACTGGCAGTTTCTAGATCCAGCCGGCCTTAAAATGGGTTCTAGGCAGTTGTACCTGGAAACACCAAGGCGGCGGAGGAGAGGAATTAACAGGGGCCGTATATATGCAGAGGCTCAGAAGGCCGGCGCTGTACCTGACCTAAGCCAAATAACAGGAGCGAGTACAGGATGACAATGTTGCAAAGGGACTGCCACGTGTGGACCTGTTGGCTTGGCTTTTTGCAGCTTCTCTTACGTTCTTGTGTTCTTGTAGCGACGACGAATTGTGATGATGATGATGATAGTGTTGGTAGTGATAGTGGTGGTGATGATATTGGAGACTGTGATGGTGTTGCTAGTAGTGATGCATGCTACTTGTGTTGGTGGTGGTGGTGGTGGTGGTGGTGATCCTCTGCCCCCCGCCAGTCACTCCAGTGCTGTTATGTCATAGTCTACCCTGCCATCTGTTCTGCTGTAACCTTTCTGTCTTCCGGCTTCTTATCTTCTACTCGTCCCCCTCTTCTTCTTCCTCTTCCTCCTCACTACCACCATCATCTCTCTCTCTCTCTCTCTCTCTCTCTCTCTCTCTCTCTCTCTCTCTCTCTCTCTCTCTCTCTCTCTCTCTCTCTCTCTCAGCACTAATACCAGTAATATAAAAAGCGTATATATACATTTAGTGATCATAAAAAAATTACACGTGTGATTTTTAAAACAAGTTACAAGGCAGTTATGATATTTTTCACTGGCTAACATACTGTATATAGTTTTCTTCTTGGCTAGTGTCAGTCGGCTGCACAGATTTTTCCCTTTTCTTTTTTTTTAATCTTGGGGAGAGAGACCGAAGGCACAAAATGAATTGGGTAAGTAAATTAAATAAAATGCCGTTTATAATGCCGCTCCCGAAAAAGAAACAGGAGGAGAACAGAAAGAGTCAACCAGTTTAGTCTAGTGAGGTGTTTTCATACTCTTCTAAAATCGTTGAAGTCGCAGGAAGGAAAAAAAAAAAGGTTAAAAAAAAAAATACTTATCTCTTCACTAGCTGGCATTCTGAGTCACACCCAACCTCTGCCACTGCACCATCCACCTGTTAGCTTTAGGAAGAGACTGCCTTACCATTAATGTGACTCTTCATGTAGTGGATACGCGACACAGTTATATTTACGCATGATCAGGTCTTAATAAGGGAATCTAGGCCGCAGAGAGAGATCTTTAAGCAGGACTGACACAAACGAGGACCGGTAAAGTGAAAGCAATGGACAAAACACACACACACACACACACACACACACACTAGTAATATAACCCAGGCTATTGCCATCACAACCTGTACAGTGACAAGCTTCTGGAAAACAACAACTAGTCCAGCAAAACCAGTAAAACACACACACACACACACACACACACACACACACACACACACACACACACACTTTGACTTACCTTTAGGATTAATGTCAAGTATTTCCCCACCCCCAATGTACATTTTCAGTTTGTTGACTGCCTAAAGAATAAACCGTTTATTATTATTATTATTATTATTAACACACACACACACACATACACACATACATACACGTCAGCACACTCACCACAGAAGGGTATCCCAGCAGGTGTCCAAGTCCCGTTCACTCCACATATCTTCCGTGAGGGACCCAGCAGTTCGAACCCCCGGTCACAGGAGTACGTGGCCACTGTGTTGGGGCTCAGCTGTTCATTGGAGAAGGTGACGGTAGAGTGTGCCGGAGCCCCTGGGAACCCGCAGCACCAGCCTGGAGGAGACGCAGCGGTAGGGGGAGGAGAGAGAGAGAGGGATGTTATTAGAATCTGGTGTCATGTTTTAGGATTGAGTTGCAAGTCATAGTTAGAATAGTATGTTTTATATTTTTGTGTTGTTTGTGGTGATGTAAGTCAGAGAGAGAGAGAGAGAGAGAGAGAGAGAGAAAGAGAGAGAGAGAGAGAGAGAGAGAGAGAGAGAGAGAGAGAGAGAGAGAGAGAGAGAGAGAGAGAGAGAGACGCAGGAGGGAAGATGTCTCATAACGGGGCAGTCTTTTCTAGGTCACAGCAGCTGCCTGAGAGCCCGCGCGCGTGCGACACACACACACACACACACACACACACACACACACACACACACACACACACACACACACACACACACACACACACACATTCCTGAGACATGTTTGTGTGGGTATGTAGATTAAAGGGACATACGAAGGGAGGAGGAGGAAAAAGGGTGCTATGATAGAGGAAAAGAGGAGGTGGAGGGAGGTAATAGACATAAGGGGACCGTCTGAGGGGAAGGAACATCAGGGAGTGACTTGAAGGGGAAGTGATGGGGTTGAGGGGGAGGGAGAGTAGAAAGGTGACTAGAAGCTTATGCGGTGTAGTTGAAAATGAAGGTTGTGAGGAAGGAGAGGATCTGGAGGCGAGGAGAAAATGAGAGGAATAGTGAAGCTGATAACGAAAGAAAAAGCCATGCTGAAAATTTAAAGAAAAAGTGAAAATGGAAGTGAAAAAAGACAAAGATGAAAAATATGTGAGAAAATCGTTGAAAAATGGAGTTGAAAAACGAAAAAGATGAATATGAAAGAAAAACGCTGAATATGAAAATAGAGAAAAACGCCAAAAATGGAAATAAGAAATTTAAACTATGAAAGTAAAAATTCGAAAAAATGAAGATGAAAATTAAAGAAAAAGTAAACGCTGAAGAACGAAGTAGTGAAGGTAAAAGCCGAACATGACGAGAACACGAAAGTACTAAAAGTGAAAAGCAGGATCAAGCTAAAGGAGAAAATGAAGGTCAACTTGAGCGTGAAGACATGAATCAAGATGAGGAGAAGGAGGAAGAGGAGGAGGAGAAGGAAGAGAAGGAATAACACTGCAAGACTAAAGGTTAAAACACAAAACATACACTAAGCAAAGGGTGGAGGTGACACATCAAGCCACAATATGCTCAGAGATGAATACAGGAGGCAAACATAGTAATTTTCTTGAAGTGAATAATTAAAGGGACCGCCGTGGTACAGGGGGCGCCACTTGAACAGCGTTTTGGGACCATATTCTGAAACACTCCTGCGCCGCGCCTCCAATTTATACATTCAACAGGCTCCAGCTGAATTTACAAGGGTTGCAAGAGTGTATTATGGTTCTAGCAACAGACTAACAAGTTTTCTATATTCTTAACAGGAGGAAGATAAGTTGAATTTACACGGGTATACATTTAAGAGTGTTTCTTTCGGTTCTGGTGACATATTAACAAGTTTTCCACATTATTAACACGAGAAACACAAGTTAAATTTACACGGGTTTTTAAGGATGCTTACTGACAGATTAACAAGTTCTCTACATTATTAACACGAGAAACACGAGTTGAATTTACATGGGTTTTTAAGGATGCTTACCGATAGATTAAGAAGTTTTCTACATTAATAGCAGCTGAAACACTACTGGGAACCCGGCTAATCATCTCTGTGGACCTTGAAAAGAGAGCAAGAGAGCAAAGCGTTCCTGAATACGGGTTTTATAGTATGCAGACGAGAAAAACTTGGTAAGGAAAGTAAAACACGAAGGAGATGGAGAGGAGGGGAGTACTGGGAAGGAAGGTCTTGCTTGCCAGGTGTTTATGCCGTCAGCTGGCCCCCGCGCGTTTCCTAACAGTGAATACAATTTTGGTATGCATAACAATTACTTAACTCAAAAGATAGGCATTTTTTTCCCCCGCGTACTGAGATTACGAGACGGAAAGTAAGAGAGATGGGACGGTTTTCCTCTCAGTTTTTAGAGATTGAACCTGGCGCCATCTTGTGCTCGCGTAATGCTCTGTCTTTTGTTTCCGCAAGATGACATTTGGGGGAGACTATTGAAAATGGATATTATGATGTTTTTTTTGTTGTTGTTGATGGTAGTGATGATGGTGGTGGTGGTGGGGGTGGTGATAGTTGGGTGGTTGGTGATGATGATGTAGTAGAGTAATAGTAGTAGTTGTTGTTGTTGCTGTTGTTATCAGTGGTGGTGGTGGTGGTGGTTATAAGACTGACGTCGTTGATGTATATTATGTTGTTGTTATAGAATTATTTTATCCTTATCTTATTTGAACACTGCTACTTTTCTCAAACCTTCTTAAACCTCCCTTCTTTTGGAACCTTACGGCTCTCTTAAAAACTATTCTGAAGGGCCACAGATTTTGTGAGACGGGTTCTCATTAACGTTTTTCCCACTGATGATGCAGAATCCATGTTAAACTATCAATAGTATCATGAGAATACCCTTGAAAGCTTCCAAATATTAAACTACCAATAGGATCGTGAAAATACCTAAGAAAACCACTAGTAACTTCCACTACAGAGCATTAAAATCAAGAAACGTTTGAGAATATGAACACAACACCTTAAAAAGACAAATAAATATCGCTGGAGACTGCTGATGAAGTGGTCGAGATAAAGAATTGAAACCTTAGAGAATAAGAACAGAAACAGGAAGAATTCACACAACCCCATCCCTCACCCTTCGGCACGCCACTCACGCAATGACTTCCGCGTGTTCCTATACCTACTACTTACGACGTCCAGCTGGAAGAATGACGGCAACCAAGGCGGAACAAGGGGCTGGGAGGCGTGAGGTGGCGTGAAACTTGTCAGGGTGTCAAATAGCCAGCGGTGGGGACGTGCGAGTGTGACAGGAAGGAAGTGGAGGTACTCGAGAGGGGACAGGGTCGGACACTAACCTTTACCTCTCGATTCCCTGTATAGTACGTGGTTGAAGATGTGTAGACGTACTTACTACCTTGCCTTTCTATTGATTTTTTTTATGGCACGTGTGTGTGTGTGTGTGTGTGTAGCAGGTTCCTCCGAGGCAAGAGTAAAGCCTGGTACACATTATGCATCATGTATCAGCCACGTGATGCAGTAGTGGTGTTGAAAAAATTACTAGCGGCCAAATTGTACTGCATCACTGCTCACATTGTTCTCGGCAACTTCTCGCGCGCCAGCTGCTCAGTGAGAGTTCAACTTTCATGCGGGGAGGATGTGCGCCGATGATGGAATCTGCCAGGAGACTCTACTATGGAGTGTAGTTGCTGTGTGCAGCAAAAAAGAAACTTTTGAGGAGGAAGAAACGTAGAGCCTTGTGGTGTAAGCAATGGCTTTCTCGGCGACATCTGAAGGGAAGCTTCAATCAAATATTTATGGAGCTACCGGTCGAAAATCCAACAGACTTCGAAAATTACACAAGAATGCCAATCCCTGCATTCTATAAATTGCTGACAAAAATTGAACCCTACATTTGTAAGCAGGACACCAGCTTTCGGGACAGCATATCACCAGGAGCTCGTCTGGAGGCTACACTACGCTTTCTTTTATTGTTTCCAAGCTTGCACTTCTGACGTTTCTCATTTTATACTACTTGGACTTGATGTTCCAAACAGATGGATGTTCCTTGAGCAATTCAATGAAATGTTGGGTGTTGGCCCTTGTCCACTCAAAGGGTATGGCGGGTGGTGGAGATTCGAGAGCCATCGGCGCTGGAGCGGAGCGTGACCGGACGTCCTGTCGCTCTGACTGGTCATGCATCACTGAGCTGCTATTTGAAAATCGAGCCGACCCAGCAACACGTTGGTGATGCGCTTTCGTGTTGAAAAATGACTTTTTCAACACATCCATTCAACACGATGCGCATCATGATACATAATGTGTACGGGCCTTTAAGAGACAGGAGTGACTGGCAAGACGAAAAAGGCTGTTACCGATGACGTAATGCGATAACAAAGAAGTCACGAGTCTCATCATAATTTATGATGTGAATATTAAAACAGTTTTACCTCACACCATTTCCTGAGACAACTACACCCACGCAAGCCCAAGCACTAAAACAAGTCTGACCTCGACATAAAAACAAGATAATGATATACAATTTAAACAAGAGCAAGAGGAAACTGTCATTGAATTCACACAGATTAAGACGCATCAGTATTAGAGAGAGAGAGAGAGAGAGAGAGAGAGAGAGAGAGAGAGAGAGAGAGAGAGAGAGAGAGAGAGAGAGAGAGAGGAAATAACAGTTTGGCGCTCGAACATGAAGTCTCCAATAGCAGAAAAGGGATTATAAGAACTATATGAACTCTCTCTCTCTCTCTCTCTCTCTCTCCTCTCTCTCTCTCTCTCTCTCTCTCTCTCTCTCTCTCTCTCTCTCTCTCTCTCGAAGTAAGAACACACGAACAGAAGAAAAACATTGGGAATACAAGAAGCCATCAGGCGTACACGTGGCAGTCTCTGTGTAAAATGCCTACCTATTTCATGCTTATCATCCCCATCCATAAATTTGTCTAATCTTTTAAGGCTCTCCAGTGAATCCACACTAACAATCTGAGTCTATTCCAGTCATCTAACTTTTTTTTTTCTTGCTTCCCTCATTTTCTTACGTTACGTTCTTAAGTGATGTTCTGAACGTGAAGGAGGGACGATCGTAGCAGCAAAAGCGTTAAGACTTATTCATCTTTGCTTGACGTGGAATCTACCAGGAGCTTGAAAGAGTGAAGAGGGAGGCAGGGAGGAGAGGAAATCCTGCTGTGATGTAAGTTTCTTCGCTTTCACCAAGAACATACACTTCATGCATACACTTCCTTGGCAATACTTCCCGACAAATGTTTTTTTTTTCTTTTTTTTTTCTTGCCTTACAGTGAAAGTAAACGTATCGAAAATATCATATCAGCATTATTTAAGAGTTGCAGTCACTGGGTCTGGTGGTAATTAATGATCCTTGTTACCGCAACTAACTGCACAAGGATGGATGATCAGACGAGTGTGTGGAATATAATAAGAAATAATGAGAAAAAAATATTAACTGTTTTGATATTTCCAGGTCTTAGCAACTGCATCATTCTGAGCTATCGGTGGTCATGGAGAGACATCAGGAATACTTTCATTGGCAATATCTACTTTTTTTTTTTTCATGAAGTAAATAACTGAGAAAAAAATCAGGAATATTTTCTTTAGCAATACTTACGCTCTTCTGCTTTTTTTTTTATTTAGCAATACTTACGCTTTCTATATTGAGAACTAAATAACTGAGAAGATATTAGGAATACTTTCATTGGCAATATTTACGCTTTTTTTTTTTTTTTTTTTTGAGTCCGTAGAAGCAGATAACAGAAAAAGAAAGTGCATATTTTTCTACTGACATGACACACTCAACTGGTCATCACAACCATGTAATAACATCTGCACCTGCTGCTTCACATGGCTGACTTAATCCTTCTGACTGCTAATGTTGCTTTGAATTCACATGATTTCACTGCGCAAAGCTACAACCGAGGACACTGAAAGTTTGAGTCACTGCATAACTTCTTTCGGCAAATTTGCAGAAGTACATGCTCAACCATTACCATTATATTAGATTAGAAGAGACGAGTATGTAAACATTTATCCTTGTAGTGTAAACGCAAATGGCTTAAATCTAATACACGTTAGCACCCAAACACAAGTACACCTAACCAGTTCTTCTTGTCATCCTCTCATCCTCCATTATTTACTTCCAATCCCAAACAATGTCTTCATTAAACTTCCTTGGTTCCAAAGAGCAGCGCAGGTTCCGTTCTGATTCCGCCTCTCATTGTCACTCTATAGACTGCAAGAACAATCCCAGGCTCTCGCGTTGAGCCTCCCGCCAAGCATTTCCCGTCTGTGGATGTAATCAGCTGTTACCGTTCCCGACTCTGAGCACAACTTTCGTATCCTGGTTTGTTTATCCCGAGAGAAAGTCGAGGCGTGTGTGAGATGACTAAACGGAAGTCCTGTTGAATTCCTTACGGTGATGCGTGTAAGACCTTTCTCTCCCTTTCCTTTTCCGTGTTTTCTCCTTATCTTCCTCTTCTGCCACCCACCAACCCCCGCCACCACTCACACACACACACACACACACACACACACACACACACACACACACGTCACGCCCTTACATCAACGTGTCTCGTCGAAATATAGGAGACTAGGGCAGGAAAGTTCCCGGAGTCTCCAATTATAGCCCCGCCCGGTGCGTGAGGCCCCTCGGCAAACCCACTACGCTCCCGGCTTCCCTCGCCCGTGGTGTCGGGAAGTCACACTGGCCGCGACCCTGTTAACGTGACGCCATCGATGTGTGGTGGGAGGAGGGAGGTGTGTGTGTGTGTGTGTGTGTGTGTGTGTGTGTGTGTGTGTGTATGTGGGTGGGTGGGTGGATGGGTGTGTTAAGGTAAGGGATAGGTAAGGATGGGTAAGGTGGGTGGGTGGATGGGTGTGTTAAGGTAAGGGATAGGTGTGCGTATGTGAGAGAGAGAGAGAGAGAGAGAGAGAGAGAGAGAGAGAGAGAGAGAGAGAGAGAGAGAGAGAGAGAGAGAGAGAAAGGACTGACGGATGGACAAGTACTTACACAGATACACAAACAAATAAACAGACAGACGGAACAGAAATAGAAAAAAAGAGATTAGGAGGGAAATTTTCTTCTACTCTTTTCACCGTTTCCTGTATTTACGACCGTGATAATTCTTTCCTGCCAGTAATAGTGTGACAGTACGTGACGCTTCTCGGGTAGGTTAACAGGCAACATCTCCTTTCTATGCATTTAGTACACGAGGCAGACAAAACGTTTAGGGGGAAACTGTAATACCTCTCTCTCTTTCTCTCTCTCTCTCTCTCTCTCTCTCTCTCTCTCTCTCTCTCTCTCTCTCTCTCTCTCTCTCTCTCTCTCTCTCTCTCTCTCTCTCTCTCTCTCTCTCTCTCTCTCTCTCTCTCTCGTCCGTGACGCATTCCGAGCATGGTAAAAGCCAGCCGGTAATCTCCTAAGTGCACTAATAGCTTTTGTTATCAGAGAGAAATCCTGGGTGTGTAGCACGTGGAGGAACAAAAGGAGAAAGTAATAAAGACGCTGACACTGACAATGACAGTGACACACACACACACACACACACACACACACTACAAATGAATATACGTAGGTATCTCTTCCAATACGCTTTATACTACATGTGCTGTACTTCCCTTATGAAAAGAAATAAATGATCAATAAATAAATTACAATGATTCACGTACGGAAAACTGATGAGATTGAACATAATAATACACGGTAAAAAAAATAATAATACATACTTATATTAAATCACAGGCAAGCTCTATGTGTTGTCTTTTGTACTAGTGGAGTAATAATACATCTTTAATATCTACCCGGGGAGTTACTGTGTCTGTCTGTTCCTCCTTTCCTGTTCCTTCTAGTATTAAGTCATAGGCGAGATCTATATGTTGTCTTTTGCAATAGTACAGTTATAATACATCTTCAATGTCCACTAGAGGAGTTACCGTGTGTCTGTTTCAGTTAAGAAGACTCCAACTTACTAAGCGGAGGCGGTCAGTTGAAGAACTGAGGGTAACGTGGGTCTCTGGTAATGAGGGGATGACCACAGCTAACATTGCCATACGGGGCTGAATTAGTAAACACAGATGTACGGGTTAACTAACAGTAGCGAGCCATGGTCTGCTAGTGATGCCTGACTGCCGCTCTCTCTCTCTCTCTCTCTCTCTCTCTCTCTCTCTCTCTCTCTCTCTCTCTCTCTCTCTCTCTCTCTCTCTCTCTCTCTCTCTTTCTCTCTCATGGGCATGGTAGGGTAATTTATAGTTGATTGAATACCTAGTTGGGGTAAAGAAAAGTATTGACCTGATGCTGGATATCCAAAAGGTAGACTGGATGAATGTGTGTGCGGGGCAATACTGTCAAACCTGTATTTGTGGCCTGAAGTGAAGGATTAGTGGTGGTGGCGGAGGTGGTGGAGAGAGAGAGAGAGAGAGAGAGAGAGAGAGAGAGAGAGAGAGAGAGAGAGAGAGAGAGAGAGAGAAGCGATGGTGGTGGTGCGAGGAGGAGGAGGAGGAAGAGTACGAGTGGTCTTCCAGCCATTCTTGACCTACTAACGGAGTGTCCCTCTTCCAAGTTTTCTGCCACTCCTACTGTACTTCTATCGGTCACTCTCAATCCTCCACCTTTCATCAATAGTGAATCTTACACTCACTCTCTCACTCTTGTACTCTTATCCGTCCTCCATCACTCCTCCATTTTTCATCGCTACTCATTCAACATTCCCTCGCTATCTTCCATACCCACGATCAGCCACAAGGGCGAAAAAAACAAATGCATTATTCCCACTACTAGTCCATGTTATTTCATCACTCCTTTCATATATTCCTATACTCTAGACTAATTCTACATCTAACTTAACCTAACCTAACCTGCTCCTATCAGTCATTTCATTAGTCCACGCTACCTCATCGCTCCTTTCATATCTTCCTGTACTGCAAACACCTGACTCACTCTACGACTGAGCAAACCTAACCAAACCTAACCAGTGAGATGAAGCGGAATCTTAACACAAAACAAGGAATGCAGGGGACGTTCTGAGCAGGAAGGGTCGCTGTATCTTCTTCCTGCGGGGTTCAAAGGGTCAGTGGGCGCGGGCTGTGACCCAGTGAGTGGCGGAGGGGCGGTGTAAGAAAGGAGACGCAGGAAACGCACAAGCAGGGAAGTGAATGAAGGAAATAAGTTATTAAGTACATCCCGGAACTTTCATTTAACCGCATGTGTGTGAGATTTGTGTCGCGTCCAAGGAAGCGCTGTAAATCACTGGAATGATGCTGGAAGTCCTTCACCAGATAATTATCTTCCTAGCTAAATTTGTAGCCAACATAATCTATTGGAATGTGTTTAGTTATAAATGACATTATGATGGAAGTACTTCATAAGATTCTGACACACGTTAATGTCTTCCTAGCTAAATCTGTAATCTACATAATACGGAATGTGTTTATGTAGTGACAGACCAAATGATGCTGGAAACTCTTAACAAGATCAACATCAACAAGATCAACATCATTCTCTTCCTTACTAATGTTATAAGCGATATTATCTGTTTAGTTATAAAAGAAAACTGGAAACACTTAAAATCATTCAGACACACACTATTCTCTTCTTGACTAAATCTGTGGGAAGTGTAATCTAAAACGTGTTTGATTGTAGACGAAATAACGCTGAGTATACTTAACGAAATTCATGCAAACATTATTCTCATCCTGACACAATTCTAACATACATTCTCTTTTCATACTACGTACAATCATCTTAATTGAAACTTATGAACACGAGAGACTAGACCCACGATTCTCATAACCCATGATTGTCTCTCGGCTGGGTGGCGGACACGCGGTCTGAGGAACGGCTGGCGCATCTCTGGCACGGTGGCCCCTCGTAGTACATTCCTTGCGTCAAGCGGGTACGCCAGCGGACTTGACTTGGCAACGCGCGCCGTACCGTTAGTTGGTCCTCCTTAGTTACGACGTTCGCTGCTGTGCGCACCGGTACCCAGGCTGGACACACACACACACACACACACACACACACACACGAGATATACCTATGACGACAATCTTTATATTATTTACTTATATCACGAGCCACCTAACGTTAATGAAAGCGAAGTACACATTCCCTTGCCCTGTGGTACACACGGTACGCCTCGATACGGCTCTCTCCTCTAGCTGACTGCGTCGGCAGGAAGAAGGTAGGTAGCTATGTACGAGTATCCCTAATAGCGTGGTCAAGTGCTTAGCGTTACCGACCGACCTGCCCGTATAATTTCCCTGTACCGTACTATACGACAGTCAGTACGCTGACCAGAGCACGTATCAGCCAACTCAGGTGTCCAGTTTTCTAGATTAGATAAATGCTCTTAGATTTCGTAGACTATCACAGAGGAGCTGTCTAGCTGCGGCCACCACCAAACCTTACTTCAAATCCCTAAATTGTAAGATCTTGATTTCAACGATATAATAAGTACCAATCCAAAAAGAGAAGCGAGGAGAAAAAAGAGAAAAAAGAAGATAAAGAAAAGAAAAGAAAGAGACAGAAAGATAGACAGAGACAGACAAGAACCAAGGCAGATACACAGACAGCGATGAATGCTGGCTTCTCAATCATAAACCTAATAAATGATACATAAAAGCAAGCAAAATGTTGGTTACCAGTGGCCAGCACCGCGCTGAGTATTATCCAGTATCTCATGGGTAGACGCTCACTGGCACTTATTCACAAATGTTCAGCGTTCTCAATGTTCAAGTGTGCGCGCGTCCGGGGGCTCTTGGCGAGACTGCACCTCCTTCCTCACCAGCGCCTCACACACCACTGCTGCCGACGACTCCACGCCACAAAAACGGGGTCGCTTTACCGCTATGAACCTCGGAGTCACGCAGTTGCCGATTACGTCTCGTATATGTTAATACTGCTATGGTTCCGTGCGGCGATGTTACGTTGCTTTGATCCACATCCACTAGCAGACGAGCATGAAATGTAAACATGTAAACAAACTAAAACCAATGCAATTACATGTCAAAATTTTATATTCCAGTATTACAAAACATTTTTCATTGGTCAAAAATATGAAAGTAAACTTTTGTGATTAGAGATCCTATTCGCCACTCAATGTCTCGATTAAACTGTCCATTGTCGCCTAACAGCAACGCTTGCTTGCCGGTAGTTACTAGAGATGACTACTGTCAGGTGAAGTACTACGTCTGTACCACTGTCATTTAGTACTCCGACCGATCATTCCAGCTTCCGGGAGTAAGTCCACAGGTGCTGTAGACCCACGTTAAATCTCTCTCTCTCTCTCTCTCTCTCTCTCTCTCTCTCTCTCTCTCTCTCTCTCTCTCTCTCTCTCTCTCTCTCTCTCTCTCTCTCTCTCTCCATATATATATATATATATATATATATATATATATATATATATATATATATATATATATATATATATATATATATATATATATATATATATATATATATATATATATATATATATATATATATATATATATATATATATATATATATATATATATATATATATATATATATATATATATATATATATATATATATATATATATATATATATATATATATATATATATATATATATATATATATATATATATATATATAACACATACTCACAAAACCCTACTTGGTAAGTTGCAGGGCCTCTCAAACCTGCAACAAACTGAGGAATCAAGTGTGCATGAAGAAGTTACATCTTAATCATGCATTTTTCTTCCCTTTCTAAATCCTGCTTCTACTGGCACCATAATTCCTTTTGACTAACTTTTGTACTTGTATTTCAGAGCCACAGTTTGAGGTTAACAGCATTCCCTTACAATCCCTTACCTTTTCTGTTCCTGCGTATGATTGTGAAATGTAAGAAATTGTCATTATAGGCTTCACTTCACTCCCTCATGGTTGGTGTTTGGGCTTTACTTAAATAATACAAGCCTACTTTCTTCTTCTTCATCTTCTTCTTCCTTAATGCACTTCAACACAAATTTTACTGCATTTTGGTCAGTGTAAATCATTAATAAGTATTCTAACATTATTATTTCTTTTTTTTTTTTACCAAAGCAACTGAGTTTGATATATTTTTCCTTTCAACTATCTTTGAACTCTGGTACCTTTACATGTTTTTTTTTTTGTTTATATATATATATATATATATATATATATATATATATATATATATATATATATATATATATATATATATATATATATATATATATATATATATATATATATATTTAATGAAGGAGTCTAATATAATTATTTATACTTAGTTTTCTTTGATCTATGTCTGATTCCGACAATATTTTTTTTACCCATATATCTCAGATTAATATTGGTGTGCTCTGCTGCCTATGGATGATACACTTGTTTGGAACCATAATGTTTGTTATTGTGGGACATTAGTGGTGTGAAGTCTTATTAGGATTCTTTAAGCTTTCTTGATGTGAAACGTGACAGGTGATTGATTATACTTGCAGATAGTTCCAGATGACTTTCAGGTGTCAGTATGAATGCAACCACTCTTTCCTGAAGTAGTCTAAACCAATAAAGTTAACCTGTCTTCCTTCGTTCAAACACCAAGGATGTTTGAATCCTTCCATAAAGTACTATTCTCTATTGAAGACATGTAGTGCTTAATGTAATATGTCAGTCTGCCACAGTATATAACTTGCATTTTGTCATCCACATCCCAACAAATTGCAAAATCCTATGTAGCACTCTTAATGTACAGATTGTTTGGGGGAATGAATGTAAATACTATGCAGTAGTCAATAAACATTTACTGAGTATTTCATAATGTTCAGTCCTTAGTGTGTGGACATGTAATGGCCTGCTTGGTCCCTCCCCGCTAGTAGCAAGGCGGGGCACTGTTCTCAACACAGCACAACTACATACAACCTTTACTTTACATATCACAAGAAAGCAGTTTACATTATTATATAGATAGTATATGTAGCCCTTCTAATCACATTCACATTTATTTTAAGAAGAGTATATAAAAAAACTATTTTACATTTCCAGATCACACCCATATGATAGAACAAAATAAAAATTAACACAATATAATTATTTTACATTACGTACAAATACCTTATATTTCCTCACTAAGCCTCTTTGACTTGAAACACAGAAGCACCTTAAGCAGGTCTCACATTCTCAAATACTTCAGTGTCTTGTTTCAAATAAAAATATGTGCTTCCCCCTTTACAGGCCCACTTTCCAAATTCTAATTAGTTGAGAATTTTACTTATAATTACACATGAATGGATGGTAACTGACATGCAATAAAAGAACCTTTCAGTAGAATTACTGAGTGTGCAAAGTCATCCTTCTACACCTACAGCACTATCACACAATGTAATGTCAATTAATTCATTCTTATCATTCATACACATACATAAGGAATTAAAGCACAGAGAGAAAATTAGACACTTCCACAGTGAAGTATACATCATACAGCTCACAGTAAAAGATTCAATAAAACTTTTATAAAATGAAGACTATGAAAATATAAATATATAAAATCACAATAGCACAATAACCTCTCATGGTAGGATCAGAAGTCTGACCATACAACCTATACAAGACTAGTTCTGAGCATCGGTTATCCTTCACCGTTTATTGAACAAGTCTTGACTGTGACGTGCTGTTACTTATCTGCCGTGGATAAACTGAAATGTCAACACACACCAGTATTAATAGAAAATCAGAACATGTTTGTAGTCCCTACCTGATTTCATATCTCTCGTATCTCATACATCATGTCTAACATCTCATACCTATGATGGCACCTACGATATGTGATTTGAATTGCATGCACTATGAGACTGATTAATCAACTGTACAAGACACCAATCATGATAAAACCTTTTAAAAAAGACCATCCAATGTTTATCATTACTTATGAACTTGTGCAAGTTATGGGTTTTAATGCAGCAAGATTTCTTGAGGAAATACACAGACAACTAACACTTTTATGGTGTGTTTAACAGTTACAGCAAAGATAATGAAAGACACTGATGTCAAGGACTGAGTGAAGAAAAATATGGTGTACAGAAAGCAATTCTAAAAGCTATTTTGTAAATCATAGGAACTGTAAAGGAAAAAATTTAACAATAAACTCCTAAAGGCTGATAATGATGATGAATAATGATGTGAAGATGAAATTTCTCTTCTTTTTTCTCTTTAGTTACATTTCCGTTTGTAACATATAGTCAAGAAATAACAGCAAAACACTACTAAAAGATACCAGGTTAATTCACTTACCTTTTTCTTTCAGTCCCATTCCAAAGTTTCTGTAACATCTCGCTAAGAAGATTATCAAGACAGTGTGCACCACCAAGCTCCCAGCACTAGCAGCATATCGACAGTATGCTATTCGAATTTCTACATGTTCTTCATGATTCAAGGCAGTCTGTGGGAGTTAAAAAGACAAATATAAAATATATCTTGCACCAAGTTTTCATGAGATCCAAAACTACTCAAATTTTGATAAGTTACATTAAAACACACTTAACTAATACAAAATCATGTCATATATAAGTTTACATGTCAGAGTTGACATTTGCTCAAGTTCTCATGAGAAAGGGACCACCCCCATTTTTTCTGCTTTTTTTTCTACAGTGTTTTTATTTCCATGACTTAAACAACAGACTAGTAAGATACATTACTCTATATAAACATACATTCATTTAAACCAAATGTGACAAATAAGACACTCAGTGCACTGCTGTAAACAATTTACTCCATCAAACTAATCACTAATGTAAATATAATCAAGATTTGACTCAAAAACAGAATAAACAAAGTTAGTAACACTGCACCATTCCTGTCAAGGAAGCTTGTATTAGGTGAATCCAACAGTCCTTGATAAGTAAGCAACAGCTCATAGGATCATACATAATGGAAATTTCAAAAGTTAATCAGGTAAAGTATCTTTTTCCTTCCTTTGTGTGTGTGTGTGTGTGTGTGTGTGTGTGTGTGTGTGTGTGTGTGTGTGTGTGTGTGTTTAGTCCATATAGTGCAGTGGTCAGCACAGTCAGCTCACAACCAAGAATGCACAGGTTTGAGTCCTGGGTACAGTGAGGGAGACGGTTGAGCCTCTTAATATGTAGCCCCTGTTCTAGCAGCAAATAGGTTCTGTATGGCATGGGAGTGGTCTCAGTCCTACCCAAAAAAACATAATGCTTAAGAGTTGGTGGAACTCTTCAGTTCCGGTAAACATTCCACCTAGGAAAAGGAAAGCTTAGATCACCAACCCATAGCAGGACTCTACATTAGGTGGTCATCAATAGACAAATGCTCCAGCAGACCCCTGCAGGCCCCAGCATCTCCCATTCATTTTGGAGCTTTCATGCCACTGATTTGAGGCTCAGGGAGTGAAGATGGTGGGACTGAGGTTAGCACACCTGCCTTTCCACCTTAATCAATTCAATGAGCAGATCTCTCCATTCAAACAGAGTGGAGACGTCACAGTCAATATCAATACACTACCATACTATGAGTGCACATGTGATGAATAGGATGGATAAACAAAAGCAATGAAAAAGAGACAAATGTTGAGAATAGGAACATTTTAGGTTCAGTACCTTAATCTGTAATAACACTATCTCAGGAATCTAAGCATTATACTGAGTGAGGATCAACACTTCATTCAAACACTGAAGATAGCAAATAACTCACTTGAATGATTGCAAAGAGGACATAGGCTATGTGGCAGGGACTCAAGGTCATTGTCAAACTGAAGAAATATCTGCTCTCCAACCGAAGCTGTAAAGGAGAGTTCCAAATAACTGCATTAATACCTTTCACAAGTTATACAAAACAAGATATAAGAACACTGGTAATTATCAGTTCCTAATGCATAGTTTCTGCTTACCAGAAAAAAACAGGTAAGATCCAATAGCACTGAGACTATCATAGGTACAGATGGCTCCAGGATTGATGAAGTAGTCTTCCTATCTTTATTTCTTTCCAAAGTGAGATGTCAACTCAACAATCATTATTTCCAGTGCAAGAACAAAAACTGTAATGGTTCTGCAACCCTTTGTGGTGTGACAATTTTCAATATATGTGGTGGCTCAATATCAGAGGGCAAAGCACACGGGCTGTTGATGTAATCAAAACTAGAGCCAAAACCACAACTTCAACACCAGCTACAGTTGTCCAAGAAGAAAAGAAGTAGGCATTAACACAACAGTAGAAACACATTCCAAGTCTGCTATGAGACAAGTCATCCATCGTATCCAATAAAAGGGAAGTTCCAGTAGAAACCACATGTGACAGATTTAGTCATTCCAAACAATTTGAGGGTCACACAAGGAAGAAAGAAACTTCCTTTTGTTTGATAAGAAGCCAGATAATGGAAATGCAGATGATCAAAGCAAGGATGATGAGGCCAGGGAACCAATCATAGATAAGAAAATTTACACAGACTATAGGACTCGGAGATCTGGTTTCTTGATGGAACATTCAAAACTTGTCCTCAACTTTTCCACCAAGTTTACACTATTCATTACATGTTTCATGGGGAATCTTTTCCAGCTGTTTATGTTTTAGTGGCTGATGAGAAGCATGAGGAAAGGTAAGAGGAACAGGAAGAGGTATGTGGAGGAGGAAAGGAAGAAGGCAGGCCTAAGATTCATGTCAGAGGCAGCTGTAGCCAATGACAACTGCCATGAAAAAAAGATGATAGATATTGCTTTCACTAAAAATATAGATAGGAAAGCTGCTTAATCAAGTCTGGAGCTGTCTGTACCAATAAATGTCCAGGTTAGAGCACAACTAACTTAGCAGAAGAGCATCAGCTTCTCACCCCTAAATATGCAAAGACAGCCCAAGCCAGAAGCAGTGGTGGTCCAATGGTGAGAGTCAGAATCTCCTGTAGACTCAGCTTGGTGATGCTGTGCCGCAGTGCCAGAATGATTACACTACCCTGGGCAAAGATAATATAATTTATCAGCCCTTTCCTTTCCCAATCATAAGGAACAAATATATCCTTAAGGAAGGATTTCCAGCTTTTTAGTTAGTCATATGGCTGAATATAGTATATTTCCACAAAACAAAACAATAACAAAAGAATCCTTTTCCTTTAAAAGTTTGTCATATGTGACCTTTGAGATTCTCATGTTTCTCTTCCAAAAGCTATCAACAAATGAAGATTTTAGTTGAATATGTATGTTCTCCTACTTTTGGAAGCCTTAAATATTACTAATACTTGAGAAATCTGAAACAGAAGAAACTTCGATACTTACTACAATCTGTGCATCAAAAAGAATAAGGGTAATGGTTGTGAAGAGTGTTTTACACATAGCTTGGATTGAGGTATCTGCCCCAACTGTTCTGAAGATGAGATTTGCAGACTGCCAATAACGAAATCCAAGAACTAAACCAACTGCTCCCATACTGGTTCCAAAGACAATAGTTAATACCAGTCGCACCTGTTAAAAATCAATAAATGTCAGTACAATATATTAAGCATATTTTAGAGAGCTGGAACAATTCAAATTTTCTATAATCATACGTTATTACTAATATTTCTCCATCATTGTACTTTTACAGGACCAAGTCAACTTCATTATCTTTTCATAATCACAAGCAAAAAGCTTAAAAAACATGTCACTTATAGAAACACACCAATTTGAAGATATCAGATGATGAAGATGATGCACTGGCAAAGTTCACAACTATGTAGACAATCAAGAATCCACATGAAGCAACAAATGCCAGAACTTCAAACGCCTGCTCTCGGAACACGCCATCAAAAATGTATAGTATGCAGAATGCTGAAAATTTGTGATTTCTTATTACAATTTTGAAAGGTTTTCAAATCAAATAAGTACAGAAATCTTTCCTGTGCAATATCAGAAAGAATGTCTAAGAAGGAATAGGTATGCAATAGGCATCCATAAATGTACAGTTATCCACACTAAGTTTTATCACATAAAACTTTGATAATAGCTATGTAAGACTACAATAAGTAATTTGATAATTATGTTAACTCTTTTCTGCAAGAAAGGAAAACCAGTAAAGACTTAACATTACGTTACAAAAAAACCTGACTTACTAATGAAATTATGGCACCTCAACAAGATCATAAGGTGGAAGTACATCATGGAGATAGTTTAGAGACAGTTCTGCAAGGGTATTTTAGATCTAAGCTATGTAATGTACCTCTCATATCTATGCTCTCATACTATGCTAGTAAAATTTTTGTTCTGTGATGATGCACAGCATTTTTGTACATTCTGTGGACATTCTCAATGTTTGGATGGCCCATTGACTTACCGGAATGGAAAACAAGCAGTATTGCAAACACATAGTCTGCTTCCCCAGGCTTAGAGAACCAGAGTCTGTATAATGCCAAGGCAATTGTAATTAGCGCTGAAGTGAGGCCACCAACAAGAAGGATCCACTCAAGAAGAATGAGACTTTGGCAAGTTCGGATCTGAAAGTCGGGTAAGTGCTCAACATCCTGATGCAGATTTTGAAATAGTTAGTATGCAATGGAACTTACAAAAATACCTTAGTAACCCAAACTGCAATATATATGCATGAATATGATATAGATGTTCATGGACAATTCCTACCAAGTATAAAACTAGCAGATGTTAGGGAGCTCAGACCAGGATTAGTTTTATCCCAAGGCATTTCATCATTAAAGTTAATGCATTCTATTTCCATGCATTTCTCTTCTTTCTGCACAATGTCTTTCATTATATACTTCATGTGATTGTCCTCCCCATCAGGCACCATATGACACTCTAACAAAAAGGACAGTCTCAGCAGTAATAAACAAATGTTCTAAGAATAAACAAATTGCTAGATTAATGGATAATTCTTGGATGCCAAGAAGAAAAAAGATTAATTGTTGTCAGAGGAAGTCACAAATATGGGGAGGGTTATCAACACATCATAGATAGCTAGGACAATAGCTGGTCATTAGACTGGTAAACAACAGAAGATTTAATGATAGGATTAATTATTAGTAAAGGTATGGCATCCTCCTTATAAAAAGTTAGAAAATCTAAAACCATCTCACTCACACAATGATTGTAAATTTCACTATCACCAACCAGTGCCATATTTCATCCATTAGGTGACAGGTTAGTGTGTGTGTGTGTGTGTGTGTGTGTGTGTGTGTGTGTGTGTGTGTGTGTGTGTGTGTGTGTGTGTATAATAAAATAAAATAAAATAAATAAATAAATAAATAAATAAATAAATAAATAAATAAATAAATAAATAAATAAATAAATAAATAAATAAATAAATATATATATATATATATATATATATATATATATATATATATATATATATATATATATATATATATATATATATATATATATATATATATATATATATATTTTATTATACACACACACAAACCTCCATTACATTTGGTACCAAATCTAATGTGGAGAGACTTGACTTATAAAGCTATTGTACCAGAAGTAATTAATTAAGATTTAAAATATTGGTAATGGGTGATAAGCCTAACCTCCTCCCCACTCCAGTCAAGCCCCATGATCTTCCCAAAGCAGATAACTACCTCCAGCCAAAGCAGCCAGAAAACACCCACACAAACTCTAACCACCTATAAGAAGCAAATCACTGCTATGCATGTAATTAATTAACACAAAAAAATCTCTAATATACATTTCCAAACACTGTGGTTCGCATAGCATTAACACGTGGTATTCCTAGGTCTTCAAAGGTGATGGGTCGATTCCTCCCCCAATCAAGCTGCTGCTGTCCATCACTTGATATCACTTGAATGTCTGGTAATGTATCCATGCCAAACCTGTAAAGTATACATATTTTTAGTGATAAGCTTCAACAGAATCAAGTGAAATATATATGTGTGTGTGTGTGTGTGTGTGTGTGTGTGTGTGTGTGTGTGTGTGTGTGTGTGTGTGTGTGTGTGTGTGTGTGTGTGTGTGTGTGTGTGTGTGTGTGTGTGTGTGTGTGTGTGTGTGTGTGTGTGTGTGTGTGTGTGTGCTGGAAATCAAACAATATGGTAGCTGATGTGTTAAGGAACATTTTGATAACTCTGATTAATTGCATCCAAGATCTATCAGTACATATACTTGTATTCGAGGGGTCTTCAGTGACAGAAGGAGAAGAGACAGGAGTCCGCCACAGCTGGAACACATTCATGCATGTTCCAACAAGAAATGCATGGGCTGGCTTCCTCCCAATATTTTTTATTCATTTCAAGGGTGACTTTTCATGAGTGAGGATGACATAATGAGTGAAGTTGAACTGTGATACAGTTTCCTGTGATTTAGGAGAAAGCACCACAGTTGATTCATCAGGGGTTGAAGAAAGTACTAAGAGTAGTGCCCTATCCTGTTCCACCTTCAATTGTTGGGGTCCTTTCTTCAAGCAGGGCCAAGAATCTTGTAAGGATGACCCGCAAAGAGGTGGTCCATCAACTGCAGTCTACAAGGAAACTGGCCATGATGGAGAGCATAGTCAAGGATTATCGCCAAATCTCAGTATGATACATTGCTTCTCAAATGGGAATCTGTAGTGGATCTGTTGTTATCACCTCAAGCTTTCCAAGGTGTCTACCAATGGATCCCAAGAATGCTGATGTCTGAGTAGAAGAGCAACCAAATTGTGACTTCAGTGGAGATGTTGACCCTCATGAGAGCAGACCCAGGGGGATTCATGGTTCAAATCATAACCCAGGATGAAACATGAATTCCTAACTTCAATCCAGAAGCCAAAGCCAAATCTAAGTAATGGAAGCATCCCTACTCTCTAATGTCATGAAAATTTAAGGTCACAAAGTCATCCCAGAAGGTCATGGTGGCAGTGTTCTGTGACCTGAAGCTGATGATGAGGAGATTAAGGAGAAGGTTAAGGAAGTTTTGGAGGGATTCAAACCATCTTTCTTCAGTTATGGATCTTCACAGTGGAAGACAAGACTGGAGAAGTGCATTACAGTCAAAGACGATCATGTTGAAAAAAAAAAAAAAGAAAGAAAGAAAAGTAAGTTGAGTGAACCTTTGCTCTATTTTTTGCTCCTTCTGGATTAGGCCAAGCACTCATTGAGTACCCTTTGTAGTTCTGATTTCTGCCCAATAGGTATATGGTATATCAAGATGATATATATATATATATATATATATATATATATATATATATATATATTACAGGAAATCACCTAAGGCACTGTACTTTATATCTCCAAGTGACTTTCTGTGTCCTATTTCTCATGACAAAGAATTCATTCCACCTCCAGATCAATTTTTCATTGGTCTTGTGACACTCCTAAAGGGAGCACAGCACTGCATTAACCAGTAAATTTCCAGTTTCCCTACAAACTCCATATGACAGATGAAACTACTTTTTCTGATAAGTTTTTATGTGTTTTTAAACAGTCTGCCATCACTTTCTATCGTAAACCACTGTTTTCATTATTACCCCTGCCCACCATAAAGAACAGAGTGACTTAAAACAGAAAACTTATTGCAAATTTGTCAAAACACATAAAAAAATAGATTAGTCCTTGTAAATACCATTAGTAACCTCACCAACACTGAGCACTTTACAGTTTTGAACAGTTGTTCACACTAGCACTCATGATAAAAAAAAAGATGATAAATCACTTGTGGCACTACTGTAAATTTCCAACACACACACACACACACACGCACACACACACACACACACACACACACACACACACACACACATATATATATATATATATATATATATATATATATATATATATATATATATATATATATATATATATATATATATATATATATATATATATATATAGGGTTCTTAACCTAACCTGACCAAAACCAAACCTAACCTAACCTAACCAAAATGGGAGAGATGTCTTGCTGTCCAGTTCTGGCCAATTGTTCATGATAGCAAGTCCAAAAGAAAAACCAATATTTTTCTTAAAAATCGCTGAGTGTTAGTATTAATTCCAGACAAAAAAATATATGGGGTTCAAAATACTCAGTGATGCGATACGTCACGAAAGTAATATAGTGATTCTGGAATAATGCCCATTAACCTTGAATATACCATAAAGGTGAGTGGATGGCTTACATTACCACTATATACTCCACAGTCACACAGAAAACCATAGTTTCGATACGATACACAGGATGCTGGAAAGATATGGAATTTACAGCATAGGATAAAGATACCAACATTGCTTGATACCCAAATCCATCCATTGAGTCTTTACATAACCATGAAAATGAGAGAGAGAGAGAGAGAGAGAGAGAGAGAGAGAGAGAGAGAGAGAGAGAGAGAGAGAGAGAGAGAGAGAGAGAGAGAACACTGGAGAGTAACCTCGTTTCATCAAATCTGGCAGATTACAAAAATGACAAAGCGACGGGGTGGAGAAAGGAAAACAGGGACATAACCTTGCTATGATCACCTTACCAGATACTTAATACAGATATACTCTTATTAACTCAAAAATGTGTAAGAATAATACTTATACTTACAAATTTCCTTCGTCTAGGTTATCTTACTTGGCAGTGGTAAGAAAGAGAATTAGTGCGGAGGAGGATAACGTTGTTATTGTTATGGAGGGAGGTCAGTAATATTAGCAAAAGTAAGCCCGCCTCTACAACGGCTCCCTATCTTTTCAGTGATCTTGAATTTCTTCAAGCTACATTACCATTTCTTAATTAAATAATTTAGTCGCTTTCAAACTTATGAAGTAACTTCACAGAAAACCAACAACAAATATTAACCTTTAACTCCGCTGCATCGCGCAGCTTGAGGCACTTAATTTTGGCATTATTATGGCGCGCTAAGATATTATTTGAGTATAGATGCATGGGGAATTTAATGATCGATATATCTTACCACTCCACGTGCAGTAAAGAGAGCGAGTCATGCTACAATAAGCATATCTGGTCCCCAACGTAACACATAGGCTGGTGTGAGGGAACAGGCCCAATGTGGCGTCACTGCTGCATACTGATGCATTGCCTGTGTGTAAATTGATACGCGATTGAGTGCTTAATGTATCTTGTTCCTATGTGTGCAGTACAGAGAGTGAGTCACGCTGCAAGGAACACACTTATGCTAGAAAAGTTCAGGGCTGTCGCACTAGTTTCTGTGCGATCGTTCAGCGCGTGCATTATGAATGAGAATAAAATTAAATGTTTCTCTCTCTCTCTCTCTCTCTCTCTCGCCTTAACTGTTTATTAATCTGTGTGTGTGTGTGTGTGTGTGTGTGGGCCGCTCCGTGCGAGATTCCTGGCCTGGTATAGAGACAAATAATTAATATCACTCTGTGTGGAGTATGTGGTGCCTTGTCTGGGACGCCTTGTGGGATTGCCAGCCTAGTATTGAAACAGGCAAGTTTTACTAGATAGGTGAAAACAAACCACCACAATGGTCTCACAATATATTTAATATTTTATTATACAAACGTATAGTAATAGTAGTGGTAGTCTTTTCCAGAGACAAGAAAACCATGTAATGGTCTCTAAAATCAGACTATTGACTATAGACACAAACTGTTGCTCTCTCCCTCTTTCTCTCAAAACGTCACTATATCACTACCTCACCATCTCACATCATCATTATCATCAGGAAGAGGAAGGGGAGAATGTGAATATAGTGGTAATAAGAGTAACTGCTTGGGTTTACCGTAGAGACACCCAAAACATGTTTACATGCATATCTCTCTCTCTACAGCAATAAGTTATACTCAGGCATTTCTGGGCTTTTCAAACTGTAGTAGATGATGCAATTCTCAATGATGTGGAGGAAGTTAGGGTTTTTTTCAGTGGTATAAGAGATCTTACTGAGGTCTTCAGGGTTGTAGATTAAGTTATTAGGGTATTCAGGGGTGTAAGGAAGTTAGTGGTATTTTCAGTGGTGGAGGAAAGTTACTGGGGTTTTCAGGGGGCTTTTTGTGGCTCTAGTGATCAATCAATCTCAGCCCAGTATTTTACATTTATATTATCATCATATTTATTTATTTTATTTTATTAAAATACAAAATGTTTCCTCAAATATTATCACCACCTGCCTGGCAGTGTGGGATAGGGGTGGGGTGTGCTGTATACCACCAGCTGGCCAAGAGAGACACACTTAAAGAGAGTGGCAACACCAGACTTTCCATATCAGATTTTCTTGATGTATTCATTGTTCCAGGAAAGAGTCGATCCTTCCACTTCCACCTTGTCATAATACCACTTGCGATTTATTCTGTGGAAAAAAAAAATCTTTTATGAGTGAGGAGATGCAAAGATGCTGATGATAATGATAATGATGAAAATTATTCTTTCTTTGATGACTAACACATGCACTTATAATCATGCTCTATTTCAATGAACACTCCCTGCCTGCCTAAAGCTGTGAGCAGAGGCAGCAGTCTCACCTGCACTCTTTGCCACACTTCCCTGAGCCACACTTGATGCATGGGAAGTGGCATCCAGGGCAGTCCTCAGTCAGGCAATCACACAGGTCCTTCCCTGAGGCGATCAGTGACCCATCAGGACCATGGAAGGCTGATGGGTGACTTCCCCTCCCTCTGAAGAAACAAAATTAGTCTCCTTAACTTACTGATAATGACACTCTGACACATTATTTGAGCAATTCTAGAAAAAATAAAAGTGCAGGAGCTGAAAGATCTGAAAGTACTCCCTTACTGCCCTTTCTGCTGTCAAAGTTCTCTAAAAATTATCTATCTATATAACAGGCTAGCAATCCCACACAAGATTCAAAATAATAATAATAATAATAATAATAATAATAATAATAATAATAATAATAATAATAATAATAATAATAATATCAAGCTATTCACTAACCTGCCAGAACTGTGGAAGTACTGCACCTTCTTCTTCTTGCGTCTCATCCGCTCACTTGTTTTAGGGTTGAAGTTTTCCATGAACTGATTGTTGACCTTGAGGCCCTCCAGCAGTGAAGCCATCACCTGTCAATCAATCAATCAATCAATCAATCAATCAATCAAGCAAGCAACAACTAAAAACCCAGGCACTATACAGAGAAGCTATGATAGGCTCTACAGGGCAGCAGTCAACCATCCTACATGATGATGATTGTGACCACAGCAAGCCAAGATAGCTAGGATTTATGCCATGGTTATATAAGCAAAATCCAGAGCCGAATGGGTGGTTGGGATGAGACTCCTCAAAGTCCCAGAACTAAAACCACCAATTTTCAC
>NC_087162.1:27170447-27227947 GCF_035594125.1 Scylla paramamosain | reverse complement strand
ACACACACACACACACACACACATACAGCAACACTGCCACAGACTGATGCTCCCACTCACTGACTGCTCTATACATTCCCATCTTGTACAAAAAGCATTGTATTTCTACCAAAACTCTTTATCTTAATTATAGGGTACTAAACTGAAAAAGCAAAAGAAAAAAAATTCCAGCATCATACAATAAAACACTGGCTCTGATTGGATAAAGTAAATATATTGCATATTTTAAAACAAGATCATCAGTGAGTGGAAACAACAAACAATGGCTTAACTACTGTGACAAGCATGATGAAACAAAGCAGTCAAGTAGATCCCTCCAGTGAACCATAATCATGTCAACATTACATGCAAGGGAGCAAGGAAACATCTGCCTCTATGCTACCAATGACAGCATCTGGCATCTGCTTTTCTGTGAAGGGGATCAGAAATTATTTCACTAGTATTTCACAGTATTACCTGAGCATGCACACATAAACACACACACACACACACACACACACACACACACACACACACACACACACACACACACACACACACACACACCAATATGCAGTCACAAATAGTGTCCTGACCTCCAAAGGGACAAGACATGTCTGCTGGCACTCCTTTGGAGCAGTCACAGGTTGGAATGTGAGCCTTCCCATACCCATTCTACACACCCCATTCTTCAGTGACAAATTGAAATGCAGGAAAATTCTAGACACATTATAAACAATATCTGGACAATATATGAAAAACAATGATTTCATCTGTATACTGGTGGACTTTGATAATGAAGCTGAAGTGTAAGTGGAGTGGGTGCACAGGGCTTGTGTGAGACATGAGGGTGGCCACCGCCAACACCTGTATCAAGTGCTGATCTTCACAGGGCAGGGTATCCATTAACATGGAGATCCTGCTACCCTTCACCACCACCTCCTCATGTCCTCCATCTGAGTCCACTACCCTCACACCTCCCATGGCAGCCACCTGACACCACCTTTAGGCCATGACTCCCACCAGTGTCCTGCCACCCACCCACCACCACCTATGGAGCTGCCCAGGCTAGAGGGTTCCCACAGCCTTCCATCATTTTGTGCCAGTGCTGTGACACCCCTGGCCTGAAGGACCAAACCTTGCCTGAGAGCCACCACAAACCACCATGCCTACAAGATTTGTTTCAGTTTCAATGTAAAAACACTTCCATGTGTCATTGTACATCCCCTTCCACTCTATAACCTCCCAAGAACTTTGTAACATTAATATGTATATTTTCAGTATTATGGCTGCAAGCTAAATAAACTTTTAATTAACAGTATTAATATTATTACCACAAGAAATTATGACAAACACACATGCATGCACACACACACAAGAAGGCAGACCAGGTCAACTCACTCGCTGGTCGGGGTCGCCAGCAGGCTTAGGCCCAGGTTTCTTCTTAGGGCGGCCAACGCGAGGCGCTGGTGTGGGGACAGGGACTGGGGAAGAGGTCTGCTCGGGGGGCTCCGCTTCAGGGATGTCCTGCCACAGAGTTTTATGATGAGAAAGGCCTATGGTGAGAGCTGAAGATGCATTTACCTAGTTGTACCTACCTAGTTGTGACATGCAGGAAAAGAGCTATGCTAGTGTTGTCCTGTTTCCATACCAATCATTTTTCAACCTTTCTTTAAATGCTCCTTGAACACACAACTCTGTCAGTCAATGCATTCCACTGGCTGATTGCTCTGCCAGGAAAACTCTATTTTCTCACATCTTTCTTTGCTCTTATATTTGTACAATCTCTCTAGTGTTGATTGTTGTGACACCACAAAAATCTGCGATATCATTTTTTTATTTTCCTTCTATATATTTGTACATCATGATCATGTCATCTTTTCATCTCTCTTCTAGAGTTGGGAGCTTCAGCTTCTCAAGGCTTTCTTCAAAGCTAAGATCTTTCAAGTCTGATACCCATTTGTAGCTGCTCTTTACACTTTTTCAATCTTTTCTATATATTTTTTTTCATGTGGATTCTGAATTACAGCTACATATTTGAGTGTTGGTCTTATAAAAGTTGTGATTATTTTCTTAACTTCCTCAGCAACATATCAGTTATGCTCATATTTGCTGACAAGTGATGCATGTTCCTTACTTTGTCACTTATATAGTCATCTGGTGATAGCCTGCTGTGTATTATTATACCTAGGCCTGTTTCCTCTACAGATGCTAGAAATATGTTGTTATCTAATTTACAATTCCAATCAGGTTTCTCTGAACTCCCAAATTTTATGACATGACATTTATCAACATTAGAATCCATTTGCTATTTCTTACTCCACTAACAGAGTCCTGTGAGGTCTTTCATCATTTATTTTCCTTTGCTTTTCCAAGAGCTTTCATTATTTATTTTCCTTTGCAACTTTGCATCTTCAGCAAACATGTTCATGTAAGTCACTGTTCCAATACTAGCATCAATATCATTGACATATATCAAAAACATGATTGAGGCTAACACTGATCCTTGTGGAATTCCACTCATTACTTTTATCCAGGTTGAATATTTTCCTTTTGTTATTGTCCTTATTTCTCTTCCACCCAGAAAATCTTTCATCTATTCAAGTAATTTTCTTTTAATACCTTCAATGTATTCTAATTTCCATATCTGTCTATTGTGTGTTACTCTGTTGGATGCTTTCTTGAAATCCAAAGTGTCTACCTATCCATCTGAAGAAAACAAGGACTTTTCTATAGGTATACTAAATGATCTGGATAAGGAAACAGAAAATGGTGAAGAGTATTTGTAAAATTGAAGTAATGATCAACAAAATGAGACTCAACTAGTATAATCTCATTTTCTTTGAATTACAGGTGCATAAATACAGCTTAATAAACTTTGAACTCCCTGCCTGCTTTTATATTTCCTGTCTTTGACCTGAAATGTTTCAATAGGAAGACTTCAAGCCACCCGTCATCAAATTTTGATAACCCTTCTGACTAGTCTTTGGGAACTGGCACCTTTAGTCATCTTTTTTTTATCTTTATTTGTTTATTTATTTTGTTTTTGTTATAGCCTTTTTGTTGCCCTAGACCAGAGTACCCTCCCCTCTTACACCAGTGAAAAAATTCTAATAATAAAAAAAATAAATAAACAACTATACTTACAGGATCATCCACTACCATCTCCTCAAACTCCATATCCAAGTCATCCACATTGGGGTCATCTGCATCTGTGTCCTCCTCAGCCCTGATGGTAGATGTTCGTCCCTCACTCCTGTCTGTCACATCCTCCCATGTGTCCCCTTTGTACACCTCCAGCCCTAGGCCTCCCCGACGCTCCTGCGGCACCTCTACAGATGTGGGTGGCTGATCTGGCATCCTTTTCTATGCAAAAGAATGAGGTTAAGAGCAATTGCTGGACTACTCTTCTATAATGGCATTACTTTTAAAGTGTAGCATAAGAGATTCTAAGAAACCAGAGCTGCAATCTCATCCTCTGTAGATTGAAAAGTCAGTCAATTCTGCATTCTTAAATGTTCAAGCACCTGATCTGGATTACTTTTAACAAGCTTAAGTGAAAGTCAATAAAATTTACAAGGGTGTTTTCATGATTCTACTGGTAGTTTAATAAGGGTCCAGGGATCGTATTCACAGTCCCAGCAAGACTTAGCTACGAAACGTGTCGTAGTGAGGACAAAATGGCACATTCTTATCATAACTTAGACATTCTAAGTTATGAAACACATCTGCTTTAGTTACAACATATGTCATAAGTTTATGAAGAATACCATGCTTAGGCCATCAGAGGGAAAATACCTATAAGAATCAAATTCACAAGCATGAATAAAGTCATGGTTGCTTGCAAGTAAATAAATGTGTGTGTGTGTGTGTGTGTGTGTGTGTGTGTGTGTGTGTGTGTGTGTGTGTGTGTGTGTGTGTGTGTGTGTGTGTGTGTGTGTGTGTGTGTGTGTACAGAGCCACCTTGAGGTCTGTGGGAAGATAGCTGAGCAGGTTGTGGTACAGAGAGGGGGGCACTGGGCATCTGGTCAAGATATGAGCCATCCCACAAGCCTTGCACTTCTTGGGCATCTCCTCCTGAAGGAAACACCTGAAACACAAACACATCAACTACACACAAAGAATTTAGAAATAAAAAAATATATATTTTTTTTTTTTTCTCTCTATGCTTCTCATGTTCATTTCATGCAGAATACATAATGATGTGTAATTCATTCTCAGTGTTTCAAGATGAGCTGTGCTATACCCATTTCTCCACACTGACCTCATTCACCCAAACAACTGTCTCACCTGCCACCCTTGTCACACTGCTCCAGTCTAGGTTGTTTCTTAAACCGTTGGTAGAACTGTCGACAGCCCTCACAGGCCACTACCCCTGCAATGCGTGTGATGCCGCGATGTATGGAATAGAAACGGGTGGCTTTGCACACGCCACACTCCACTCGAATCCTCTTCATTGCACTTTTGCCTTCCTCCGTTGCTAAAATAAAGAAGTTGGTCAGATGTGATTCTTGCTGATGCCTTCAGCCACTCAACATTACTGAAAGCTACAGGAAAAAGGAGAAAAAAGAAATATGTGATTCTACACACTAAATATGACAGACAGAGAGAGAGAGAGAGAGAGAGAGAGAGAGAGAGAGAGAGAGAGAGAGAGAGAGAGAGAGAGAGAGAGAGAGAGAGAGAGAGAGAGAGAGAGAGAGAGAGAGAGAGAGAGAGAGAGAGAAATACCAAATTAAATGAGGGGCTGGATAAATATGGCTAGGGGGAACAAAACCCCCACAGCTGTACCTCAGGTATATTACAACTAGGTAAATGAAACTTACTGATCAGCTTGTTGTAGGACGGCATCAGTACAGCCGGAATTCTGATAACACTCTCAGTGGATTCCATTGTGCTTGCTTACAGTGTTGTGTGGGTGAAAGATGCAGCAGCAGCAGCCTACAGATGTGCAATGCCTGTAGAAGACACTCAGTTTGCATCCTTCCATCTTTACTATTTTCACCCCTCAGCTTTGGTTAGCCTGTCAGTGCACCCCTATGGAGGTTCATTAAAACACTAAGAAATTGGTGCAAGGGAGGATAAATTTCTAGCACTGAAAGGCACATTGGCTGAGGACTGAGGTGAAGATACAAGAGAGTTACAAATAACAGCGTGTCAGACATTAGGGCATGTTGACTGTCGGGTCCCAGGATTTTTTTTTTTTTTTTTCAGGGATGAATGTTACCTTTAGAGATGCAAATCATAATCTCCTTTTTCTCTCTCTATCCATACTAAACCTGGGTTCTTGGTGGGGTTTTCATGGAGAAAAAAAGAAGAAGAAAAAGAGGGATTTGGGCTTTCTGGCCTTAATCTATAATTTCATGAACATAACCTTCAATTGTTTACATGACTAGCCATTGTTAAAAAGGATTCTAGATCATCACTAAGAATCCCAGACCAATTATTTTGATGGCCTTTGAATATGGTCTGTATGAAAGAACAAGGAAGGGCGTCACTAACCGAGGCAGTGGTTAATTTTCACCTGATGCCGTTATACACACTACTACTACAGAAACACACTACACACAATACACCAATTACCGAAAGAAACGTAGCTACCGGAACTAACTATAGTCACATAAATCAGTGTGGGTTTAAGACTTTAGTCAAAGCTGTGTCTCACTAACAAATACTAAGCAAACAACAGGAGTGATAGAGCTGCCACAATCCATGATACACATCTCATCTTGTTAGCTTCTCTGGGACTGCTGAACTTTGAATCGCTTCTCAGGACACTCCTCTGTCTTCCTTTACTTACTTAAATGTTTTATTTTCTTATCTTCCATCACTTGACCAGAAATGCTTTGTCTCCCATCAAACTCAGGGCAATTTGAATTCCTTCTCCCTCTTTCCTTTCCTCTCTTCCAGGGTTTCTGCTGTTTTTTTTTTTTTTCTAACTCGCGCTTTTGTGCTCCATAATAGAATTGTAGTAATCCACTTGTCTTCTCCCTCTTTTCTGCACTTCCGTTCCTTTCTTCCTATGGCTCCTGATAATAATTTTCTATCTAGCTTGTTTACAAGTAGCGCGTGGATGGAAGCCCCGCTGCGGATTTTCAATGATCCTGAGCAGCGTTGTCAGATTGTTTTGGCCATATTATCGTACTACACAGGTTGAAATTATTGTACTTCTGGTGAAATTGTCGTACATATGTAATAATTCCAAATATTATGCAAAACTGCCACTTTCCAAATACAGCAGAATTTAGGTTTTATATATATATATATATATATATATATATATATATATATATATATATATATATATATATATATATATAGAGAGAGAGAGAGAGAGAGAGAGAGAGAGAGAGAGAGAGAGAGAGAGAGAGAGAGAGAGAGAGAGAGAGAGAGAGAGAGAGAGAGAGAGAGAGAGAGAGAGAGAGAGAGAGAGAGAGAGACTCCGCCAGTAATTTCTTCATTGTTACTCGTTCACAGACGGCAAGTTCTGTGACTCCCTCCCTCTCCCCCGCCCTCACAAGATGTCGGTGCAGATAGAAAAAAAAGGCGCTATGAGTGTTCTGCCCTCCCGCGCGGCTGGAAAAGAGAGGAAGTGCTGAGGAAAACTGGGCTGACTTGCGGTAAAGTAGATGTGTATTATTACAGGTAAGTGTGTGTTTGTGTTTATGTTTCCCTCCCTCTCTCTCTCTCTGACAAATAAAACCAAAACAGCAAAAAACTACGAAATTATTAAAAAAAAATGACAAAACTCTCTCTCTCTCTCTCTCTCTCTCTCTCTCTCTCTCTCTCTCTCTCTCTCTCTCTCTCTCTCTCTCTCTCTCTCTCTCTCAGCCCCAATGGCAAGAAGTTCCGAAGCAAGCCCAAGTTGACCCGCTACCTCGGTGACACTGTTGACCTTTCCTCCTTCGATTTTCGGACTGGGAAGGTCAACCCAATGCTGGCGAGGAAGAACAAGAAGCCCCGTGGTACCCTCTTTGATTACAGGTGTGTGTGTGTGTGTGTGTGTGTGTGTGTGTGTGTGTGTGTGTGTGTGTGTGTGTGTGTGTGTGTGTGTGTGTGTTTGTTTGTTTGTGCGTAATCTAAGTGTAAGCATTTTTTTCTTATTCGTATTTTTTTTCTCTCTCTAGATAATGTGTGTGTGTGTGTGTGTGTGTGTGTGTGTGTGTGTGTGTGTGTGTGTGTGTGTGTGTGTGTGTGTGTGTGTGTGTGTAATAATAATAATAATAATAATAATAATAATAATAATAATAATAATAATAATAATAATAATAATAATAATAAACGGTTTATTATTTAGGCAGTTAACAAACTGAAAATGTACATAGGGGTTAGGAAAATACTTAACATTAATCCTAAAGGTAAGTCTAATCTAGAAGGGACTATTGATTGATGGCTCGCACCATGGTGGGAATCGCACTGAGTCTGTACCGGTCCGTGCGCGGCGCCGTGTGTGTGTGTGTGTGTGTGTGTGTTTAAGCAAACTTAACCTAATCTCTTGAACTACAGGTGTGTGTGTGTGTAATAATTATAATAATAATAATAATAATGAACGATTTATTATTTAGGCAGTTAACAAACTGAAAATGTACGCGCGCGTGCATTTTCAACAAACACACACACACACACACACACACACACACACACACACACTGCATAAGCATATGTACAACGAAAGACAAGGCAACACACACACACACACACACACACACACACACACACACACACACACACACACACACACTGCATAAGCATATGTACAACGAAAGACAAAGCAACACACACACACACTGCATAAGCATCTGTACAGCAAAAGACAAGGCAACACACACACACACACACACACACACACACACACACTGCATAAGCATCTGTACAACGTAAGACAAGGCAACACACACACACACACACACACACACACACACACACACACACACACACACACACACACACACACACACACACACATACTCACACACACACACTGCATCACCATCTGTACAACGAAAGATAAGGCAACACACACACACACACACACACACACACACACACACACACACACTCCATAACAATCTGTACAACGAAAGACAAAGCAACACACACTGCATCATCTGTACAACGAAAAATAAGGCAACACACACACACACACACACACACACACACACACACACACACACACACACCAACACTCTTGCCCCGCGGACTGGAAGACATCTTATGTCACTCCCATCCCCAAAACTTCCAGTCCTCAGTCACTCAATGACCTCAGGCCAGTCTCTATCACCCCCATCCCTAGCCTTATTTGTGAAGATTTTGTATATGACTGGGCATACACCAAAATTTGTAACACCGTGGATATCAGACAATTCGGAAATATTAAAGCCACCTCCACCTCACATTACCTGACCAGCTTCCTTGAATTCATCCACAGCCACCTGGACAAGCGAAACACCTCTCTAGCTGTTGCTTTTGTCGACTTCAAAAAAGCCTTTGATCTAGTTGATCACACTGTTGTCATCAGCAAGGCAGTAAGTCTGGGTCTCCCTCCTTATCTGATAGCGTGGCTAGCCGACTTCCTCACAGGGAGACGTCAGGCCGTTCGCTATCAGGGCTCTGTCTCTAATTTCCAACAGCTGACATGTGGAGTCCCCCAGGGGACCAAGATGGGTCCTCTATGCTTCCTCCTCCTCATCAACGACGCCCTCACCGACACCCCCCATCGCTGGAAGTATGTGGACGACTGCACCGTGGGCGTCCCAGTTTCCAACAAGAACCCGGACTACTCGCCACTGCAAGCAATTCTGGAGCGACTGCAGACGTGGACAGAGGAGAGCAGGATGACCATCAACCACAGCAAAACTGTGGTGATGCATTTCTGTACCTCCTCTGTACCAGTGCCCCCTCCCCGGCTCACAGTGGGCCCTCACCCCCTCCAGGTGGTCCAATGTGCCAAGCTTCTCGGAGTCACGGTGGACGACCAGCTGACCTGGAAGCAGCATGTCGCCAGCACCGTGAGATCAGCTACCTACAGGCTGTACATGCTGCGCAGACTCAGGTCGCTGGGGACGCCGACAGATGAGTTAAGGGGGGTGTACCTCACCTTCATCCTCCCCAAACTCATGTACGCCTCCCCAGCGTGGTCCTCCTCCCTCACACACACTCAACAGCTACAGCTAGAGAGTGTGCAGAAAAGGGCGTGCAGGGTCATCCTTGGCCCTGCATACACCACCTATGAAGAAGCCCTGACCACCCTGAGTCTGTCCAGAATATCCACCAGGCACCGAGAGGCTCTGGAGAAGTTTGGGAAGGGACTACTGCATCATCCGCGTCTCAGAGACATGCTGCCGCCCGACACGCCTCGCCCTGTCCGTGCCACCAGACACCACAACAAAATAACGCCCCTGAAGGCGCCGCGCACGGACCGGTACAGACTCAGTGCGATTCCCACCATGGTGCGAGCCATCAATCGATAGTATTTCCCTCCTAGATTAGTCTTACCGTTAGGATTAATGTTAAGTTTTTCCCCATCCCCTATGTACATTTTCAGTTTGTCAACTGCCTAAATAATAAACCGTTTATTATTATTATTATTATTATTTTACACACACACACACACACACCTTGAAATACCTTGAAAAAAAAAATACTGAATATTTACTGGGAGGGACTGGGAGTTAGGGAAGGTACCACTCTGATAACGTCACGGCTGGGGGGGACTTGTGACGTCACGGGTGGGGGGTTGATGACGTCACAGACACCGTTATTTACGTACGTACGTATTTCATTTTGAAAATGACCCCTCTAAAAAACGCAGCTAGACAGGAATGCTTTATAAATTCAGACTTGCCACACATTTTAACTAATGCCACAAATAACAACACATTTCAAAACGCAGTAGTATTAAAGATATTTAAAAAGAAGTATCTGGAAACTTTTGGAACCTTCACCCCATTTAAAATCGTTCAAATGTCCACCCATTCTAGCTTAAACATAACGGAAAACACTTTAAAAAATCTGAACTATTTTCTAAAACCATTTAAAGTGAGCTACAAGCACAAATAAAAAAAATCTACCGAAAAAAAAAATCAATATTATTGGAAGTTGAACACGAATAAAAACAAGTGTACGGTGCACGCATTTCACTGAGTGGGACGGCAACACACTTAAAAAAACATCAACTATTTTTTAAAACCAATAAGAACCTAGTACAGGCTGAAATACAAATTTTAGTTTAGGTACCGTAAAAAAAATACGCCGAAAACGGCCTTCTTATTTACACAAAAACAACGCCAAAATCACCACTTTTCACGCAACACACGCCCTCAAATAACTTAAAAAACAACGAAACATTTTTACAAACCATAAAATCTTAGCTACAAGCCGAAATAAAATACTTAGGAATTAAAAAAAATAATATTGGAACCGGAGGGGGCTGGGGAGCCTTGCCCAAGATGGCGGTGGGGGGCCAGTGGAGGGGACGATCAACCCTTCCCTTCTCACTCATTTAAACCCTCGCCAAACTTAAACTAGTAATGGCAGGTATATCTAACGAGCGGATATTAAAGCTTGGTCATGTGGCTCCGCTTTGCGACAGTATTGGTTTAAAACACTCACAGATAAGATAAATAATGGCTGATAAATAGAGACAACCCAGATTGTTTACATTTTCATTAAGTTAAATTTTACGGTTTTTGGCAACGAGACGAGGCTGACACAGGGATATATTGTGCTGGAGGTTAGGTGAGATGCGTTAAAATGAGTTAAAACCGTGGATTGTTCAGTTATTCATTAAAAAGTTACGTTAAGTTACCTAAATTTATTCTAACACTTCCTGACCTTACCTTCCCTGTGGTGGTGATGGTGGTGCCTGCCTCCTCGTCACTATGGCTGGCTGTCTAGCACCTTCTCACAGTCAAACTTTTCTTTATTTTGCTTGTTTTCACCCACTGCTGCCTTCGGGTGTCCACTGCTAGAGCCCACGCCTTCCTCATTACCAACTAAAGAAGGTTTAACTCATGGGTAAGCCTTGGCATCCACTGTGTAGGCGTGGTTACACACACACACACAAAAAAAAAAAAGAAAAACACAAATTCTGTCAGGCTGGGAGTTGAAACAGACGCGTACTAACACCACCCTTAGACGCGACACACTGGTAACTTGTCAGGCAGCAGATTCCTGAGCCTGTAGCAGCAAGATCAACACCAAGATGCTGATAGTGACGATTATTGCCTCAGCTTTGTGATGGTGTCGTCACTCCTGTCACTCGCTGTACAGGTAGCTCTCTCCACGGGTAGGCCATTCCAGGACGGGATTGAGAGGTATGGTAATTCGTTGATTCAGAATACACAATTTGATTGTTGTGGGAAAGAGATAAAGGAAAAACACAGTATTGATGCTACCTAGAGAGTGTTTATACAAAGTTACAGTCGACCCATTTTTGCATTGGTTACTTCTGGAAGAGGGAAAATTACAAAATGTTTCTCCCTCTCTGAGGGAAAGTCCAGGTTTTAGAATGGGGGAAGCTAAATTATGCAAAATTTGGATCTGAAAAAAATCTAAGTATGATACGCCATGTTTTGAAAACGGAAAATTTCTACACTAACCAAACTCTTCCTAACTTAGCTAATCTAACCTTATGGGGGGCTTCGCCTTCTCCTGGATCCCCCTCCCCCCTCTCTGTAAGAATACTAACCTGGACACCCCACTTAGGGACACTAGCCTAACCCAACCTAACTGGGGATTGCTTCTGCCTTCCTGAAACCCCCCTTAAGAACACTAACCTAACCCAAGTCATCTTGCTTGTGGAACTGCACAATAAAAAATTCCAGTATTTAAACTTATGCCCACTATACCCGGCTGCCACTGTGACAGTACCCTTGTGATCAGGCAGCTGACTGCCACAGTTGCCACATATACATGTAGTGATTGGCTGAAAATAATTGATATACTAGCTGAAAGTAAATGATGTAATTAAAACAACAGCTGCTATTGGCTGAACAAAATAGATACAAATGAAAAAAATTTGATAAAATATGAAAATTCATTTGCAAGTTGTTTATTATTTGCACTACATAGTGTAATCATTAGAAATGCTCCAACATGTGAGCATGATCACAAGTGCCATGGATTTATTGTGTTGAACTGTAGTTTGTATAATCTTGAACATTTTTGGAGTGCCTCAGGATACAGATAGTAAAATTGTTGATAATACCCATAAATTGTTCTATTAATATTTTGCTGAAGCTGTATATTAACCCTTTTTCCATTGTTGTACTCTACATTCAGAATAAATTTATACTGCCTCCATAATGTTTCAACTTGTCACATCATAGTTCTGGCAGCAAAGAAGCAATCCTTTCACTAATGCTTTTTCAATCCTTTAATTTCACATTTCATCTCATAGACATAATTTCTATGATTTCAGCTTGGTATACAGATATAGGAGATTGATTTAGGGATGATGCAGAGGTAGTCCATCCTACTACTGTACTTGAAAAATATTCACCAAAATTCAGGGAATTTACCCTAAATGATAAAAAATGTGATACAAAAATATACTCAAGATTTTAGTTTTTTTTTTTTCAGCATTGCTAATAGTGTTAAAAGAATCCAAGTTCCACTTATGTGACTGGAAATGTACTCCTCTGCATGGTCCACCCCATGTATCATATAACTATGGGGGCAGTTCACCAAGTGTTTAGGGATATTTGACACCACAAGCTTTTCCTCCCCAAAATATATGCTATTCAAGCTGAAATAAAGGTTGTTTTGTTATAAAATACAATAAAATCAATATACAAGGAAATTTATTAATTTGACCAAATATACAAAGGCACATCTGTATTACATATAATAGTTGCCAGACTCATGTGGGCATCCATAAGCCAAAATGGGGGCTTGGACAAGTAGGTTTGGAAGTCACTACATAGTGAAGGAATCAGTAAAGGGCTAGAGAATATTTGGTAATTTGTTGAACATTACATCAGCTGATAAATAACTCCACTCATGTTCTGATGCCCTTGACAGTATACTTATCTGTATTGCTGTCTGTAAATATTACCTCCAAAGAGGTTTGCTTTTGAAATAAATATGTATTGTAATATTTTGTTACCTTTTAGCTATATTTTTAATAATATTTTCTTTTTATAATGAATGTAATATAAGGCATGTAATATTGGTATATTGGAGTAAAGCCTTCTCCATGATAACTTTCTTGATTTTTAAGCACCGTCATATTTCCATTGATCATACTGGAAAATAAGTGCAACTTACCATATATTGCACAGCCTTAAATTTCCTTTCAAGACTGCTATTAAAGTTGCAAGTATGTGTGTTTTATAAATGGTTGCAGACCTTACCCAGCCTTTATTTGATCAAACTCTTCTCTGATCTTCCTCAGACTTTGCTGTACTGTTGTGTAGCCTTTGAAGTCAGTGTGAGAGTTTGACAAAATCATGATATGAGAGACAGCAATGCATCCACAGACTGTCCTGGACAAGGGTGATGAAGTAATGTATCACATGTAAATGTAAACAGTTATATTTGTCACTATTTATTTAGTGTTTTCCATTTCAGTACTGATCAAGCAGATTTCAATATGACAGATGATTTTATCAATATTTTGATTATTTGAAGATCTGATTTTTCAATTCCTGATCAAATCTTTTTCAGTGATGATCTGTATCATTGGCCAGCAGAGCAAGGAAAATAGCCATTGTCCTTAAAATGTAAAAAAAAAAAATAAAATAAATAAATAAATAAATAAATAAGTAAAATATTTTGACTTCTATAGGCAAGAGAAACTGGACAGGTGAAGTGAAGACAAGAGAAGAGTTCAGTTAGAATGGCAGACTAACATTCCTAGAAAGCTCATTCAAAAATATTCTGAGATTTTCACTGTATTAGTGGTTTGGCTCCCTTTATCCTTGTTTAATGGTAGTCTTGATTAACCAGAATTAAGTACAGAGCATTCACTCTTTTATGACCTAGCAGATTTATAAGCTTGAAATGACCTAGCTGAAAAGTGTCCTTTTGAAATAACTAAAACTTTTCTTAGTAGATTAAGATTTTAACCGCCATTATTTTGAACAGGTTTTTAGTGCATGACGTACCTTGTGGGAATAACATGCTGGTGCTGGGTGTAGGGGCAGGTGTGATAGTGCTGGCAGTGGTTTGGGTGGTAGCTGGTGTGGTTCTCCTTGCTTGTGCACATAGGAGTTTAGTAGCAGCAGCTGGAATTGCCCTCATGGCCACAGTACTGTCCCTTGCCCTGCTGCTTCTGCCCCAGCACTCAAATCCCCACCAGCCTGTTGTGGAGAATGTGGTATGATCAGTTTATAAACATTACTATTGATGCAGTAAAACCTCAGTAATGTTTTGAAAAATAGTCTTTTATAGAAAAAATTGTATGTTGTAACTGTTTTCTAAAATTTACCAACTAGTGGCATGAAATTGGTGTAATTTAATAAGAGGTAGATTAATACCATGATAGGTCATTTTTTTTAACAGAAGATAGCTAAATGCACTGATAAACAGATAATAAAAGGAATGGATACATATTCATTCATTTCATTCATTCTTTAGTGTCTTATTTCTTTTGAGGAATGTTTTATTTGTTGTTTGTTTCTTTTTTTCTTTTGTGTATCCTTTTACAATATCTTAGTACAATTTCTCTAGTATAATGTGGAAAATTAAATGAGTTTTAAAAGTTTTTTTTTCTTTCTCTCTCAGAGAGTAATGGTGTTTTACCAAATACAGTTATATTGTACTACAATGTTGCCTTGTTGTTATCAATTATTTATTTATTTTTTTTTTATCTGTACTTATTTATTTGTTCTTTTATATTTTATTATAATTATTTTTAACTTTTTTGAGTGTTACTGAGTTGTGGGAATTGGGAACTGAAAATTACAGAAATTCTGCTACATCTGTAAATTAATAAGTTGATTTTACTTGATATCAAATTGCAAACTGAAAATGTTTTTAACCTTTTATGGTAATCAATTTGTACTTCAACCAAAATGTAATACAGAATGAGGTTTTGCTGTATGATAAATTGTGGAGTAGTTTGGTAATTTTAAGTGTAGTTTACTGTTTGTTCAACATTTGATTCACTTATAACTAATATTTCACTTGTAATTGGATATATTATATAAAGTGCTTTTCTTTTTTATTTTAGGCAACAGACCAGCTCTTCATTCCTCGAGTTGTGATTTTGCTGTTGTTGGCATTGTCATCACTGGCAGGGCTTGGAGCTGTAGTTGTGCACTGGACTGATCCCATTTTAGCCAGACCTCTCAAGAAAATTAAGCTATAGATTACCCATGCAAGTTATGATAAGACACTAAATCATCATGGTCACATTATTGGAGTTCATGTAGTGACTGTGACTCAGAGTGGAAAATATAACTACAGACATGCTTAACAACCCAGCAGTTCGATCTCTGCTACAGCAGATGGTAGCAGGACCTGTTGTAGGGCGACATGTACAACACCTGGCTTGCACAGTGAGCAGGAGTTTCCACAATAGTGAGCCTGCCATGGAAATCTTTATGGTAAATAGTGAAGATGATTTTAAGAACAAAGTCATGCGAAGTGGTGTTCCAGTCATAGTGAACTTTCATGCTGAGTGGTGTGAGCCGTGCCATTCCCTCAAGCCTCTGTTAGAGAAGATTGCCCAAGAAAATGAGGGTCACCTCCACTTGGCTGAGGTATGGTAAGAAGGTTCCTTTGTGTAGATAACATGACTCTTTGTTAAAGTACTAGAGTACTGAGAGAAAGGCATGAGAGGGAGCATGCAAGAATGGAATGCAAGAAAATTAATAAATGAAGGTTTAATTTATGGCTATCATGTGAATGGAGCTCTTTTTGTGTCAGATATAGATGATTTTCCTGATCGTTGCTCCATCATACTTCAATTCTATGCATTTTACTTGCAAACCAGATCTTAAATTACATTGCCTCCTCTCTCATGAAATACTCCTCTGTTTCACCCCATCCTCTGTCATTTATTGAACATTCTTTCATCTACCACCCCTCTCTCTCTCTCTCTCTCTCTCTCTCTCTCTCTCTCTCTCTCTCTCTCTCTCTCTCTCTCTCTCTCTCTCTCTCTCTCTCTCTCTCTCTCTCTCTCTCTCTCTCTCTCTCTCTCTCTCTCTCTCTCTCTCTCTCTCTCATTTCCTTTACTCACCACATGACTTGCCTTTTGCCATTTCATCCACACCTTCACTTTCATGCACTTTGTGTCTGTTTCCATCATCCTGTCTCTCCATATGACTGAACCATCTCAAAGCTTTTTCCTCATCCACACATCTCATGCAGGTCAGCATGTCTCCTTCCATCCTTCTACACATTCTTTTACATGAAAAATGCAACTCCATTGTTACTAATTTTGTTCACACTTATTACCAACAGCAAAAAATAGACATTAATAATCTATTAGATTGTATGAAATGCAAATTATATAGAATTATAAATGTACTTGTTACAGAATTTATGTTAGAGACTGTGAAAAAGAAAGTGACTAGGATTGCAGTTGATGGTTGCCTCTCCACAGGTGGCAGTGGATGAACACCTTGATCTGCTGCATGCCTTTGAGGTGACAGCAGTGCCAGCAGTGTTGGGTATCCACCGGGGGATGGTGGTGGAGAAGTTTGTTGGTCTAGTGTCTCACAAAGAAATTAAAGGATTTGTTGATAAATTGCTAAATAAGTAGCACTGTGTATTAGGTATTTAATGAATTTGTAGTACTGATGCAGAGAGCAGATTCATTGGTAATACTGGAGAAATTTCTGACACAGTATAAAGAAATTGTAGTGTAATGTAAGTGATACATTGTAAATTTGTAAATTTCATGTAAAAATTTAGCTAATGTAATTTGAGGGCTTCCATAGTTACCATTTCAAGCAGTACTTTGTAAAGAAACAACCAACACAAAGGTACTAGAGGCCTTATGAAGAAATTACAATTTTCATGTACATACATTATTGTTGTTTACTTTACCTTTTTATTGCTACCATTGCCTTATTAAAGGACAGTACTGTGCACTTTAAAGGAAAATGATTGTAAGGAAAAATAATGCCTACAGTAGGTGGTGCCTGCAGAAGATATAACTATCAAGCATGTCAGCATTGATACCTTATAAAATAAGCATTTTTTTTTTCCTTTAATGAGATACCTCGTATTTTGTCCATTTTGTATATCAAGATGCTTATTATTTTTTTTATTAGCATACTCAAGATATATATATATATATATATATATATATATATATATATATATATATATATATATATATATATATATATATATATATATAATAAAGGAATAATTGCAAACTGACAAGGGATAGGTTGGGCAAAGAAGTATCAGGATACAAGACCAGTTTCAGTAAAGATGAGTATCTCTGTAGAACTTTTATATAGACGTGGGATAGACGTACGAAAGGGAGTTAAATGGACCTGTCGCTGACGGTTAAATTATTTTCGTGTGGACTTAAGTTGGGACTGTTAGTGAATCTCAGCCCTGATATTTTAAGAGGCGTTTCAAAGAAGAAGAAAGGATATGTGCATGTTGAGAGAGAGAGAGAGAGAGAGAGAGAGAGAGAGAGAGCAGAACAGTCCCTGGTCTAAGACTGACCCAGTGTTTGTTTACTTGCCTAGGAGGGCAGCTTGTGTTTTGCGATTCTCGAAATTCACCGAGAATATCACCAAAATCACGGATAAAACATGGTGTCCGCCAAGGAGTTGATATCCGTGCTTAAAGCTGACGGCTGGTAAGAAGGCTGGTAGTGTGGGGCATTGTGTGGAGTGGTGAAAATGGAACATGACATTTGTTCCTTTCATTCCTGAGGTGTTATTAGGGCTTCCTGGATTTAAAGAGACAGGGTTACACAGGAAGAGCGCTGGAAGGAGACGAGAAGGTCTGAGGAAAATGTTGAAGCGCTGCATAGGAAAAGATGTGGGAGTGAAAGGTCTGACTGGAGAAGAGATGATGGAGTTTCTCTCCTTCACCAGCTCTATTTTTTTTCTTTGCTACTCGCATTTGTGGAATTTTTTGGTATTGCGTCAAGGATTCTCAATTTTTTCCTCTGCCTCTTGATGGCTTTCTCGGCCTCAGCTATCCACTAATGATAGATTGATGCACTAATGTTTGAATTCATTCTCCAGACCAAACACACCACCTGCCTAGTCTGAATGCACCAGCCTTATAGTCTGAATTTCTCAGAATGCTGTAGTAATTAATGAGAGTTTAGATAAATACATGCATCATACAGCAAGTTTTCATTACTCACTATTGTTACACAGTTTTGGATATGAATGCTGTTGTCATTTAAGTTAGGTTAACTAACAAAGAGTTACAAAAGTTTTACCTGTAAACAGACAGTTAAGCCTGTCCTGTCAGCTAGGACTGAGGAAACAAACAGTTTTCATAAGCAGATCATAAATTACCAAAAACAAGTAGTTAATGATGAAACCTTTTACAGATTACCTTAAAATTTGTCCTAAGTATCGGTTGTTTCCTCTTTTGTAATGCCCAAGAAACCAACATTGTAAAAAAATTTGTGTAGCTGTGGTCAAAGATGTGAAAGAAAATGGCTAATGTGTAGTTTTTTTACAGGAGTTTAGATCAAGAGGGCATTGAAAACTTATTGGAAGGCAGCAACTTTAATATTCAACAAGCTACAAATGAAGTACTTAATGTGAGTATCCTCAGTAACTGTATGTGTATAAAGTGTGAGGTTAGTGCACTGATGTATGTATTATATTGTTGATAGTATAACCTCATAAGATAATGTTCTTTAAATTTCAGAGTGATCTGAAAGATGTTGGCGCTGGTTCTCTCAGTGAGGATTTGCTCAAGGGGAAGAAGAATTCAGTAAGTCTTCATCTACATTGTGTCCTCTTTGTTTTATGCAGAACAATGTAATGATAATTCTTTATGAAACACAATAAATGTGAAGACTGGATGCTATATTTCATCACAAGATACAGTAAAACTGATTGCAAGGCTTTTACATCATGGTTGGCACAACAGAGTGCTGCAATCTGCACACTACATGTAATAAGATGTTGATTTTCCATTCAGTCAGTCACTTTTTGACTATTACATGTGCAGGACAATGGGGACCATCTTACATAAAGGTTTCACTGCTGAGCACCTAAAAAACTGTCAACACATCTCTCACTTTCCTGTCTCATTTTTTCATCTTTAGGCAAAGAGGACAAACTTTCCTATATTCCTACACCAGTGAGTGCCCCTCAAACCATCAAGGTGTTCTGCACATTTTTCATGTACTGTGGCAAGTAGTGTTCAGAATTTCTTGGATCTCAAATAATTTTTACTGAGTTGTTTTCATTTTTTTCAGTTGTCAGTCCCCTTGGTACTCCAAGTTGCCAAGATGAGAAATGTTTCTGCACCCAAGGCATTTGAGGAGTCAGGTGGTGCCCCTAGGATGTTGAGAGTTTCCCTTACTGATGGGTCTAACATAGTGCAGGGGCTTGAGGTGCAGAATATCAAGACCCTCAGGTCAGTCACTCATGATCATAATAAACATTTAAATTAATTTTCTTTCACTTTCACATTGCTATAAATATTTTATATTCTTTGTCTCTTGTCTCAGTTTCATTTTAGATATAAATTTTCTCTTAAGGATGTCATATGATAATTATGATGAACTCAAAACAGGAAAGCCTTTGACTGAAGTTTTTTTAACTTGTCTTTGTAATTCATTCATAGTCCTCCTTCATACATGTTTAGTCTTTTTTAGTGGTACTATTCAGGCACACCTATTTCATTGTATATTTATGAATAGGAAAATCTTTCCACAGTTTAAAAACAGCACCCGGGACTAAAGTTCGTCTGAATGGAAAGGTTCCAGTGAGTGGTGGTTTCTTGCTGCTCACTCCTAACAACATCAGTGTAATTGGTGGCACTGTTCAAGAACTTTATGAAAAGTGGAAGCTCTCTGCTGTATGTATCAAGGCTTCTTGCACAGCAAATTTGAATTTGTATGTCAGGCTTGTGTATCATCATCATTTCCTGTAATCCTACTTGTTTACAAAGGCCCTGTTTATCCTAGACCACCCCTACATGTTTTATCTCATGTTTTGTATATCCTGGTTAAGACAACTGGTTATGTAAGATGATCCCAAATTTTCAAGGAGATATTTTAGTTTCAAGTTCCCTAGTTTGTCTTCAGCATATTAAATTATCATCCTTAATGGTGTACTTTTCCTTTTCTATATTTAAAGAAATGCAAGGTATGAAAAAATCATTGGGGATGGTTAAGGTTTTCTGAGAACAGCCAAAAGCTGGAAGTTACACTACTGCACCAATTTGATTGGCTTTTACTGCATTATTTCTAAAAAACTTGAAGAGACTCTGGACTGACATGTGTCTTGTTGATAAACAGAGCGTCTCCAAGTACAGCCGTGGAGTCTGTGCTGCTGATGGGTCGGGGCCACCTCCTTGGGTCCCATTTGGAAAGCGCATTGTTAAAAATCCCACAGAGATGCAGAAATTCAAGTCTTTAAAAGATCCTGAGGGAAAGGAAAAGACTGATGGAGAATTTGAAAACCAGAGGAAACAAGTTGTGAAAGAGTTGTCAAAGGAAGGAAATATAAAGGTAATTATATATTTTACTGTGCAGCTGATGGTGGTTTTGAAACAAATTGAACCACCAGGATTGTTTAGATTATATATGTACTTATGCATTATTACTGATTTTTTTTTTTCTGATTAAAGAATATCTCACTCTCAGTATCTGTTATAAAGCAATTCATAATGTACTAATATATTGTGGTTTTTAGGAAAATACTTCTGTTTTCAGCCAATGAAGATCATCCTGCTTGAGGAATTCTCTTTACATGAAATCAGTATAAATGCCAATGATTAGTAGAAAGATAGTTTTGAATATCTCAGCTTGTAATATACACCACACATTGTCATATATTTATGAGATAATGAAAATTTTTCATACATCAATACCTGAATAGTATTAAAAGTTATATTTTTGGAGTTGTTTTAAATTGTTGAATTAAATAGACCCATTACCAATGTTATAAAATCATTATTACAGGTATTTGGAGGTGGTAAGCAGATGCTAGATGCCAATGTACAGAAAGTTGTGAATGCAGGATTCTCTCTTGATGTTGCTGAGTGGGCTCTCAGGAACAGCAAGAATGACCCAGTTAAGGCCATCAGGGAACTACGAGCTGTGAGTACCATGTGCTGTATGGCATGTTGGTTTATATTATGGTGGCTTTCCACCAGTGTGCAGCACAGTGCGGCACTGTGCTGCACACTGTACAGAACAAATGTATGTTTCGGTGGAAACGGACAAGCGAACAGCAACAAATTGTACGCGAACATTTGAGAAAAGTGCGCGCACAGCTGCGAACATTGTGTGCGCGTACTCAACTTTTCAGTGTACACGCTCTAACATACAGGATTACTTTGTGCGCGCAGTCAGTCTTGCTACCGCTACAGGAGAGAAAACATTGGTGTGTTCGCGCACAATGGAGTGGACAAATGATAAAATCATTAAGTTTATTCAGGCCATTGAAACGCGCCCAACGCTCTGGGACCCTTCAGACATAGATTATAAAAACAAGAACAAAAAACATGATGCAACTAAGGAATTGGGTGAAGAATTTAATTGTGATTCAACTGAAGTAATGCGGAAATGGAAGATCATTCTTGCTCAGTTCCGCAGAGAGCGCAAGAAAATTGTAGAATCTAAAACTTCAGGTTCTGGCAGAGAAGATATCTATAAACCAAAGTGGTTTGCATTTGAACATCTCGCTTTCATTCATGGAAGAGACTGTCCAAATGTCAGCGTCAACACAGAATGGCAAATCAATCAGCAGGTAAGGCAATATCCATATAGATAGTGTTTGCATTTTACTAATATATTTATTTCAAATTCTCTTTGATAGATACGTAAAATACATTTATTGTGACCTAATACCAAATGCTAATATTAATTCTTGAGTTTTCTTTCAACTAAAGAGTTAAATATAGACTTGTGCCTGACATGATTCATGTTCGTATCGTGACTAGGCTATATTGAATACAAGATTTTTTGTAACTGTTTTATTGCTAAGTATAATCATTTAGTGCCAAAGTTGACAATAATAAACCCACTCAAAAGAAACATTTTAACCAATAAAACTGGAGCATTTTCCCAACCCTAACCTAGTGTTAACGAATTATTAAGCTCTTTCTTCTTGCCATGGAACCATTCCGATGTCCGTCATAAAATATTCTGTAAACTCTTCTCTGACTGCAATTGCACTTCCGGATGGTCTTCTTCCGACATGTTCTAAGGGTGAGAAATTTTCATTAGGTGCATCATGGCGCCATGCTCCAGGTACAATGTGATGAGTATCTGCATTTTCAGTATCCAAAAAACCATTTGGAGAATACAGTTGTGAAGAGGACTTTTTTTTCATTAAAAAATTATGCAAGTAGCAACACGTCAGTGTTATCTGTTGTGCTTTTTCAGGAGCTAAGAGAATAGGTTTTCTAAGCACACGAAACACTGCAGATAAAATGCCGAATGCATTTTCAACAATCCTCCTCGCTCTGCTTAGACGATAATTAAATATTCTTTCCTTTGTTCTTTTGTCATGTTGACCAGGGTAAGGTTTTAGTACATTGACATCTAATGCGAAAGCATCATCTGCAACTAGCACAGGTTGAATAGCTTCATTTCTTCCTGGTAAGGCATAAGGGTTTGGTAGATTCAAGTTACCCTGTTGTAGATTAGCATAAAAAGGAGTATTCTTAAAGACACCACCATCTGATATCCTTCCTTTACATCCAATATCCACGTATCTAAACATGCATTTAGCATCAACAATTGCTAGCAGCACAATGCTGAATTGTCCTTTGTAGTTGAAAAAGTCACTGCCTGTGTGGGCCGGAGCTTGAAGCACAACATGTTTCCCGTCAATTGCCCCCATGCAATGGGGGAAATTCCACAAACGATCAAATTCACTTGCCACTGTGTTCCATTCTTCCGGGGTACTTGGAATCTGAAAAGAGAAAAATATAAACTATGTAGTATTAGCATAGGATGGATGTTATTACTAACTTTATTGTACAGGGTGCGGCAGTCAGACTTCCCTTTTTGGATGCTAAAAATAAGATGGAAATATAAATTTATTTTGAAACATTTTTACATCAATGGAAAGAACAAAAACGGAATTTTTTTTTGGGAGAATGAAAGTATTCAAGTGTATTGTTGTAGCCTAGTGTATTGTTGTCGCCTAGTGTATTGTTGTAGCCTAGTGTATTGTTGTAGCCTAGTGTATTGTTGTCGCCTAGTGTATTGTTGTAGCCTAGTGTATTGTTGCACACTAGTGTATTGTTGTAGCCTAGTGTATTGTTGTAGCGTAGTGTATTGTTGTAGCGTAGCATATTGTTGTAGCGTAGCGTATTGTTGTAGCCTAGTGTATTGTTGTAGCCTAGTGTACTTGAATACTTTCATTCTCCAAAAAAAATTCCGTTTTTGTTCTTTCCATTGATGTAAAAATGTTTCAAAATAAATTTATATTTCCATCTTATTTTTAGCATCCAAAAAGGGAAGTCTGACTGCCGCACCCTGTATATTTACATGTCCTTGCGGGGAAAAAGTAATATTGCTTAGAATGTGTACTTGTCTTTCAACAGATGTCAGAAGACATGCTTGAAGAAGGGGAGAGTGAAACTGAAGAAGCACCTCAAAAAAGTCCAATTGCCAAATTAAAGCCTCCTAATAAAGTGAGAAAACGTCCTGCTGAAAATGAGGACCCAAGAATTCATCATGCTTTGTCCATTATGGAGAACGTGAATAAGCAGGTGCAATCAAAGAAGCAAGATGATTATGATATTTTTGGTATTGCAGTAGCAACGAAATTACGCAGAATCAAAGACGAACACACAAGGATTTTAGTGCAAAGAGATATAGACATGCTATTGTATGACGCAATCCTTGGCACTGGAAAGTACTCTACAACTCCCGTGCCATCGCCTTATTCAGAGAATTCGACAAGTAATCAAGCTTATGGATATTCTTCTACTGTCGGAGCTTTCAACACTTTCAACTATGATGGTGGAAATAATAGTGCTAGTTATTAAGATACCTAGTGTTCAATGGAAAAATAAATGGATATATGTTAAGTACAATGTATTTCACTCACCTTAATATTTTCTTTTAGTGTGGTTATCAATGCACCACACACTTCTGGAACAATACGGCTGATAAGTTCTTTTGAAACTTTGAATAAATACATCAAACTTGTGTAGGAATCACCACTTCCAAGGTATCTGAGTGTTATTGCCAGCCTTATTGAGACAGGAACACTCTTTCTATAGTTTGTGTCCTGTTTGGCTATCAAAGGACCAATAGCATTGATGAGGAACTCAAAATCTTCGCAAGATATTCTTGCAAAATTTTTAAATCCACTCAGAGGATCTACTTTTAATTCTTCTAAAAATCTTTCCGTTTCTTCCTCTCGTCATTTTAAGAAGGGTCTCACCCAACATTTAGGCTTTGCTCTTCTTTTCTTTTTCAGCAAACTGCATACCACAACACAGGCTGCACCACAAAGCGCTACCTCTTCCTGTCCGTCCATATTGCTAACTAACTAAATCACTGAGGACAAACTGTGCTTAACTTTTGTATTCGCACAGTTCAGCACAAGTGTTGCAATGTTCGCGTACAAAAGTTGTGTACATTTAGTCGGTGGACACGTGGTCAACAAGGGGTGTTCTTTTGTATGTGCACAGGAAAAGTTCTGCACAAAAAGTGCGTAACAATTTGTGCAGAACACGGCTTTGGTGGAATGGCACCTTTAGCTACTCAGTTTATCTTTATGTATGGTAATTTTAATGAGGGTACATAGGGAGTGACTAGTAAAGAGCAGTATGGTTTCAGAAGAGAGAACTTGTGTAGGCAGTTACTTAAAGTGTTTTGCAATTATTTTCTGAAATCTAGGCTGCCACTGGTCAGCCTTCTCCTCCTGAACGCAACAATTATTGGGAAGAGTCTGAAGAGAGAAGTGCAGGTGGACGTCGTGGGCGAGGTGGCAGAGGGCGAGGCAAGGGAAAGGGAAGAGGCGGAGGAGGGCCAGATGACAGCGATGATGATGTTGAGCCTCCACCCAACATGCCTCGACCATCAGGCCCAGCTTCACTTTTTGATTTCTTTGACACCAAAATGATTGAAAAGAAGGGTAAGTTCTTTGCTAGTAAAGTATAGACTATCACAATACTAATAAACTCATTTGCACATTTCTAACACTTCCTTTATATCTTCACACACACACACACACACACACACACACACACACACACACACACACACACACACACCATGTAGTATAGTGGTTAGCACGCTTGGCTCACAACCAAGAAGGCCCAGGTTCAAATCCCAGGTGTGATGAGGCAAATGGGCGAGCCTCTTAATGTGTAGCCCCTGTTCACATAGCAGCAAGTAGGTATGGGATGTAACCCAAGGGATTGTGACCTCACTGTCCTGGTGTGTGGTGTGTCAGTGGTCTCAGTCCTACCCAAAGATTGGTCACTATGAGCTCTGAGCTCTTTCCATAGGGGAACAGCTGGCTGGGTGACCAGTAGACGACCGTAGGTGAATCACACACACACCATTAAAAAGTGTGACTGGTGAATGCCATCAGTAACAAAGATGATGGAAAAATGTTTGAATTCTGCAGCACCTTCCTTCCCCCTTTCCCTCCCTTTGGCCTTCCTTATCACTCAGATCCATTCACACAAGGTGTGGGAGTGGCCTCACCAAATGTCTGCTCTTCAGCTTACAGATAAACATATAGTTCCTCTTGCCTCATGTTTCTTATTATATAGATCATAACACAGTACAGTAGAGTTCTTCATTAGCAGAGAGAGAGAAAAAAGAATGTGTCCATACATAGAGTAGTATATAATATCCATTTTATGCTACATTCTGATAAACCTGCAAACTGATTTCATTATTTTTGTAGTGACATGCATATGAAATGCCTTAAACTTTTCTTTGAAGTGATAATCATGGATGACATCTAATATAAGCTGTGTAAAATTATATAAATTTGCAGATAGTCTTTTCTTTATTATATTCAGATAGTTCAGCATAATATTGAAGCATCAGATTTACTCATAAGTTTTCCCCAATTTTTACTTTCTATAGAGACAGTAAGTTTTGTGGAGCCTGTTGCTGATGTGAGAGGTCCTGCTTATAATCAACCGGGTAGAGGAAGTGACCGTAGAGGCCGAGGGATGGGATACCAAAGGGGCCGTGGGAACCGAGGAGGCTACAGCAACCGGGGGACTGTCAATGGCAGGTAAATGATGATCTTAAGTAATGAATGGATTTTTTTGGTTGGTAAATTAGGTGGCTATGAAATGAACGACCCCTAAATTATGTACATATATTTCTGTAGATCCTATAATGGACACATCCTATAAAGAATGTCCTGGAACCAATGAATTTGATGAAGAAAGTTGCCATTGTGTATTACCCAACTGAAGATGTTGTGAGTTGTATTGCAGAAGGCTGTACTTGCTTATTGTAATGCTTGAAATGTTATAGAATATTATCTAACTGTATCTGATAATCTAGTGTAGTGTAATACTGTTATCAAAGAACCAAGGCCTGCAGCAGTAGAGTGTTGAATGCACATGTTGAAGGAGGAGATAAAACCAGTAAAAACAGGCCTGTTGTTAAGTATGAAGGTTATTTTTATAGACAAACAATATCAATTATGCAATCCTTTTTTGATCATACTTCAGTGGCTAATTTTGGTATTTTTACATATCATTTAGAATCCTTTTTATATAGAGGGTACCTGCCATGTAGTCCACATAAAATCAATTGCTGTAGTTTGCTGTTTGTTTGTTTGATTTGACTTTTTTTTTTGTCAATGTTAAGTGTTGACTGTAATATCCTTTCCCAGTGTTACACCTCCTGACATGACTACTGGAAACTGGCCTGCACCAGGAGAGGAGAGAGCTCCTTCAAGCACCAGAAGCTACCTTGAGAGTAAAGAGATGATGGAGGAAAAAGAGAAGCAAGACAACTCAAGAAAGCCTCCTGTACGAACTGGATCAGGTTCAGCACGAGGATATTACTCAAACTATAATCAGGAGAAAGGACAGAGCTATGGGAGAGAGGATGGGAGACAAAAAGGAGATGGGTATTATGCAAGGGACTCAGACTACAGGGATGGTGGTGCCAGAGGGAATAGAGACTATTATACACAAGAAAGAGGTGGGCGCAGAGGACGTAGTGGAGGAAACTACAGAGGAAGTGGGAGGGGCAATAATTATACAAGTGGTGGAAGCTATGGAGCAGGAGAGAGTGGAATCAGTGGCAATTACAGTGAAGACTGCAGAGGTGGACGAGGAAACAATAGTAATAATCCCCGCGGTAATAGTGTAAACTACAGCAATTACAGAGATGCTAATTACAGTGGGGCAAATGACAGTAGGAGTAGCAGTTACCAAGGTAATGGAAGTAGTTACAGTGATAACAGGAATAGGGGAGACAACAATGCTTACTATGGTGGCAGACATGACCATTATAGTAGCAGACAAGGAAGCTATTGTAATGACAATAGCTACAGTGGAGGAAGAGGAGGCAATTGGAATAGTGGCAGAGGTGGAAGATCAACAGAATACTCAGCCAAAGAACTAGAGATGATCCAAGATTTTCAGCACAGCATGACATTGTCTGGACATTATCAACAAGGTTATGACAAGGTGAGTCTTACAGTTAATCTGCTCTATTTTAAATTTATCTTTTGATATTTGACTATAATTACTCTAATAGAATGATTGAGTCCCTGAGTTCCATAAGGACACATGTGCCACCTTAGTGGTATTGAGTAATGGGCATCAGGAGGCTTTGGTAGTATACCACTCTTGTCTGGAATTATTGAATCATGTTGTATAGTCTAAAGAGGTAAAATATATATATATATATATATATATATATATATACAGAATATACTGTAAGCCATAAACTTTTTTTCAGGTTACAAATTATGGAAGGAATGAGGGAGGCAATGATTATTCCAACTTTGTTGGTAAGTACACCATTTGTTGGTAATAGTGAACCTAAACAGATCATTATTCTGTCTTTATCTGCCTTTCCATGCACATCATTCTTCTGTTTCATTATTCCTCTCATGTTCTCACACAGTTCTACTTTGTCTTCAGAATGAACTTAAGTATACAGGAATGCACATCATTATGCATTAAAACTATTAATACTAGTTTATCATAATTTAAGAAAACAAAAATAATGGGGTAGTGGAAAATGACATCATATACCATCTGCCACATATAACATGAAGACATCATGCATTGTTTGTACTGGCACCTCAAGGAAGAGGAAATTGTCAGAAGCCTTAAGATAATTTAGAAAAACCAAAATAAACACATTGGTGGAATAAGAGAGATCAAACCAGTAAGGAATGAATCCAGGTAGACTCAAATCCAGTAAAGTTGTGGAGAGACATATTCATGGGCAGTCTGCAGACATTCCAGTGTATCTTACCTTCATAATTGTTTTACTGAGTGGGTAGTTACTTGACGAGATCATTAGATATCTTGTACAGATCCAACCAAAATTGAATTTTCATGCTAGATAAGCTTTTTATTAAAATAACTTTGTGCACTTTACAATATCATGGAGAGAGAAGGACTTGTTAATAAAAAGGTCCATTTATCAGGAAAGGAAAGTAGATGGTGCAAAAAAATAAAATAGGAAAAAAGATAATTTTATGATAAAGAACACCCCAAATGTTTTATTTTTTATTTATTTATTTATTTTTTTTTTTTTACCATTGGATGAATACTTTTGCTTTAGTATTATAGAAATCAATAATTGGTATCAAACTCCTGGTAGTGACATTGATGAGGCACCTTTCGAGTTTTGTAGGTGCTAGTGATTGGTAAAATAGACCACATAATGCTCAAATTACTAATAATACATACAGAAGAGACTGACATTTTAACTTGTTTTGGTGCAACACATTTGAACAAGAATTCAATGCTTTCAGTTGCAGTATTTAATTTTAATAGTGTGTGAAATGTGTTTAGAAATTTTTAATGTATATTTTGCTTGGAAAATGTAATACAAATGTAGACTTTCATTATTCATGAAAGCTAACCTCAACAGGAACTTTGGAATTCCATCGCGGTGGACGAGGTGGAGGCAGAAGAGGCCGAGGAAACTACTACTAACAGTTGGTTGAGGCAGGATAGGCCAAGGAAGTTGCTAATAACTTTTGGGATAGTTGTTGGAAAGGTTTATCTCTAACTTTAATTAAAATAGTTGGTACCAAAAAAAATATTTGCAGTTCTTGTACTTTTGATAAATGGTGATGCAATAATAATTACTGTAAATAAAGGTTATAGTAATGAAATGTAACATTGAGAAAATTGTATATTCACAAAATTAGTAACGTGGCAGGCGATTTTTCCATACACATTTTATAGTATTGTCAATTGCTGGTATTTGTAAAAATGTGAAAAAAAAAAAATAAATAAAAAAAATTATTGCATTTGCTATGACTGTGGTAGGTTTCTCTTTAGTGAATTTTATAGCAACTTGGTATGTTGCCCTTTGGGGGATATAATTGTTTTTGTGTAATTTAAAACTTACTCATTTAGAGGCTGAATTATCTTTGAATGCAGGATATGTTTAAGATGCTTGTGTTACTAAAGATCAATTTGTTTCATATAAACATTTTTGTCTTATTTCCATTGTATGGCACAGATCACCCGTCATTATTCCAGCAAGTAAAAGCTGATTAATAAAGAAAAAAAATTATAATGGAAATGAGATTCTTAAGAAGAGGGTGCATTCACTTGCATAATATGGATCAAACACTACAAAAATGGCTACCATGCATCATAAGAGAGAGAGTGTACCGTGAAAACAGCAATACAGCCAGGGGAGGTAAACTGGACTGCTCAGCTGTAATATACACCCACACATCCTATTTAATGTCTGCTCTATTATAGGCACAAATAAGACACTCATCTCCTGACATGATTTTGCAGATAGTCAGTCTGCAAAGGAGCTTAGGTTAGTGCCCAGCAGAGGACAGGAAACTGAAAAATCACTATTATGTAAAAATTATATTTAACGACAAAATCATTATACTTTTGAAATTCTAACTTCTCACTTCATGAATACTACACAGTTACAACAGTACTTATCTACAAATCTCTTTCATTTAGATAAACAGAGGACCACATTTAAAATATGGTGATAAACTAATTATATCTCTTTTCCTGTTTTTTTATTTATTTATATTTTTTTTTCAACTCAATATAAAAATGTCACACTGGACACAATCCCTCCATCAACCTGCTGCTTTTGTGACATGTTATGAGATTATCCTGTTTCAGTGCAACAATGAGAATGATGAATTTATACATATTTGTTTTATTATTATAGGTTGAACTTACTCATATGTATTTCACTTAGAGTATGTAGACTAAGTATCACTGCTTCTAACTAATATTAATTACTGGCAGCTACCTAGCTGCCAGTAATTAATGTAAAAACTGTGTCCAGTGTGATGACATCTTAATTTTGTACACTATAATCAAGGCTAAAATATTACAAATCAAAATTCATTACACATTTGGCAATACCTCTTTTTAATAATTTTGTAAAGATTGGAAATGTTAGGAATAAATTACAAAGCTGCCGGGAATCAAGACCAAATATTCTAAACAAGGTCCTCAGATATAGATAAAACTTTTAACTATGACCATATCTGTTCATTACCTTTGAGTGGACAAGACTTTAATTTCTCATGACATACAGCAAATGTCTACCTTTTCTTACCTAAGTTATCTCCTTACATTAAGGACGGATTAATCCATTGTAAATTTTACAAATTCCGATAAAGCTTATATTAAAATACAGCTTCCAAGGCATGCAGTTAAGGTACTCAGTTAGCATATGCAATGATTCTATGGACGGAAATGTCTACCTGGTTTTGGTTTCACTGTTTGATCACAAATACATCAACATTAGAATAAATGTCATACTCCTTAAATCCTGATGCATCTACCTGAGCAGTTATACATGCATATAATGTGTGAATGTTAACAAGTCACTATTTAATGATGAAAATACAGATATTTAACATTTAATTATTGCAGATGGCATATAGGTAAAAAGGAACATGACAAAATATGAACTAATGAATCAAACAAAACAAAATATCACTACATGAGAAATTATAAGGCATGTGCCAATGAAGTACATTGCCAACATAAAGGCAAGTTCACACCAGGTGCAATACTATGCTAGATATGGAATACCATGGGCCGACACTGGCGATGCTTGTGACTTGAGAAGTCACACTGCAAGCAATGATATGCTTTGCTATGCAATCCAGCTTTTCTTTCAAGAGGAACAGTGCAGTGATGAGTGATGGTATGCCTTGTTGCCCAGAGTGACTCACAAGTTACTCAGGATATGCATGCATCAGCTGAGCAATGTCTGAAAAAATCACTGGGCCAGTGGCAGGCAAGACACATAAGCAACACTTGCACACATTGCAAGCATAGCATCACATCCAGCAATAACATCCTTATTCAAAAAGCACTATAGTGACTAGAAGCCACATGGTTTTTGTATTGTGCACATCCCATATCCAGTGTACCATCAAAGCTGGTAAGAACCTGCCTTAAGAGACTGAAACTAAATGTTTCAGATACTATACCTCATGAAATCCTGCTATTACTCTTGTTGAAAGATGGAACAGCTGCCATGCAGTCTTTAACAAAACATAATTAAGATTGTGATTAATCAAGTAACAAGAAAGAAAATGCGGCAGGCATTTTCACTTTCAATACATCACAATACATCATTGGATATAAAATATGGACAAATTCTGAGATTCATGATACTGGTGATGTATGAACATTAAAGGCACTGACTTGAAACTTTATTGTGCAAACAATGCACATGGTTATCTTTTTAACAGGAATTTGCCACTTAACTGATGGCAAAAACAAAGATGATTTTTAATAAAAAAAAAAAAAAACTAGCTAATAAAAATTAACATCTGTATGTATGTAAGTAAAAACTATAGGGTAATATATGTGTATGTTAGGATATAATTGCTGAGTTTATCAACAAGCTAAGGCTTAAATACAGAATATACAAATTTGTATATGGGACACAACTACTAAAAATTAATTTGAATTGAGAACTGGAAGACAAAACTCATTGCCATTATAAACTACCTATGAAAATACAAAATTCTTAGGCAGCATCAGAATTCACAAATTCTGTAAAAATTTTAGTAATTATTTTGTGTGTGAAGCTAATTAATAAACAATAATTATTAATAAAAATATATACTTACACCAGCCTTCTTCATCCCCACACAGCTAGGTGAGCCACTACCAAACATGCCGAGAGGAAGGCACTTACCACAGACACAGAGGCACTGTTGCATCTTTCATCAAAGTCACAGAAGCAAAATGTGACATTTGTGTAATACTCCCTGTAAAAAAAAAAGCATGAATTATTCAGATGTACATATACTAAACCTGTCTCCCCCAAAAAAGGGGGCTAGCTAAGACAAGGCACACAACTTTCACATTCACTCGCATTCACACCCTTCGCTTATCCCCTTGGCCCCTGACAAAGAACAGTCATAAATAACAGTTCCTTGATATTCAAGCCTATACACCTAAAAAAAAAAAAAATAAATAAATAAATAAATAAGACAGTATGGATGCATACATTACAGGCCATGCCTTATAAAGAAGCTTCAATATAGAAGCCTTAAAGGCCCATAGTATTTTGGTCATTATTGTGAGCAAAGCTGATGTTCACTGTCCTGTTCATGGCACTATTTCACACCCATTGAACAAAGTCATACCTAACTGCTCCTTGGTTGAAATAATGAAACCGAAAGGCTTGAGAGAGAGAGAGAGAGAGAGAGAGAGAGAGAGAGAGAGAGAGAGAGAGAGAGAGAGAGAGAGAGAGAGAGAGAGAGAGAGAGAGAGAGAGAGATTGACATACAGAAATAGGAAGAAACTGGGAGTTTGGACTTTACAGCAAGTACCAAAAAAAGCAAACAACTTTGTCTCTAAAATATATACCCTCTTATACAATCTACTCAAGAACAAAGAGACCTTGAATTCAATGAAACTTGTATTAATGAAAAATTAATGACTAAATCTCATCAATGCTGTATATGCTCCCATAATTTCAAATGCATAAAGCAACAAATCAGTTACTGAATCCAACTTACCTTTTATGATCAATCTCTGTAATAGATGGAAAAATGTATTGGCCAATGAGGGGATCCTTTGCAGCAGGGCGACATCCCTCATATCGATCAGCTGGGATGTCTCGTCGGTGGCCCTCCAGATTGCTTAGACAATCACGGGTCACTTTTATATCCGCTGCAGAATAACACACAATCGTTGAGAATGCATGCATCTATATTTCTTGTATTATAAGAAATTTTTTCTTGTAATCTTTTTACTTAGTATAAAAAAACATACTTGATTTATTTCATATTTATGCTTTTTCTTAAACCATCTTGCTTGCAATCATGTAAGTAACTCATTACATAGTGATAACAGGTAATGTAGCGTCCTTGTAGATCAAATAATAATAAGACACAAAGTGCATTCCATCATATACTATCTCACCTCCCCTCTGTTCAATGAGCTTGACACACTTGTTATTGGCATCATGGCAGTAGTGGCTCCAGTAATACCGCCAGTCAAAGTCATACAGGCCACATCCTGGATGTGAACTGACACACTGGTAGCACCACAAGCTGGATACTGGCAAAACAGATTCCATATCTACAACTTGTACATGAACACCACCATGTACATGTGAATATTTTTTTTTATTAAATCAATGAGTGATGGAAAGCAGAATATAATGATAAAAGAAAAGTAAATAAATAAAAAATAAAAATAAATGCACCAGCACATTATTTATATTTCTACAAGCTTAAAAAAATAACAATGCAAGTTCAAATTACATGCCAAGTAAAATCACAAAACATTAATCTAAATAAACTTTTAAATACAAAAGACTAAAATAATCAATGGAAAATATGGTTAGAATAGGTTAGTGTCCTTAAGGTGGAGTCCATGTAGGGCAGAGGTCGGCAACCCAGAATTAGAGAAGAGCCACTTTCTTCAGACTTGACAGGAACACAGTGCTGCTGGAGCCATAGCATAAAATCTATTACGAATACAGATTACGAAACCTAATAAATTTCCTCCATATGAAAGTTAAGTAATATAACCATAGACAAAATAATCATACAAATTGTGCAGTAGTAGTAGTAGTAGTAGTACTAGTAGTTACTAAATAGTAGTAGTAGTAGCAGCAGCAGTTACTAAATAGTAGTAGTAGTAGTAGTAGTAGTTATAATAATAATAATAATAATAATAATAATAATAATAATAATAATAATAATAATAATATTATTATTATTATTATTATTATGGGGCATGGGGAGCAGATACTCCCTGTTTATCGATTATTGTTTAGGGATTTTCTCCAAAAGCAGTGTTTTTGTCCTCAGACATTTGAGGTTTCCCATATTTGACCTCACCCACCCTAAAACCCCGCTTTCCCACTAGGTTTCCCAAGCTTGCTTGTCCTTGCGATGGGTGACAAAAGAATAAAAAAAAAAGAGCCACTACTGGTCAAGATTTACCCCCCTTATATATTCAGGTTTCTCAAAATGAACTGCTAATATAGATTCCATGTGCCTTAAACAGGATTAGTCAATCAATGTAGCTGTAATTCTTTCCCGTGGAGGTATTTGCGTGCTTGTGGATTATGCTGGGGTTTAATGCATCAATACATTATCAGTGATCAGTAGAAACCTCAAAACCTTTCCTGTGATACAATATTTTCAATCTCTTAGCTACTGTGGAATGGCCAGGGGTTATCCCCGTAACTATCTGGTGAAATATTCGGTTAGATTTAGTTTTCAAATACCCCTCATTCTCACATGGCCAAGAGACTGGCGCAGCATGGTTAGCATGACTCGTGAAGGAAGGGTTAAACTCCCTTAATGTTAGTTAATAAATACACTTTTCCTTTCGCCACCCTAAAATCACTTTTCCATTCCTCCATGATGGTTATGCATTGAGACTAAAATTAAGAGAAACGATGGTATTGTATGAAATGAGATTTGCTGCTTCATATTTGGGTCATAATTACGAAACTTACCCGCAAAACAAATGTATCAGTGACAGTATGTAATCTATAAGTAATGAGTCTATCAACATGATGACCGGAAGTGGTACCTTATTACCTGAAATACCTGCCATACACGGCGTGATCAGTTTCACCATGACGTCCAAACAACATACAAGGACAACCAGTTTTAGGCCAATTACCTAGTAAGACCACTTCAGGCTGCTACTATTTCAACAAAATATTAACATCACTTACCCAAGGATATGAGAGGAGCAAATACGAGTGCTACAACCTGCGTCTTCATGTTCATTTTGAACCCCAGTCAGACTACAAAGCCCCACCCAAGTAGTGTTATGGCTTGCGTCCCAATCCTCGGCGCGACGCCGGTGACGGCGACTTCGATGGCGCGTGGCTTGGTGGTGGTTGCCTCACCGGAATTACGCAGAGATTGATGAATAAATAGTTAATCAGACAGAAACATGGATAGTTAAATGAATAGACAGATAAATCGATAAATAAGGAAATATACAGATGGATTGAAGCAGAAATTTAGATGTAAATTAGACTGAGCTTATTGGAATAGTACTACATATTTACCTTCGAGATCACCCAGGAAGCCGAGAAAAAAAAAAAAACAAAAAAACAATATGTCTCGTATACATAAGACTCTTCCTACTTTCCACCTTTTTCCTCGTCCTCCCCTTAGCCATACATTACGTACTGTACCTTACCGTACATCACTCGCATCAGATTCAATACCTTCACCTATCGTTCTTTTCCCATCCTATCTCCACGTCCAAATAATATCCTGCTTAATCAGCGAACTTTCAAATTCCAGTCATCTATCCCACTTTTTCACTGCATCTCTCTCTCTCTCTCTCTCTCTCTCTCTCTCTCTCTCTCTCTCTCTCTCTCTCTCTCTCTCTCCTCCACAGGAATTTTTCTTATTATTATTCTTCTTCTTATCATTATTCTTATTCTTATTCTTCTTATTATTATTATCATTATTACTACTACTACTACTACTACTACTACTACTACTACTACTACTATTACTGCTAGTAGTAGTAGTAGTAGTAGTAGTAGTAGTAGTAGTAGTAGTAGTAGTAGTAGTAGCAGTAGAAGTAGCAGTAACAGTAGACGTCCAACCCTTCAGGAGGTAAACATATCACGCAGGGAAGCCACAGAACGCTTGACTTCTGATCTTTCTAAAATTTTTGATTGGGGCAGAGCAAACTTGGTATTGTTCAATGCCTCAAAAACTCAATTCCTCCATCTATCAACTCGACACAACCTTCCAGACAACTATCCCCTCTTCTTCAATGACACTCAACTGTCCCCCTCTTCTACACTGAACATCCTCGGTCTGTCCTTTACTTATAATCTGAACTGGAAACTTCACATCTCATCTCTAGCTAAAACAACTTCTATGAATTCAGGTGTTCTGAGACGTCTCCGCCAGTTTTTCTCATCCCCCCAGCTGCTAACTCTGTACAAGGGCCTTATCCATCCATGTATGGAGTATGCTTCACATGTCTGGGGGGGGGGGTTCCACTCATACTGCTGTACTAGACAGGGTGGAATCAAAAGCTTTTCGTCTCATCGACTCCTTTCCTCTAACTGACTGTCTTCAGCCTCTCTCTCACCACCGCAATGTTGCATATCTAGCTGTCTTTTACCGCTATTTTCATGCTAACTGCTCTTCTGATCTTGCTAACTGCATGTCTCCCCTCCTTCCGCGGCCTCGCTGCACAAGACTTTCTTCTTTCTCTCACCCCTATTCTGTCCACCTCTATAACGCAAGAGTTAACCAGTATTCTCAATCATTTATCCCTTTCTCTGGTAAACTCTGGAACTCCCTGCCTGCTTCTGTATTTCCACCTTCCTATGACTTGAATTCCTTCAAGAGGGAGGTTTCAAGACACTTATTCATCAATTTTTGACCACTGCTTTGACCCTTTTATGGGACTGGCATTTCAGTGGGCATATTTTTTTATTTGATTTTTGTTGCCCTTGGCCAGTGTCCTTCCTACATAAAAGAAAAAAAAAAGTGAATAGATAGAAAGACGAATCTACGTAGACATCAGTAAACTCTTGATCGATTCCTTAGCGACGGCGTCCATAGCAACGAGCGCTGTGTCCTATATGCTGTCAGGAAACAGTTTTATCTCAGAGCTCCACACCCAGTATTGTAGTGTATGTGTGCGTCTGGTGGAACTAAACGGGAAACACAGAAAGCGACGCTCATATTGAAACTGAAAGAACAAGAGATTGTCTTAAATTGTAAAAGCATCAGCGGTAGTGTTTCATTTATAAGCACCATATTCTGAAACACTTCTGCACCGCACCTCCACTACTTCAAAAGACTGTAATTGAAGTTACACGGGTTTTCATGGGCATTTATTGTTTATTTATTTATTGTTTACTATTCTAGTGATAGATCAATAAGATCTCTACATTTTTTAACATAAGAAGTACCCTTAAGAACCCAGCTAATAATATATGTGGCATTTAAAAATAGTCGTAATGATAAAGCAAAGCGTTGCTGAATTCACGCACTTTTGATTATGGTGCTGATTGAAACATACGTGTGACTTTTCTTGCCATAAGTTATTTACTGAGGCAGATTAATAAGAATAAGAGAATATAGTGAGGGAGTGAGAAAGTGAAAGGAGCCATCATGTTTTCAAGTAGCGAGGAGGAAGAGCGTACGGAAGAGAGAGAAGCTGAGGATGACGAAGAGGAGGAGGAGGAAGATGAGGAAGAAGAGGAGCAGCAGGACACTAGGGTGTGGTGGGTGGTGAGATGGGTGTGTCAACTGTTAGGTTACGCCCCCACCACTCGCCCCGCCCGTCTGGTGTGGCCTAAACACTCCGATCACCACTACACACCTGCCCTTGTCGCCAGGTACTCCACCTTATTTCTATTACTATATGTAAAGAAACACTGAAGAAACATGAGGCCGTATTTACTGAACATTCTGGTTTTCTATCCATTATTTTCTACTGGCGGGAATTAAAATATTTGAGGTTTTCAAGGTTATACTGCCTCAATATACTCTGGTGGGAGTGTCTGGGTGCTTCAAATGTGTTTTTATGATATTTGAACACGAGTTATCCAACATCAGTCGGAAAACACCAAGGACTTATGTTTGTGGCCTTTAGAAATAGTCTAGTCCTTGTGAGCCCAAAAGTCAAAACGGGCGTGCCTCAGCATCCGAGATGGTTGTTACACTGGTAAAATTTATTACTCTCTCTCTCTCTCTCTCTCTGGAAATCAGTGCAGCACTTCTACAAAGTATGACATCATGTTGCAGATTCTTGGATGAAGCAGCAAAGGGAAAGAGTTTGGTCTTCTGGCAGGCAGATTACGCAGAGGAAGATGATGACATGGATGCGTCTCCCACCGACTTCTCCCCGCCCCATCCTATCGCTTCCACGGGTTCGTCTTTCTGTCTTTCAATTAATCAGTCAAGCAAGCAATCGATCAGCTAGTCAGTACCTAGATATATCGCCAAATGTGGTAGCCCCGGATTCTGTAAAGTAGCAGCAAACCACCTCTAAAACTTCAGCAAAAGAGACACGTGTTTTGTTTTGAGCATCTTTTTCAGCCTGGCCCAGTTTGCCAGATACTTTTACATTTTGTGTTTGGTTTGGAAGCTTAGTAATTTGATTATTTATTTATTTATTTATTTATTTATTAATTATTATTATTATTATTATTATTATTATTATTATTATTATTATTATTATTATTATTATTATTATTATTATTACCATGGAGACTACGGTAAGGTTTAATAATGAAACAATACATCTCTCTGTCTCTCTCTCTCTCTCTCTCTCTCTCTCTCTTTGTGTGTGTGTGTGTGTGTGTGTGTGTGTGCGGTACAGAGGACTTTTTAAGACGCAAATTGTGTTATGTCTCATCTGATTCCAACACTACTGTGAGTGTTGATAACCTAGAAATCTGTTGCGGTGAGGATTACATTTTTTATTTTTTTTTTATTTTTTGTTTTTCCTTTCTTAGTATCAACTGGAATTCCAAGGTATGCTTTTAGTCTCATTTGGTCTGTTTCCTCTTCAGCCGGTGAAAATTCCTTCTCTTGGAAGTTCGATAAAAAGGATGAGGACACGGAGGATGAGGAAAATGAGAAGCCAGGGAACGCCAAAGATGTGGTGAGCTGAGTGTTTTTCGAGTAGGTAGAAGAATGAGAGAAAACGTCATATAGAATTGACTGGCTACTCACAACACCTTTAGCCAATCAACCAATCAGTTAACCTTGTTGCGCCCATCCCTCACTCCGGGCGGGCGTGTTATCCACACGGGCACTGGTCAAGAAACTAGAGCAGCGGGGCCTCAAATAAATCACTCTGAACGCCGGGACAAGGCATACACACACACACACACACACACACACGAGGCCAGGGTACAAGGAAAAAACACGAGCACTATTCCCTAGGTTTATTGACAAATCCTCCGCAAGTACACTGCTTTACAAGTTCACAGGGGCACCACAAGTCTCCCAGGGCACGACAGGCACTCAACAGGCAGGGATGCCACCCGCACCAATACCCCTGGTGTAACAATCTGTTTAGCCTGAAACTTTATTTGATGCCATTTGTCCCCTTTCGTATTTTTTTTCTTTCTGGATGAGAGGCTGAATTAATTTGTTCCTCATAGAATAGGAAATGGTGCTATACTATTTTTTTCCTTTCTTGTGCCATTAAGGGAAAAGTTCTTAAAAATCCTTATTTGATGCTACTTTTTTCTCCTTTCATAGTTTTCATATCAAAATTCCTTCTCTCTGTCTATGAGATTGAATTGATTTGCTTCTAGAACAGTGGTTCCTAATCTTGTTGGAGGTATTGAACCCTGCACGCTTCATACATGCATTCACCGAACCCTTCTTAGTTGGAAAAATAAAAGTGCACAAAATGAACTATACACCTCCAATGCATATACACCTCCAATGAACCCCTAAGACTGACTCACCAAATCCCTAGGATTCGATTGAACCCAGGTTTAGAACCACTGTCCTAGAATAAGGAATGGTGCTATTAATTCTTTTTCCTTCATTATGCCATTATGAAACTGAATATGTTCATCAAAGCATAGGGTTAAAAGATGTTACTTTGTTTTAATTTTGTATTTCTTTCCTTCCTCCTGCAGCACAAACACACAAGCACCACCAAGATGGCAGGACCTTTGCTTCACGTGCAGGAAACAGCCGCCCCTCCCACCATAGGCGTGCCGGTGGTGCTGGCGAAGAAGGCTTGTGAGGGTGCTGTGCCAGAGATGGAGGACAAGAACCAGGCACAGGAACTCATGCCTCTCTACATCCACCTGACATACCTTCTCCCACACACCCACCGTGCCCTCCACGCCATATTCAGACAGGTAGTACTCATATGCTTGCCACGTGGGTTACTAATGGATAATTTTGAAAAACACTTCTTTCAAGAGGCTCTAGTTGAAATTACATGAGTTTTTTAAGGATGTTTTTATGGTTCTAGTGACAGATTAAGAAGATTTCTACATTATTAATTGGTGAAATATTCGAGAATCCTGCCAGTCGTCTCTGTGGCCTTCAAAAATAGTCATGGTGAGAGAGCAAAGCGTGGTTGAAGAAGAGTTTGAAGGTGGTCACTGCCTCTACTGTTATTCACACCCTGTTGATTTGTTAAAACCACTACTAATTGTTTGAATCCCATCAGAAGTTAATAACGAGTCATGTGTATGTTCTTTCAGGTGTACGTGCCTCTGTGTGAACGCCTGGGCAAAAATGACCGAACTTCCTACTTGGCTAACCTCGCCCGTAAGTTCTCCAGGTGAGTCTTGGTGACATACACACTCTTTCTACTCTAATTGCTGGTCTAAGAGGATAGTTTACGATACTTTTACTTTGTTGCAATGTGTTCATTACTACTACTACTACTACTACTATTGCAGAGTAAGCAAGCTACAGCCTCCTTCTCCTGCCCTGGACTATGATTCCCAAGAGGAGGATGAGGGTGGCCAGCAGGGAGGAGGTGGTGGTGGCTTTCCTAAACTGATGGGACGGGAGAGTGTGGATGGGGGACCAGAGGAGAGGAAAGAGGAGGCTGCAGGGGAGAGGAAGAGTGAAGAGGAGGATCAGGAGGATCAGGAGAAGGACACAAGAAGCCCAAAGACTCTATTGTTGAATAACACCAAGAGGTTTAAGGAGAAGTTTTCTCAGGTTTGCTCTGTTCTGTTGAGTGTGTTTGCATGTATGTTGTTTTACTTTGTACTTAAAGGAGAGATTGTATGCAGGTGTGAAAGATCATTTTGAGATTACAGGAATGGTGTGAGGATAATCATAATTCACAATCTCATATCTTTATCTTGTCCTATCGCTCCAATTCCTCCTCAGGATCCCCCTAAGCAAAGGTGCCTCTGGCGTTTTGCCTCTGCTAGTTGGGGGGACCTGAGTAGGTAATTTGCTGATTTTCCTTGGAATGAATACTGCTTCCATGTCAGAGACCTGTCTTTGTGTGCTGAGTGCATAACAGAGGTGATAGTGTCTAGCATGGAGGCGTACATTCCGCACTCTTTTTCTCGTCCTAAACCTTCTAAACCTTGGTTTAACACAGCTTGTTCTCGTGCGATACATGATAGAGAAGTGGCCCACAAAAGGTAATTAAGCCTTCCATCACCAGAATCTCATGTACTTTATATTTCTGCCCGGAACCATGCCAAGTCTGTTCTCCAACTAGCCAAAAACTCCTTCATTAACAGAAAATGTCAAAACCTTTCAAGATCTAACTCCCCTTGTGATTTCTGGCATCTAGCCAAAAATATCTCCAATAACTTTGCTTCTTCTTCTTTCCCTCCTCTATTTCAACCAGATGGCACCACTGCTATCACATCTATTTCTAAAGCTTAACTCTTCACTCAAACCTTTGCTAAAAACTCTACCTTGGACAATTCTGGGCTTGTTCCTCCCTCTCCTCCATCCTCTGACTACTTCATGCCACCTATTAAAATTCTTTGCAATGATGTTTTCCATGCCTTCACTGGCCTAAACCCTCAGAAGGCTTATGGACCTGATGGGGTCCCTCCTATTGTTCTCTGAAACTGTGCCTCTGTGCTTGCACCTTGCCTAGTCAAACTCTTTCAGCTCTGTCTGTCAACATCTACCTTTCCTTCTTGCTGGAAGTTTGCCTACATTCAACCTGTTCCTAAAAAGGGTGACCGTTCTAATCCCTCAAACGACTGTCCTATTGCTTTAATTTCCTGCCTATCTAAAGTTTTTGAATCTATTCTCAACAGTAAGATTCTTGAACATCTATCACTTGACAACCTTCTATCTGATCGCCAGTATGGGTTCTGTCAAGGCCGCTCTACTGGCGATCTGGCTTTCCTTACTGAGTCTTGGTCATCTCTTTTAGAGATTTTGGTGAAACTTTTGCTGTTGCCTTGGACATATCAAAAGCTTTTGATAGAGTCTGGCACAAAGCTTTGATTTCCAAACTACCCTCCTATGGTTTCTATCCTTCTCTCTGTAACTTCATCTCAAGTTTCCTTTCTGACCGTTCTGTTGCTGCTGTGGTAGACGGTCACTGTTCTTCTCCTAAATCTATTAACAGTGGTGTTCCTCAGGGTTCTGTCCTGTCACCCACTCTCTTCTTATTATTCATTAATGATCTTCTAAACCAAACTTCTTGTCCTATCCACTCCTACGCTGATGATACCACCCTGCACTTTTCCACGTCTTTTCATAGATGTCCAACCCTTCAAGAGGTAAAAATATCACGCAGGGAAGCCACAGAATGCTTGACTTCTGATCTTCCTAAAATTTCTGATTGGGGCAGAGCAAACTTGGTGTTGTTCAATGCCTCCAAAACTCAATTCCTCCATCTATCAACTCGACACAACCTTCCAGACAACTATCCACTCTTCTTCAATGACACTCAACTGTCCCCCTCTTCTACACTGAACATCCTCGGTCTGTCCTTTACTTTTAATCTGAACTGGAAACTTCACATCTCATCTCTAGCTGAAACAGCTTCTATGAAGTTAGGCGTTCTGAGACGTCTCCGCCAGTTTTTCTCACCCCCCCAGCTGCTAACTCTGTACAAGGGCCTTATATGGAGTATGCTTCACATGTCTGGGGGGGTTCCACTCATACTGCTCTTCTAGACAGGGTGGAATCAAAAGCTTTTCGTCTCATCAACTCCTCTCCTCTAACTGACTGTCTTCAGCCTCTCTCTCACCACCGCAATGTTGCATATCTAGCTGTCTTCTACCACTATTTTCATGCTAACTGCTCTTCTGATCTTGCTAACTGCATGCCTCCCCTCCTTCTGCGGCCTCACTGCACAAGACTTTCTTCTTTCTCTCACCCCTATTCTGTCCACCTCTCTAACGCAAGAGTTAACCAGTATTCTCAATCATTCATCCCTTTCTCTGGTAAACTCTGGAACTCCCTGCCTGCTTCTGTATTTCCACCTTCCTATGACTTGAATTCCTTCAAGAGGGAGGTTTCAAGACACTTATTCATCAATTTTTGACCACTGCTTTGACCCTTTTATGGGACTGGCATTTCAGTGGGCATATTTTTTTATTTGATTTTTGTTGCCCTTGGCCAGTGTCCTTCCTACATAAAAAAAAAAAAACAAGATTTAGTGGAAAAAAAAACATACTTTATTAATTTGTATGAATATTCAAGATCAGTATTTTCTACTTTTTTTTTTGTTTCTAAATTTTGTAATTCCTTCCTTCTTATTATTCTCACCCAGACATATTCCTTTATCCTGACCCTTCAGCTTTCCTTCCCTTCATCATGCTTTTCCTGCACTCCTGAATTCCTTCCCTTTACTCATTATTCCTATATCTCTACTGTCTTCTGTCCTTTTCTTTACTCTTAATGATCTACTGTACTCTTAATCCCTACTGTATTCTGTCTTCCCCTTACTCATAATGCCTCTATCTATACTGTCCTGCATCCTTCACCCATTCCTAGCCCTTCAAGGCTTCTGTTCTAGCTGATCCCTCTGCCATAAATCAGGTGGGGAGCAGTAACACCACACTGGGGGACCTCAGAAGCTCATGGTCCAATGGGTTCCTTGAGCTCTCCTCTGTCCTGGCTCATCTCTGTGCACACCCATGTAAGTTTATAGATTCTTTAGAGACCTCTCAATGCTGGAAATGTTCCTATTCTGGGGATACTACAACTCAGGAACATATGTTATGCAGGGAAGTCATGAATATAGTTTGAAATACACACATGAATAAAGTGCAATTCATAGCAGTATCTGTCGTTTCCTGGTGTAAGTAATGACTGAACAAGAGATGCAAGAGGATGAGGAAAATGAGGAGGGAGACAAGGAGGAGCTGAAGGAAGCTGTGGTGCAGTTGGCAGATCTCCACACTGGCCTTGCAGATTGTTACAAATCTCTGGAGTACCTGGAGAAGTTTATCAAGGTGAGACTCAGAAGTGTAATCATAGTGGAGCTTCATGAGTTCAAGGCATCATATCAATTTGTGTCATCCTTCTTTTAGTCTTATTGGAAAAAGTTGAATAGAATTCTCAATGTGTGTTCTTTTGCATAATCATGTTCTTCTGAAAATTTGTATTAACTTTGTATGTATGTTTCTTTTTTGAATTTTGATATCTGCAGGTGGTGGGTGAGGGTCGCCTGGCAGGTCTGGAGGGGCTGGCAGGAAGTCTTATGGAGGTGCTACTTCTCCTCTGGCGGCTTGGGAGGCGGCAAGGCATCAGTGGCAGGGTGCAGGTGTGTGTGTGTGTGTGTATGTGTGTGTGTGTGTGTGTGTGTGTGTGTGGGTGTTTTTTAAGATCCCATTTCCATCTCTCCAGCTGTAGGGGCATGCAGTGTAAATGTACAGTATCATCTTCTATTCATCTCTCCTGGTGATGAATGTATTGTTGTATTCTCTTTCTTATAAATACAAATCCATTACCTATTACAGTCATTAAGTAAATTACAGAGGATTTTGTACAATATTCCCAGTTCTTTTATCCTCTCCCATACTTAGATTAACATTAGCAGTCCCAACTAAAACAAACACTTAGAAATTTACTTGTTCTCAGCATTTTATTCCCACAGAGGCATCAAGACAGTGGCCTAAGTATGATACATATTTTCACAGGTGGTATATACATATTTAACTCTCCCTCAGGTGATGCTGGAGTGTGGAGTGGAGAGCCTGGTGGGGGTGGTGACGAGGGAGCTGCGGCCTGTCAACCTCCTGCCAGCATCGATGCGAGAGGCTCACCCATTTCTGGTTGGTCTCTGCTCTGTATCTGTGCATGAGTGCTTTGTGATGTACGGAGGAAAAAGAAAATACAAAAGCAGGCAGGGAGTTCCAGACTTTAAAATATGTTTGTGTTTGACTGTCAGGCATCCCAGCGCAGGGTGATGGAGGCGCTGCATGTGGTGGCAGAATGGGAGGAGGCAGTGACAGTGTGTGCACAGACTGTCATGGCATCAGGTATGTTTAGACTTGTTGGATGTATTTGTGTGTGTGTGTGTGTATAAGGGTATATGGAAAGAAAGAAAAAAAGAAGGAATTATTTAATAGACCTGTGGATTGCCATCAACATAGCAATATGTAGCATGTACATAATCAAGAAAATTAGAGCCATGTCAGGTTTTTCCTTCTTATATCTTTAATTTTTCATGTACCTTCTTGAAGTTTTCAGTGTATAGCAAATATAAAAACTGAATGCTATCTTGGTTTGAAGTGTTTATATTGGTTGCTCATGACATTTTCTTCCCTGGTGGTGTTAGCCAAGCGACAGAGAGATGGACGGCAGGACTTTGACCCAACCAAGGTTCTGGGCACCATTAGTGGCCTGCGATCTGTGTGCACTGATCTTAGTGACATCATGAAGGTGAGACCCACTCACTCCATGCCACCCAGCTATACACACACACACACACACACACACACACACACACACAAACAATGACCTGGTATCACAGATGGAGGAGAGAGAGAGAGAGAGAGAGAGAGAGAGAGAGAGAGAGAGAGAGAGAGAGAGAGAGAGAGAGAGAGAGAGAGAGAGAGAGAGAGAGAGAGAGAGAGAAGGGGGCACGGGAAGAAAAGAAAGAAGAGTGGATGCTCAAGTGACATCAAGAAATACAGCTTCCATATCAAGCTATTGAAATCTGGAATGATTTGAAGGAAGAGGTGGTTTAGGGAAACAGTGTACACATGTTTAAAGAAAAACTGAATAAATATGGTTATGGAGACAGGACAAAATGAGCTTTGGCTTGTGCCCTTTACAATTCAACTAGGAAAATACAACTAGGAAAACACACACACACACACACACACACACACACACACACACACACACACACACACACACACACACACACACACACACACACACACACACACACTTAGTGGCGTCATGCTGGATGAAGCTGGTACTCTACATAATGAAGAAGAGGGTGAAAAGCCAGAGAGGAAGCTTTTGAAAAGTTCCTCTTTTTGTGTTGTTTATTTTCACAGGCCATCAGAGTAAGTGATACAAGTGACTGCTTGATGATGGTGATGTCCTCTTCTACAGGTCCTGCTGGAGGCTCAGGTGGGGTTCTCTGGGGAGTGGTCAGCACTAATCCGTGTGCAGGATCCTGACCAGCTGCGCACCATCACCTCTCAGGTCCTGCGTGTACTCACTGCCTATGATTTCAACATCTTTTCTGCAAGGAACCAGGACCGCTGGGTGAGGCAGAAGGAGGACCTGCAGCTGGCAGTGCAGAAGTGGGAACAGGCAGTCATCAGTGCCATCAATGAAAGTTTTCAAGACAGAATGTGAGTTGCCTTGAAGTATTGCAAGTGTGAAATCATAGCAGTGTCATTATGTCCAGCAAGATGGTGTCTTATGAATGTATGTATACATTAGTCATGCTGCATTTTGACTGCAGGACCTCTGAACTGGTGACGGCTGTTGCTGGGGTGCTTCAGAAGGAGCCGTGCAGAGCCTCCTTCAGACAGCTCCTCATCTCTCGCCTACCAGACCTTTTGTCAGCCTTTGCAGAAGAAGTGAAGGGTATCAGGGCTGACTTTAAGGTCAGTGTGTGTGTGTGTGCACACTTGAGTTTGTTCATGCAACAGTCCATTGTGATCAAAACTGCTTTCAGCTTTTCATGTAATGTAAACAAACCCTGCAATCAATAAATTAAATGTATCATAGACTCATAACAATGAACAATCTTGTATGCTGAGTCTGGGTGTGTATGCAGGCAGAGCAAGAGAAGGAGCGGCCAGGCACGCAGGCACCACTCTCAGGCCGTGTGCGCTGGATGAGTGCTTACCTCACCAAGCGTCTGGCGGCCTGGACCACTCTCAAGCAACTCTACTCTCAGCACCAGGTTTGTTTATGCCCCAGCAGCAAGTATCTTTCTTCTAAATGATTGTTCTGTGTTGTTTTCCTTCACTCTTATGCTTAATTCCATCTCTTTCTCTTTACCTTTGTCAAGTTGAAGTTTTAACATAACATAAGAAAATAAGGGAAGCTGCAAGAAATCATCAGGCCCACATTTTTCCTTGTGATATCTCACTTCCTCTTTCTGTATGTCTGATATGTATTCTCTCCTTGTCTCTTTTTTTTCTTTTGCTGCTTAACATCTTTCTCACCACACCTGACACCTTATATGCATTTATGTGGTGTATTTGAATCATGGACTTAAAGACTGTTGGGGTCTGGTGCAGGGATCCAGTGCAGGTGGTGACTTGTGGGCTGAGGTGGAGGCAGAGGTGGAAGAGGTACAAGGAGAGGTGGAGCGTGCCAGGGAGCAGATGGTGGCCCAATGGGGGAAGAGGGTTACCCAGCAGATCCCCAAGTTACTGGTGACACCTGTCCTGACCCGCGATGAGCATCACTGTGGTATGTAAGGATGACTATACACACACACAGGCACACACGCACACACATACACTGTCATGCTATCCTTTCGAGCATCATGGAAACACTGAGGAATCAATAAGAAGGCAGAATAATTTGGGTGTCAGAGATCATTAATTGAATTCTTGGCAGGACACTGAAAGCAAACATGAGTTTAACATCTTACCAATTAGGCCACAGAAGATCACCAAGGTCTGAATGGACTTCAGTTGGCATGATTTGACTGTCCTGACCCTGTGCTACAACCAAGGTAGAAGCACACGCTGATTCTCTGCACCCCATCAGGCGTTGGTGGGTGGCGGGTGAGGTTGCCTGGGGAGCTGCAGTCAGTAGTGTGGGAGTGTGGACAACTTCTGCAAGCTGGTATTCGCCCCCCTGAGCTGGCCACACACCTCACTCTCCACTACCACACCCTCCAGACAGCTGCCATGGGTCTCCATCTCACCCTCAAGGATTACCACTCTGTCCTTGACCAGCTGAGTCCTGTACAGGTGAAGGAAGCAAGATGCAAAATGTTTTATGTGTCTACTTGAAGAATTTTTACTTTTTTTTTTTTTCATGAAAGAGATGGTGCTGGCCATGGGCAACAAAAAGAGAAAGAAAGGCACATTGAAGTGCCATTCCTAAAAGAAAGGTCAAAAGGACCATCTAAAATTGGAGGATAAGTGTTTTGAAACCTTCTTGAAAGAGCTCAAGCTTATTCATTATGTACATTATAACAGTGAAATGTACCATGTATATATTATTATTATTATTGAATTATTGATGTGGTTCAATCAATTAGATATGGCAATTTAAATAAAGTCCATGAAAAATTGTATTCTCTCAATCTTGTTCTGACAGTCATTAATTTCTTGGCCAAATGTTATCAGTTTTTATTATCTTATATATTCTTTCATTATTCTTACTCCTGATTGAAACATTAATTCTGATTGGGTCACACAGCTATCATGTAATATGACATGTTGTTCTATCATAGCGTGAGTTGTTGAGTGCTGAGCTGAGTGGTGCTGACCGAGTGCTGGCAGCAGGACAGAGGGTGGTCACATGGTCCCCTGCTGCCCTCACCCACTTCAGCACCTCTTGCAGGGACGTCATTGAGCATGTCAGGGCACTCGCCAACAAACTCATCAGGTGCTGAGAGAGAGAGAGAGAGAGAGAGAGAGAGAGAGAGAGAGAGAGAGAGAGAGAGAGAGAGAGAGAGAGAGAGAGAGAGGCAATGGACCACATTTTAAAATATTTTTGCACTGCATCTCAATTAGTTTCAAAAGACTAATTAAACTTACATAAGTCTTCTGAGGGTGTTTTCATGGTTCTAGTAACAGTTTAACAAGATTCCTACACTATTAATAAGAAATATACTCTTGAAAACCCAGCTAATCATCTCTGTGGCCTTTGAAAATAGTTGTGTTGTGAGAGATTAAAGCATTTGTGAATATAGGCCAATGTGTTATGTAGTGTTGTGTTATGCTGTATTCTAACCAGTGTATTCACTACTTCCTCCAGCATCACCCACCATCTGGATGACCACCTCACTTCCATCAGAGAAACTCGCCTCCTGAATCCTACCCCAAGGAACACCACCACTGATACACAACATCCTCCCTCGCTGCCGGTCAGTTCTACCCACTGCCTCACTCCTCCCATAAGCCCTCTAAAGACTAGCTCCTATCTAAGCCTGATACTGAGAAAGCACCAAGAGGACAGGAAGCTAAGAATAAGGATAAATTTTGACTGTGGAGAAATTTGATAATCTTAAAGGACAGATGTTGGTAATTATAGGCAGTATATAACTAGTAGTTTTATGAGATGATTCTTTATGTTGGTATGTTTGCCATTTATTTATTTATTTTATTTATTTTTTATTTAGTAATGGTAGCAGAGTGTAGCATTTTAATGTGAGAAGGAGGATGATCTGAAGATGTCTGTCTCTCCTAAAGTAATTCATCATAGGAGGATGGAAAAATGGGCCTCAATGTACAAGACTTTCTACTTTCTCTCACCTCTATTCTGTCCATCTTCCTAGTGCAAGAGATAAGGAGTATTCACAATCTTTCATCCCTTTCACTTGTACCCTCTGGAACTCCCTGCCTCCTTCTTTATATCCCCATTTGTATGACAAATCCTTTCAAGAAGGGTGTTTCAAGACACTTCTCCAATTTTAAATAATCCCTTTGGCCCTTTTTTTTGTAGGGACTGGCACCTTAGTGGGCTTTTTTATATATAAATTTTTGTGGCCCTTTGTCAGTACCTTTTACATAAAAAAAGAAAAATTACTTATCTGCCTTGCTATCTTAGGAGTTGATGGGAGAGTGCAAGATGAGGTGCAATGTGATGGTTGAGGAGCTGGTGGAGGTGTATGAGCGACTGGTCACCACACTAGGCTCGGCTGGTTTGCTCCTGTGTAGTGCAGAGGAGGGTGCCCCAGAATCCCTTGCTGCCCACATCCGCACTGCTCCTGAACTCAAGGCCAGGTTGTCACCATTCCTCCTTCACTGGTGCCACAATGTACAGGAGGCTGTTACAATGTGAGGCTCCAGGGGTCTTGTATTACTAGTGTTTTCTGCCTAGATTTTGGCATTGTGGGTTGCTGGTATTGTTATTTATTAGTTATTTTTGCCTGTCTGTGTGTTTCTTCTTGTTTTTGTCCTTTTGTGTATCTTTCTTTCATCTCACCAATGTCTTTTGTGTTAATTGTGACATTGTTGGTTGTTATTGTTATTGATTACCAATTTTTGCCTGTTTGTGTATCTTTCTTTCATCTCAGTTGGTTTGTTAATTTCTGTTCAGGGAATTGAAAAAGCTCAACAGTGTGAATAACAACAGAATGTCCTATAGATTCTACAAATTCAAATAATGCTTGTGATGACATTCATTCTTCTGTCAGGATGTTAGTGAACAGCATCAGCAGCATGGAGAAGCTGCTGCAGGGACAGGAGGTGGTATTTGGTGTGGAGTCCAGCTTGACCTCCACCTCCACCCTCACCCTCACACCCCCAGCCCGTACTCTCACCTCCATCCTGGCTGATGCCCTTGGCCACACTGTTAGGAGGTGAGTCCTGAAGAAATTAAGTGGCCAGAGATGGATATCTTCACCTGAAAACTTAGTATATGCATTAATTTTATTTAAGATTCTTTATATGCATGATTAAACAGTACATGAGAACATAAGAACAAAGGAAATTAAGGGAAGCTGCAAGAAGCCATCAGGCCTACACATGAAGCATACCTCCTTATTTCCACTTAGGCTCAGTACACTCATACTAATAGACTAAATGCAGCTTTTATCTTTCTTTTTACCTCTCTAGTTCTGCTTCCATTCCACTCAAATAAAATGATTGCACTAAATGTCACTGAACTTCCCTCCTCTCTTGTGTTGATCTGTTCTGTGCCACTCATGCTGCTCCTCAATGGGTTTCTCTTGCCTGTGTAGTGCCATGGTGTTCCGGCACTGGGTGGAGCTGGAGGATGGCACCGTGGCTCTCAACCCAGCCCCTACTGCTGATGATGACACTCTTGCCACCTCTACTTTCTACAGCCAGGTAACATCAGCAGATTTCAGCACCAAAGAAATAATTTTCCTACCATTACTATACCCTTGTTAACTAAGCAACAAAAGTAAAGCAGAGGCAAAACATGACCTCTGGCATGCATTGGGGCTTGTGTGATAGCCTGCATGTTGTATCATGTTCGCCTCTCTCCCTTCAGGTGTCTCAGGATCCCCGTCTGCATGCTGCCATTGAGAGTATCACATCCACGTTCACCTGTGTCATCCGAACTCTTGATGCTGACTTGCAGAGGTGAGGAGTCATGGATTATAAACTCTAGCTAGGCTCATATTCTTAAATGCTATGAGTTTTTATTAAGACTACCTTCAAAGGCCATAGAAAGGACTGGTCAGGTTCTCATGATGTTTTCTTTCTCACTAATGGTGCAGAAGCCTTGTTTAACTATCCTTCGAACCATGACAGCTATCTTGAAAATATCTATAACTTTCACCACAGCCCTTTAAAAGTAGACAAGATTAGATACTGAGGGATCTGAAAACATGGACTTAAGAGCCAATTATGTTCAAATACCAATAATAGTGGTGGTGTCCAGTAATGACAGAAATAATGCATACACTCTTAACATTAGCAGACATAAATGATATTGTAGTTATAGTAATGCAAACTTGCTTGTGGAAACATTAAGAGGCAAATACAGCATACTTTATAATTCCCAAAACTGACAGCTGGTATATTTAAAAGCTTGTTTGTATAGCAATGCATGTTTGTATTGTATATATATATATAGTTTTGTATAGTAGTGTAGACTTGCTCATGGAGATATTAGGAGGCAAATACTCCTTCATTCCCAAACTTACATAGCCTCACTTCTGTCCATTGACCTGCAGCTGGTATGTGTATGAGCACGTGTGGCGGCGAGACAAGAGTGCAACAGTCAACAGGTTCTGTCGCAGTGGTCCCTCAGTGAAGGAGTATGACGACAAGCTCAGGTTCTACACACACCTGGCATCTGAGCTCTCCCAGGCATCCCAGCACAAGACTCATGGATGTGTAAGGTGAGTTTTCTTGTTTTCTCTCTCTCCTTCTCTCTCTCTCTCTCTGACAGGCATGATAATATGATCCATAATTAAGAGAAACATTTACTGTGTCATTCTTAACCTTAACAACTGCTTAATGTTCTCTTTCAAATATTCTAATGATTGCTGTCATGTAACGAAACCCAGTCTGTCTAATGATATCTTAATTAGGTTGGTTAAATTTGTGCCATTGCAATTATTCCTTTGTATCTTAACTTTGTATTGGCAGTTTTTCCTGCTCATTCTTTTTCTCTTGTTGGTATAACTTTGGTATTGAGTTCATGCTTATTATTATGAAAATTAAGTTCCTGTTACTGATGTAGTATGTAGATCGTGAGTGTATCTGTTTGTAATGTTTTATGTCAATTTGTGGTCAGTGAAATCATATCCAATCTCAGTCTAATCAATAATATTTCAATCTGGATGTATCTTCTTGTGGTCAGTGATATCTTATCCACTCTCAGTCAAATCCGTAATGTTACAGTCTGGATGTGCGGCCGCTGGTGGGGCAGGTGGTGAGGCAGGCTGGAGAGTGGGTCAGGCTGCTAGGGGCCGGCCTGCTGCTGGAGGCACGTAACAGGCTCAACCACGTTCTGGAGCAGGTCACGGTAGGTCATCACCTCAATTTTAGATACAGACAGATGATAGTACATTGTGATGCAGATAAAAACATATAGTCACAAACAGAATGAGTGGAATGAAAGATAGTGAAAAGCTAATACATATAAAATGGTTTATTGTACATATATCAAGAAGTAGACAGTGTTAAAAAGAACTGATAAACAAGTATTACATATGGTTATAGTGACAAATGATCCTTGTGCTGCAGTGAGAATTATCCCTTCTTCACTAGAGGCTCAGATATAAGGACAGCTTGTAAATGTAATTATGAATATGATTTTATGCATGTAGATGTCTTGTCCTGTCTACTGTATGGAAAGATATCAATTTAATATATAGACAGATGTATATTAAAAGACCTCTTCAAACTTATTTATACTAACAATCTATGCATCAAAATTTTTCAGATCATAAACAGTGAGCTGGAGCAGCCCACCAAGGACCTGGCATCCTTGACTCTGGTGGTGAGGGCAGTGCGGCAGGTCACCTCACAGCACGCCCACCTCCACACTGCTATCCTTGACGTGCGCCAGATGTTCCATACACTCAGTGTCTATGGAATTGAGGTGAGTCAGTTACATTTGATGACACTTCTTCTAATTTATTCAAAATTTTCTTGAGTGTTATCTTTATTTTTTCTGGGAATTGGGTGGCCATAGCAGCAAGATAGTATTCTTATGTGTTGGTGAAAGTTTTAATTTTAAAATACATTCAGAGCAAAACATATATAAAAGATGATCTCTTACTACTTGTTATGTACTATTTTCATCTGAATTGAATGCATGGATCACATAGTATACCACTGCTCATAAAATGGCCTGTTTATCAAAAATGATTTGCCACTGAATCAGAGGATGAGAGGTGTGGAGGGAGTAAGAGTGTTAACATGTGGTAAAACTTTTAACAATAGCATTATAATTAATCCTTCAAATAACTGACTTATTCCTCTAGGTTATGGATAGTGACCATAGGAAACTTGAGTTGACATCAGAGAGGCTTGAGGTCCTTCATCAGAACTCCATCACAGTGAAGAGGTCATTGCAGCCCACTCAGGCATTTTTCCTTGCCAAGACACAGCAAAAGGTTTTTGATTTCAGCAAGGCAGTACAAAGATTTCAGCAGAAATTTGAAAGCAAAGGTCCAGGGACTGTTGGTGAGGACTTGGAGAGAGGCGTTGTGCTTCTCAAGGTGAGCCTGAGCTTTGAGCTTTGATGTAAAGAATTGTATCAGGTATTTTCCAAGCAGGTAAGAAAATCATGCTCATCTAATCATATTCCTCCTTCAGGAGTACTCAAAAAAAGTAGATGAACTGCAAAAGGAAAGGGAGCAGCTGGACCAGGAAGAAGATGTGTTTGACCTGCCTGCCACACAGTACCCAGGACTGGATAAAGCTGTGGTTGTGATGCAGCAGCTCCGGGAAGTGTTTGCCATTTATCAGCAGCTCAGGGTGAGCATATCTCTGCTCATTCTCTCTGTGCCTGTCTTTTGCTTTAACTGCCTGTCCCTGTCTCATCTGATGTTTACTGATGACATGTGCCTTCACAGAGTGTAGAGATGACTTGGCGTACAATGCGCTGGGTCACAGCCAAGCTGGATGACTTGAAGGGACAGGTGGAGGGAGTGAGGGCAGCATTGCAGGGTTGTGATGGTGGACAGGAGACCGAAGTGTGGCGTGCCATGCAGCAACGCCTGGATGACCACACCACCAGCCTGGAGGTGACTGCTGCCCTCAGACAGCCAGCTGTGCAAGCTAGACACTGGCAACAATTGGTGACTGTTGCAGGTAAGTTTCCATGCAATATTGTTTTGATCCTTTGTCTTGCTTATCAGCAGTTGCATATTCTTTCTTTCCTTCATTCCTGTACAGGGTGTGGAGGGCGATGGGAGTCATCAACAGGCGTTGGCAATGTCAGTGTATGGGACGTGCTGGAGCTGAGACTGTCCCGCCACCCGCTGCTTGTTGCCACCACTGTTGATGCTGCTGTCAGGGAGAGTCACCTCAACACTCAGATCAAGGAGATAGCTAATGTAAGGCAACTCTCACTCTGAAATATTATATATATACTGATTAATTCCTCTCCATAAATAACTGATAGTAAGTACTAAGTGAGAGTTTATATGACTGTTGATATTCCCAGATGATATTTTTGTGCTGTTACAGTTCTGGCAAAGGACAAGACTGTGTGTGCAGACATCAACAACTGTGTGGACTGTGGAGGGACTGGATGAGCTCCTGGACCACCTGCATAACCACAATCTCATCCTGAAAGCCATGGCCAACACCAGGTGAGTCGCTCTGCACTGCACCACATAAGGTTTATACAGCCTCACTTGAAATCCACTGACAGCATCAATCTTTTGGCTATAGATATTCAACAACTGTGTTGTGCCCCAACTCCTGGGGTATAGTACTGTGGGCCATGAGACTCCCTTTCCACCTGAGGCTGACAGGACTAAGAGTGTGAATGATATGTGTGTGGTGTCTTCTCTGGGCTGCTTCATGAAGGATTGCCAGTCTGATATGTAGCTAGATAGATAGACAGCACTGTATTTGCTACTCTTACAACAAATTGTTAAATTGTTGTCCCTTGCAGATACTGTCGGCCTTTTGCAGAAGAGGCAAGTCAACTGGCAGGAACTCTAGTGTCTGTGGAGGCCTTGGTGGAAGCTTGGCAGGACACACAGGAGAATGTGAAGCTTCTCCTTTCACATACTCTTGCATCTGAATTCTCAAAGGCCCCTGAACTAAGAGCCCGGTACCGAAAGGTAAGTGTTGCTATCCTGAACATCACAAAAGTGTTATAAGAGATATTCATTGTTTTATTGGGTGCTACACTTGGAAAAAATTGGTGAATTTTGCTGAAACAAATAACATATGCTGCTTTTTATATTAGACAGAATAGCCTGAAGGGTGTGTTTTGTGAAAGCTTATTTTTATTGTGATGGTGCAAATATTTTAATGTATTGAATTGTGACATTTGATATTCATACAGTTCATGAAGAAACTGAGAAAATTTCAGATGAAGAGAAGGATTTTATTGCTAAAACATTCTAACAACCATTTTCAAAGCATTAGAAAAATTACTTGCTCCTGCTTTGTCCTGTGTTTTCTCATCACCAAATTGAACTCGTGTTTTATTCAGTCACAAAGTGGAGAACCATCCAGTAGGGTAATCAATGGAAATTTTCTCAAATAAGGAAGGGTTGATGAGGCATCAGACAGAATGGGGTTGGAGGTTAATCCTTTCACTGCATTATGCAACAAATGACAACACTAAAAGCAATGTATGAAATCTTTATAAGCATCTAGTAGAAAGAAGGGAATAAAAAAAGAATACATTTTGCAATTTCTATGCAGTACAATGTTTAGAAGTGGTTGTGGAACATGATAAGATGTCTCAGAATGGTATATAACTAAGGAAAGACATGTCATATAGCTATGAAAGGGTTTAGAGAGAGACACAGATGTTATGAGATAAGTTTATTTCCAACTAATTTTGCTTTTGAATTGAAGAAGCCAAAAGTGAAACTAGTTGGGAATAAACTCACCTTATGACAGCTGTATCTCTCTCATGGCCTCCACCCCATAGCTAGGATTGCTAATGCCTCACTGACACTCCCTTGACCTGCTAAGCTGATGGAGAGAATAGAGCGCCGGGCCTTTGTGCTGGAGCTGGCTGGGAACGCTGCATTCCTGGAGGAGGTGTTGGTGCTGCAGAGGTATGCCCAGGAGGTGATGGGTGAGCTTGGGGAGTTGCTGGAACGCCCTCGCTGCCACTGTGCTCGACTCCACTTCCTCACTAATCAGGAACTGATGGGTCTTCTGGCACAGTCTTCACCAGAGCACCTCAATCTTCTCGTTGGCAAAGTGAGCCACAGGTTCTGACGTTCTGTGTTGTGTTGATATTGTGTCTGCATCTTGAAGCCACACACTTTCATTGTTATTACTTGGTGTGAGGTGTTGAATTGTTAGTGATAGTTTGAAGGGTAAGTTTTCACCTTTACATATATGTATTTTCACAGTACAGTTTTTAGTGTGCATGTGTGTGTGTTTGTGTTTATGTAAGGGGATTACTGGCTTAGGGCTGGAAAAAACTTGGAGAAAAAGGTTAACTGAGATGCCAGTTCCAGAGGAAAGGACCACAGGGATTATCTTAAAGAAATTATGATAATTTGAATGTTGATTTTTCTGATAG
>NC_087162.1:27077947-27165447 GCF_035594125.1 Scylla paramamosain | reverse complement strand
CCTCGCTTGCCTCTCAACTCCCTGGATGGTGTGGGCCGAGTGCTGGACCATCTTGTGCCCCCTGACTCAGCTGTCTCCTCAATACCACTGGTGAGTTGTGAAGCATGGCACACTGACTGCCTGCTGGTGGGTCCTCTTGGCTCACTGCTGCTGGGAATGCTGGGATTTACTGGCTGGGATCTAATAGCTAATGTTTTGTCCTATCAGATGCCCACTCAGCAGGAGGAGAGTGGCAGAGGACAGCCTAGTGAAGAGGTGTTGAGAAGACTGGGAATGAGAGTCATTTCAAAGCAGGTATGGATGGTGAAACAACTCTTCTGTGTGTGTGTTTGTGTGTGTGTAATTTTGTATTTTTGTATGTGAAATGTGTGTACATTTATCTATTTGCACCTACTCATGAATATACAGGACTTGAGGCTGTCTTTGTATCTATATTTTTCTCATTCTTGTGCTCTCCTTTTTATTGATCACCTCTTCTTGTCTATCCTAAATATCTCTACTTCTGCAGGAGAAAACAGGACTTCTGCATGTCAGTTTACAATCCTGTTCACTCCCCAGATGAAAGCTGTGGAACAGGTGGCTAAAGAGCTTGAGAACTGGAGTTGTGTGGTGGTGGTCGGCCCTCCACGTTCAGGGAAGACCACCACCATCACCGCTGCTGTCAGGATCTACCAGCGTCGCAGTGGTGCCCTCAGCCTCTCCAGCACACACCAGTACACTCCCTCCACTGCTGGCTACAAGTCCTCCCGCAACATAGGAAAGATGCGGTCATGGACTCAGAGAACACCCCCAGCTGGCCATAGGACAGTGAGGAGTGAGGAAAGCAGCAGTACTCACGACTCACGACATCTGAGTGACAGGGAAACCATCACTGTGGACGAAGTGGACGAGTCAAATATTGAAGTGTTAAGCTCTGGCAGGCGTCTTGTGGATCGACATGTGTACAGCTTGAGGCCTCAGGTGGGAAAGATGAGCTTGAAACAGGACTTAGTAGGTATAATTTTTGACTAGATTTGTGTGTTGAGGCTTGAGAACTCCAGTATAGAAAGCTTTTTTTGTTTTGCTTTTGAATCTGCATGTCTTGCTTATTTTTTTTGATAAACACAAGACTAACTTTTTTTCCATTCTCAGAGCTACTCCCAGGCCAGGCTCATGGGTACTGAGACTCAGGGTGGACTCTTCTCATCCTTACTGCAGAGGCTTGCCACAAAGGCCATCCACAGGTTAGTTGAAGGCAGAACAAGGTTAGCATTTCCTTTCACTTCTTTTATTATAGTGAAATCAATAGGATTGGATGAGTTTGAACACTATTATGAAATGCACTATTATAAGAAAAGGTGAAGCTTGTATACATCCTCTACCATGTATCTCTTACAGTGTTGTGGTTCTGGAGGGTGAGGAAGCTGGCCAGTGTTTGCTGCGACTCCAAGATCTTCCAGGCACACTCCTGATGGACTCCCTGCTGGCACTGCCTCCCAACCCTAACCTCACCTTCGTTGTGGAGGTGAGGCATTCACTGGCCTGGCTGCTGGATGTATATTTGAGGAGTGTAGAAGCTCAATGCACTTGTGAATTAAAGTATCAGATTTTATTGTTAGTATGCTGTCTTGGTATTTGAGAAATTTGGTCACGTTGTGGATGGACATCATATGAAAGTTTCACTTGAGGCAAGTGTATAAAGTATGTTTTGATAAATATGTATCTTTAAAACATTCATGTTGATGTTCTTTTGATATACCAAAAATACTTTTACTATTTAGATGTTCATAATGTCTTGTTGAATCTATTTTGAATGTACTTTTCATATTACTTTTTGCCTACCAGAAAAACATGTGTTATTTAACTGTGTATTGTGTAGCAGAACATGTGCATTTGTATGTGCGTGTACCTCAGGTATGTAGCCTGGAGGAGGTGCCAGGTTGGGTGCTGGGGCGAGCAGGCGTGGTGCAGATCAGTCCAGACATGCTATCCCTGGCTACTCTCCTGCCTGAACCAACAATCCTACCTTCCACCCCCACCACTGACCGTCGCAGTGACACCAGCGCCACACCAAGGACACCCAGCATCCCCAGCACTCCAGCCACCCACCCAGAGGAGCCACCCACGTCAGCTGCTCTCCTCGACTACCTCACCTACCGCCTCCTCCACCCACTGCTCCAAGTGCTTTGTGCCAGCCCCTCCAGTGTTTGCTGCCATGCCACTGTTGATGTGGTAGGCATGCAAAACTCAAGTTGAGGAATGAGGATACTTTGAACATTATTATCACTGTCACTGTTACCTGTGTTCCTGTTTTCTACACCAAATGTAATAGAGAGGTTATTTGATTGTGGTTAAGCCTATCTGTTTGTCATATAACCTTTGAAACGATGTATTTATGCAGGTATTTGTGTCTGACCTTTTGTGTTGTTTCAAAGGTAAATACAGGATTAATTTTGAAGGCAATATCACCAAAATTCTGACAAAACAAAGGCTTAGTCAAGTGGAGTATTTCTTTTCAAAGGATGATCCAAGCTTCAGATTTACAATGGCCATAATACCCCTTGAATGGCTATTCAAATGGTTGCTTTTGGGTAAGTGATTTGTGACATTTTAAATGATATTTCTTGTGTTCTTGAATGATGTTTTAGTTACTTTTTTTTCACTCTAGATTCGGCTGGTAGAAAGTTTGAGAGATCATAAGAGTGAGGAAATGACAGCAGACTGTGTGGCAGGCACAGTGCAGGCTGTGGTGCAGGCTGGCAGGTGTTTGGCCCATCCTACTGTCCTGTCACAGGTGCACCACACACTAAATATGGCTCTTGGGAAGGTAGCAGGAGAAAGTGTTCTGGATTCAGCAGTCTTGGAAGGTATAGTGCTTTACCATTACATAAAGATTACCTGTTTATGTGTGTGTGTGTGTGTGTGTGTGTGTGTGTGTGTGTGTGTGTGTGTGTGTGTTTTATCTACTTCTTATGAATCAGCTTATTCACAAAATACCTCAAACAATTGTGTATTTAATCAATGTACAGCAGTGGCACAATGACCCATATTCTGAAATGCTTTGAGCTTTCACTTGGATTGTTTTTAAAGACCACACAGATGATTTGTTGGGTTCTCATACATGTTTTCCCAGTGATGATACAGAATCCATGTCAAACTCCATGTGCAAACTATTACTAAAATCATAAAAACATTTAAAAAAACCACAACCACATACACTGAAGCCTGTTAAAAGTTGTCAGCATTAGGCACTATTTACCTACCTACCTAGTTGTATGTGTATTTACCTAGTTGTTCTTTATGGGGCTCTGCCTTCCCTCCTTAGAATGTGTTGTTGCCCACTCAAGCTCCCCTTGTTTTCAATATATTTCCACCTCAATTATACTTCCTTCCTTATACATACAAAGATATAGAGAACTTAAATTATGAAGAGAATAGTACTACATGATATAAAATGGGTAAATAAGCCTTACACTACTTATAACCAATAATAAGGATAATGCTCGAATGGCAGGTAACTGGAACACGGGGGACACTAAGAAAACGTGATCCCATTCAAGGTAAACTCGGCCAATAACATGACACCTCCATGATGATTTTTGATCTTTTACCACCGTTCTCACTTCTTTGTTTGTCAAGAAATTTTCCATCCATCTCAGCAGGCCCCCCCATAGCCCACCATTATGCTTCAACTTCCACAACAATTTCCTGTGTGGCACTTTATCAAATGCCTTCTTCAGGTCTAAATAAACATAATCAGCCCATCCATCTCTTTCTTGCATTATATCCACCACTAGAATAAAAACTCAGTAAGTTTGTAACTCACGATCTCCCTCTCCAAAATCCAAATTGTTGCTTTATTATCACTTCATTTCCTTCTAGATACTGCATCCATTTATCCTTCACCAATCCTTCACACATTTTGCACACCACACTTGTTAGAGACACAGGTCTATAGTTTAAGGGCTCCTCTTTACTACCATTTTTGTATATTGGCACTATGTTGGCTCTCTTCCATTCAATTGGGACTCTGCGTTCAATTAGAGAGCTTTCAATAATAATGCTTGAGAATATGGCTCAGTGTTTGCTTACTTGTTTGACCAGGGATAAACAGTAGTGCCTTTTCCTCTTTCTAGTGATTGAGAATTTGAGGAGCAGTAACAATGTGAGTGAACAGAGATGGGATGCAGCATCTTCCAGTTGGCAGCCTTGGGCAAATACCTCTGATGTGCAGTCATCCTCCACAGCTTCAGCAGTGCATGCCTCACCCACTGCTGACACTCACAGACTTGCCTGGCTCCTGCACCACGTCATACCAGTGAGTTTCCTCTCATCTCTGCTGTTGAAATCACATTGTTACTGTATTTCTATTAATACTTATGTTTCCAACTTGTTTGCTTATTTGTAAAATATACTTGATCTAAGATTTTCACGAAAAGAATGCCATATACAGTGATTTCCAAAAGTTACTGAGATGCCATTACCATTTATCAAAATGATCAGCAATTACATAAGAGTTGCTGGATGTTAAGGTGTGTGTCTGGGTGATTGAGTAGCTGTGTGGTGTGACAGGTTGGCCAGCCAGTGATGGTGGCAGGCTATGCTGGCTGGGGCAAGACTACTATCACTTCTATGGCTCAGGCTTCTCTTCAAGACTGGGTGAGTGTAATATATGCTTCTTTATTCTATCAGCTTTGGATCAGTTCTGGTAAGTAGAGAAAACAACATACACTGTTGAGGCTTGTAATACTTAGCATATTGTATGCATAATTTTTTAGGAAGTCAATGCAGAACTCTTGGATGGTGAATCAGAGGAAGGAGTACACCATTGAGACAGAAGAATTGAAAAGCAGATAGAAGCAGATACATACTTACATGTTGTATAGTATATCACTAAAACTGGAGCATGGAAACTGATTTGTACATGTGGAGTGCTTCATTGAGACAGGAAGAATACAGAAAAGATGGAAACAGACACATATATCTAGTATGTATCAATAAGAGTGAAGAATGGTAGTTGTTTCATACATGTGGAGTGCTTCATTGAGATAGGATGAATGGAAGACAAACAGAAACAGACACATACATCTAGCTTCCATCAAAAGACTAGAGAACGTCTGCTGATTCAAACATGTGGGTTGCTTCAGGTGGTAGTGGAGGTGAAGGTGACGCCAGCTACTACTGCAGAGGATGTGGAGGCTGCACTCCTGAGTCACCTGACACAGACCTCACATGACACCATGACCCCCACCTCCCCTACCATCTTCTGCTTTGACGATGTTGGTGGGCTTGAGGTGAGGCAGATACATGTGTGATAGTTCTGGAGGAGATTGTTAGACTGACTTCTTGTTGCTGTTGAACTTTGCCTTGTAGTGTGATGTTTTTTGCTTGGACTTACTGTTCAACTTTAGTTGCTGTGGTGCCACACAAGAAATTTTTAATCACTTAATTTCACTCATATGTATTTTCAGATAATATATTTATTAATTATTCTCTATTTTTAAACAACAGAGGACATCCACAACTGCCAATTACATCCAGAGTGTGGCCCAGCACCAGGGGATGTTCCCCACCTCCCAGAAGGCACGCTGGATGAGTCTGGCTCACGTCTGTGAGTCTCTACACACCTCACTCCCTTTCTATTCCTTGGCCAACATAACTGCAGTGGTTGTAATTAATAATGTAACATGATGTGCTATATACATGAGTTCAGTTTCATTTAGAATTTTGATATTTTCTGATATTGGATAATCAATGTGTAGTTTTTACCTAATTCAATCCTCCATTTCATAGATAAGAGTGAATGACTTATGGCTGCATAGTGTGGGAAATGATTTTGATGATAACAGTGGGTCTTTTCTTTTTTTATAAATTTTGTTGCCCTTGGCTGGTGTCCCTCTTAAATTATAAAAGAAAACAAAAAACACACAAATTACTTGACCATTCTCACTTTGCATGTGCCTCACACTTTATAGACATGATGTGTGTTTGCACAATGGAGGCAAGTGAAGGGACAGAGGTAGAGGAGGGTGGTGGCTGGTGGAGGGGCTGGGCAGTGTACCACATGCACCATGACCAGGGAGCTGCCAGCAGTGCTGCTCTCTCTGCTGTCCTTAGACCTCTGGCACCCCTGCAGAGCCATGCCCACACTGCCCTCACTAATGCCACACTCCTACTGGCAGAGGTGAGACATAACTATTCTCATTATCATCTACACATGATTCATCTTGTCTGTGCCCTCACATCAGTGTATATTTAAATTTGGAGGTGAATGACATATAAGCATACAGCATTACAAGCCTTGTTTCACTGTAACCTGACCCCAGACAAGCAGCATTACAAACTTTAATCATCTTTGTTTCACTGTAACCTATCCCCTGCACAGCGTGTGATGCCGCTACTCAGCCCCCTGGAGGAGCCCTTCATCCCAGCCAGCAAGACAGCACTGGTATGGCAGGTTGTGGCAATGCTGCGTGTCATCCCCTTGCCCTCTGTGTCCTCAGCCTCCTTCCTCAATGTGTTCAATGCTTGGCTTCATGTGCTCACCTCTATTCTCATGTTGCCACTACTCTCAAGCCAGGTAATGATGTGAAGGTGTGGGATTTATAATGTTTCACTCTGTACAAAGTGTAGCTGATATGCATCTTCAGTGATGAATACTATCATGCATCAAGAGTCAAGATAGGCTTCTGTCTTTATGGCCATAGCATATATTCACTATAAGTAACCTTAAGTAACCTAGCCCTTCTACATCTTGGACAGAGTTTCAGGTTTCTTCATGATCCTCAGGTTTTTGTAAGCAACCAACACACCAGCTGTTTACAAATTGCTGATATATGTATGTCTACAGATGCATTACAAAATATTACAGTTGCAACAGTTTTTAAGTAACTGACATTAGTAGTGTTACATTTAAGGAGAAACACTCTTCTGGTTCTAGATGTAGTTTATACAGAGGACTGATGGCTTCATGTTAGGTGCGAGAGGATGTGTGGGAGGAGTTGCAGGGAAGCATTGCAGAGAGCTGCTCTGGGCTGGTGTCAGAGCTGCCTGAGACACCCCCAGTACCCCTATGGCATCCTGGCCCTCCGTCACCTGAGGAGATGCCTTCCTACACCACACAGCAGAATGCAGCAACCAAGATGGCTGAGGTCAGCTGCTAATATTAAAATACAAAGCTGATGTATAACTTTTTCATTTTTTTTAAATTTCTCTTTGGTAATTTGTTTTCTACTAGTACTGTATTAATGCTACACGAATATGCAATCTACAAATAAAATGGTATTGCAGAAATATCTGGTCATCACACTAGAGCTTCTTTTCCAGATACTCTCTGAGAAGAATGAAGTGATGGAAGATGAGGAAGCAGGAGCAAGAGTGGCCTCCCATGGTGGGGTGTGTCTGGGAGTGGCTACAGTAGTGTCTGCAGTGTGGGACCTCCTGAGTGCACCCTCTCCTCCCCTCTTGCTTTGCTTGGGCACAGCCACCAGGGACAAGCAGGTGGTGGTGACCCTTGCTGCCTCTTACCTTGGTGAGCCCTCACAAGGAATATGAAAGAGAGAGAGAGAGAGAGAGAGAGAGAGAGAGAGAGAGAGAGAGAGAGAGAGAGAGAGAGAGAGAGAGAGAGAGAGAGAGAGAGAAGACTGGAATTTTGCAATGATAAAGTATATGGATGCAAGAGTAGCTGGAGACCTCTATCATGGTTATTCATTGCATGACTCCCAGGGAATGCAAATCAGAATAGAGACAAAAAAGTCTTACTTCAGCTATACATATTTTTTATTGATATATACATTTTATATGAATATTCTTTTTTTGCATTTCATAATTTAATCATCTGTAAACTTTGATAAAAAATTTTTATTGGAATTTTTTTTCATTTTTTTTACAGGTCTGGATTTCTTCCATCTTTCCATAAGGAAAGGTGGAAGAAGTCAGAAGATTTCTATATGGCAGTCCGTGAATGATACATATATTTATAACCTATGCCTAGTTGTCCACCCATTATCCCTGTCCATAAGTTTGTCAGATCTTCCATTATATCTCTCCACTCATTCTGTACAAACATCAGATAAATGGGTTTATTCTAGTCATGTATTCCTGTATTTGAGAACCAGCTGTTTCCTATGTTCTTTTTAAATCTAACTTACACTGCACAAACAATCTGATAACTCATTCTATTTCAGTCATGTATTCCTTTATTTGAGAACCAATTGTTTTCTATGCTCTTTTAAAATCTAACTTACTGACACTGCACAAACCAAATGGTAACTGAATCTATTCCAGTCATCTATTCACACAGAATTTAACTTTCCATTAATACCATTTTGACTTCAGGGGTTGAGCTGATAAAGTGTGATGGAGAAGATAGTGTCCTCAAGCTGCTGGAGGACCCTGGAGCTGGTGGTGGTGCAGTGGACACAGGTGGTGATAGTGGTGGCAATGGTGGAAGTGATGGTGGTAGTGGGCAGAGCTGCTCACTCACACCTGCACTGGTTCACATACCAGCCAATGTCTTACATCATCCAGGTTAGGCTGAGGTCTTGAATGCTTTCCTGTACTAGTTTTTTTTCATTTTAGGTAATTTTGTATAGTATAATATGTATGTGTGAGTGTGTGTTGCCTTGTGGAATTGCCAGTGTGGTAAATGGATAGATAGATGATGCTCAGATATCAGTAATTCTTTGACATTTCTGTTTCAGCATTTCCATCATCATTTATTTTTTCTTGTCCTTTTATTGTAGATGTATTGAAGAAACTATTGGATGCTGTGACTAAGACAGGTGTTGGACATTCAAGGTGGGCACAAGGAAGAATCTCTTCTGTTATTTTTTATTACCATAATTTCATAATGATGCCTTATACTATTTTTGTAGTGAATTGAATTAGTAGCAGAACCATGGAACTCCTTGCCTGCCTCTGCTTTGTTTTGCTTTGCTTCTAAACATGAACATCAAGACATCTCTGGAACTTAACTCACCAACAGACTTGGAACTCATACTTAACTTTTCTTGGAGTGGCATTTAAAAACTTCTTTATATCAACGTCTGCATCCATGGCTAGTCTTCTTCATATTTAAAAAAAGGAAAAGCAAAGGATTCAGAACTTATCATTATTACAGATGTATCAATTATGAAGTTTTCAACTACTGTAGATTACTTCTTTGCCAGGGTGTATGTGGTAACAGGATGCCATGCAGAGGTGTGGCCACTGAGTCAAGAGCTGAAGTGGGTGACAAGGAGAGGGAGAGTGGTGGTGAATCTGCCACACCACACCACACAGCACCACCAAGACTTTGTGCTGTCGCTCATGAAGAATGTGAGGAAATTAATTGATGTAGTAAAGTATTGACACCACAAATTACATATCTGCTGGGAAAATCAACTGATGTACACACTCTCCAAAAAAAGGATTATTATTGTAGGGTCTCATGAGTTTCACACACTAAACAGTCCAGTAGTCTCAGCAGTGTTGGTAAGCATGTTCGACTAAGGTTCTACTTATGTCTCACAAAGCATTACTGTGGCAGCTCAAATACTGTTGCTTATTTTAGAGTGCTACTCTCTTGACTCATGCAGGTGCAGTTGTACTAAACACACACAGGCATATCAACATGAATCTGTACTTGATGTCTGTTTCATGCTGAATGTGCAACAATACTTTTTTGAGTGTGTGTGCAGTTGCTTCAAGTATTAATGTCACAAATTTCATATCTATGAGGAAAATTAATTGATGTACAGTCCTTCCATGTATTAATGCCACAAATTTCATATCCATGAATCAGATAGAAATTAATATATGGGCTAATAAACTGTTGATTAACCCTTTCACTGCTATGGTTCCTACTCAAGCTTGATGAAATGGTGTGATGGAAGTTTAGAATATTATCTTAAAAAGTACCAGACTTTGAAAGGAGTGATGCAATAGTTCAGATTTTAGTGGCTGTAGTTGTATTTCTGTTCTGCAAAATCATGTAGGGTTCCATAGAAAAGTAGCAGTTGTATATAGTCATTAGAATTCAAAGGATTACGAACTCAGCAAATACTAAGAACTGTGGATGTGACAGTGGAAGTACATAGATGCCTTATATTGCAATCCTACCTGAAATATTTTGTAGGGTAAGAAGTTCTAAAAGACTGTGTATGATGTGTGTGCGTGTGGTATGTAGTGCCTTGTCTGAGCCACCCTGTGTGAGACTGCTGACCTGGTGTATATATAGAATAAGTAGATACTTTAGGCAATTGAACATTCTCATCACATACACTTGCTTGATTTAATTTTGTTGAATATGTGTAAATATGCATTGACCAATGGTAACAAAAAGAGAGAGAGAAAAAAGCTCATTGTTTTTTAGTATAGTATATACATGAAGAATTTATTGGATATTTTGGTGATTTATTTCCAGGATCAGTATTTACAAAGTGAGGGCTTGAGTGAGCACTTTGGGATAGCAGAGTTTGCTGCCACTGTGCATGAATTGTGCTGCCGCATGGAAGAGCAATCCCAGCACACCAGGCCAGGCAGGCGGCCACCACACTCCCACCACCTGCCCTCTGTGGCCTCCTTAGTGCATCTTGTTGCCATATTCTCTGAACTCCTGGAGAAAAGAAAAGTAAAAATCCATGCCAAGGTGAATCACATTGATTTTAAGGTTGTTATGATTGGTTATGAAAGGTCTTGTTATGAAGGGGTAATACCATCAAGGAGTGTACACCAATTAGAGTAAAGGCTGGATAAATATAGGCAGAAATGGAGACAGAACCACAGAAGTGTAACTCAGACATTATGAATTACTACCAGGTTGATACAGATTCATCAGGAAAGAAAGCTGATCTTTTCTTTCTGCCAGACTACTAGGACATGCCTCTTTAACTTAACTAACTGGATGAACAAGGGAAACAATATGTGGATTCAACCATTAGTTCTCAGTATCTCTAACCACTGTACCACAGGGCTTTTATTGATGATAAGGTATGCATTATTCAGTGCATTGAGTTTAGAAGAGTCACTATATGGAGATTTCCCTTACATGTGGCTTTGTGAGTCCTTGAAATGGCAGAGGAAAAGTGAAGCAAGGACATTTTCATCATTGGAGATGTTAGCTCACAGATACATTTTGTTGGTTATCATGATCATATTAATAACTGTGTGTCAGATGGAGGAGGTGGACCGGGCAGTGGCACGCGTCAAGGAGCTGGAGGACCACGTGGCAGGCCTGAGGAGCACACACGCCACCCTGGAGGACTCCCTGTCTGAGGCCAACGACAACATCCAGAACATGACCACAACCCTCCAGCAAAGTGTGTTTTTCAGATGATCTTTTCCTTTCACCATTTCCCTAGAGTCAGGGATTGGTGTTATGTATGAGTCTCCTCCAGTTGTTTCTGTTCCTTTCATCTTCCTTTGTGACTCCCATATTTTCCCAGTTCTGCCACAATTCCATCCCTCCATCTCACTCTCTATCTTCCCCTCAATCTATGTTTTCGAGATTATGTTGTAGTGCAAACATTTCACTGTGTAATTTATGCATAAGTGTGTTCTCTTTAGTGTATTTATGTTGCTCAAATGTCCTCTGACTTTGCTTACCTCTCCTTTACAGTGTCATGCATTTCTTAATTCACCAAGAGGATGATATGTGGATATTCTGGATATGTGGTGGTGGTGAATGGTTCAGATTAGCAGATTAGTAATGATGCATTTCACTGTGGCAGGAGGTGAGGACATCGTGGAGATTGAGGGTGAGGCCAGCAAGCTACAGGAGGAGGTGGCAACTGTGGAGGCAGCATGGGAGGAGCTGGACAAAGAGGTGGAGGAGTATGTGCAGGAGACCAAGGCGCCTCTGGTGGAGATTACCGAGAAGGTGGCCACCCTGGACATCCACAGAATCCGCAAGCTGCTGTAAGATTGCCTCTGTGTGGTTCTTGAAAATCAATACTGTTCATAATGAACTTGTTTAATATTTTTTTTTTACCTATTGATATTTTGTATATAATTTCTGTGTTCATACTTTTGTACATAATGCACAAATCAACATTTCAGCAAGTGTCAGGGTAATGTTTTCCTGCTACTGTAAATACATTATTATACTACTTTATATTCCTCTATTCTGGATCTTCCTGGAATTAACATATTCTGGAATATATAGCAAATCTGGAATTCCTTTTTTTTAAACATACTAGACACAGATTGTGTTTTTCCTGTACTTAATTCCTGATGTGTTTTGCAGTAGATATTTATAATGGAGATTTATAAATTGCATTTTATATGGTTTTTCTTAATAGCTACTTATTTGTCTTGGTGATGAAAAGAATGCAAATGATATGTGATGCTGTCACTGGTAAATATCCAGTTCACATATATTTTTATTCCTTTGTTCAAGACAAAAGTAGTCCATTTATAATCTATTCCAGAATATGCTCAGTCAGAAGTGGAGGATCAGGAGATGACTGGTTCTCTTCTATACACCAGGGTTGTGATTCATGCCTGAAGGGTGTAGTGTGTGAGAAGTCAGTAGAGATGGTGTGTGACAAATAGTAGGCATATCAAGGTGAATGCATTGTGGTGGAGAAAAGTAAAGTAAACTTGCAATGGAAGGCATGAAGAGAGAGAGGTATGAATACTCTTCACATAATTCTAGGTAATCTTTTAAGTATATAATCCTTTAACTGTGCTCTATAGGAACTGGCTTTTTATGCCACCTTTATTGGCCTTGGCCAGAGCCCCTCTTACATAAAAAGAAAAGTTCTTTACTTGAATATATATATATATATATATATATATATATATATATATATATATATATATATATATATATATATATATATATATATATATATATATATATATATATTATATTATATATATTATTTATTTATGAGTTATTTAGTTAGAATAGATTTTGTTTCAGTGTTGTTGCCCAATGCTTGTGAAGAGATTAACTTAAAGTGAATCATAACCCAGGTGTACATTCTGTATATAATGAAAACTATTACTGAAGTGAAGATAGCAACAGCAAAATTTTTTATTTTCTGTAATCATCCTTTATCTACTTATATGTAACTTGCTTGGTTGAATTACAGAATGAAAAATGAGCTTTACATCACAGTTCTTCCAATTTTCAAGATTTTAATTCCCACATTTACTTGCTGGGTTCTGTTTCTTTCACATTCTGCCAATGTTGGGTTGGTATGTGGCTGCTCAGAGTGCATGGTGTTAATGACAACAAACAGTTTTGCTTCATGCCAACAGGCCATCCATTTTTCAGAGAGGGAAGCGCAGGTCGTGACGCAGAAGACTCTCGTAATCCCAAATCTCCAAAAGTGTTAGTCAGTGTTCAGCTGGTCCTTCACCACCCAACACACCTCCCCTCCCTACACCCCTACACGTCACCACCACCACCACCACCACCAACCACCACTACCACCACCACCACCACCACCACCACCACCACCACCACCACCACCACCACCTCCACCACCACCACCACCACCACCACCACCACCACCACCACCACCACCACCATCACCACATCCTGTCTGTCACCCACATACTTGAGACACATAAAAGAATCATCCGAATGTTCCATCGAAGGCGTCATGACCAAGAAGAGAGGCATGCTGTCACCCCATTTGCCTCACCAGTGGCTGGGAGCAATGCCACACACACCTGCATTCAATCCTCAACATTCCTCTTATAATTCTCTGCATGTGATCTCCATAAACAATATATGAAGTGTGCAGCATGTCAGCACACACTGCCTGTTAAATTGAATTGTACTGTAAACAACATTATGCATCCATCAGCATTTTCTGTTTTAAAATATCAGACCAAGGTTGCATTAGTCTCTGTCCCAAACACTCCACTCCCTCTCAAAACTGCCAAGGGAGTGGCAACATTTGGAGCCACTAGTCACCTTCTGTAGCATACAGTCTTTGCAACAATACAATTGCATCATGAAACTGTGCAGAAACACAACAAAATATGATGCAGATGCACATTAGGATAATATTACTCTGTAACATAGTTGTAAATATTGCCCAGTGAGTGTACCTGTTTCCCTTCCCTCTAGGAAGGGAAACTTAGATCCACTGCATGTCCCAGCTCTCATGTACTGACGATACAAGTAACGCAGGTGGGAACCTTGTCCAGTCATACTTGGCTGAGAAGCTGCTTAGTGAAGGCGCCACATGATTTGTTAGCTGTCATTTTGCTGTCCTGTTGCCTCCCTGCAGCATCCCTTGCTGTCTGGCTATTAGAACATGCTGTCATAATGAACATACTGTCTTGTGTCCACCTCACTTCATGGACAGCCCTGGGGAGGGAGTCCAGGCAATGGGTGGAGGAAGGTGTGTCATAATGCTCTGGGAGATGCAGCATAAACAAGCAAATGTTACAAGGTTTCATTAGTTGACTAGTTATTACTAAGTACGCATGTGGCTGTCTTTACCAGCAGATGGTAAATGTGAGATGCACTTTGTCCCTGTCTTAGTAATACTTTATGTCCATTTAATGAATATAAAAGTAGATAAATTGATTTAAAGTGAGACTGAACATAAATAATTCACTTGCAGAAACTTTCTTCAGTGAACCTTATTTCCTTTCCTGTTTTGTCTTATATCATCCTTAAATACCACAAAGAGGAATGCAATAAACCATCCATGTTCCCTAAAGAGTCATGTAGGGTGTGTGTTTCATCCCCACAACCCAGCAGCTTCCACCACTTCCACCACCCTCACACCCACCTAGCTCACCTCCTCCACCCACCCAGGTCACGCTCGCCCATATCAGCCATTCAGTCGGTGTTTGAGTGTGCCGTGGTGCTGCTTGGATCTGCTGATGTGTCGTGGAGAGCAGTGCGCCATGCTACGCAAGATGACAACTTCTGTGTGCGACTAGCAGCAGTGTGTGTGCCAGCCCTGACCCAGGCAGTGATCTCAACACTGGCAGATAAACTAGAGGTGATACTTGTTGCACTTGCAGTGGACTAAAGATTAAAAAAAATTATTGACACAATGGGAAGGAGTTCTTTATATTACTCATTGGCCAAAGCTACTATACTTTGATCCATACTGTGAGTGGCATCTTCAATGAACCTTTTTTTCAGCCTTTTTTTTTGCCCTTAGGTAGAAGCCCTCTTATATAATAAAATAGTGAATAAGCATACCAGCAACTGGACAATAAAGAATAATGTTATTTAAAAACGGGTGTCGGAATAGGCACTGAGACACACCTACCCTGCTCTGCCCACAGCAAGTGAAGATGACAGTGGAACACATGAGTCGAGTGAGTGACATTGGCGGTGTGCTTCTTCAGTACCTGCGGTGTGTCATGTTCTTCTGGCACCGCTACCATGAGGATGTGCAGCCCCGTCAGGCACGAGTTCAGGCCATCAACGACCAGGCCAAGCAGGCATGTACCCCCACCACACCACACCACACAATACCACATCACATACACCACATCTTATGTCTGAGACTTTACTTAGTAGCATCATATTTAAGATATAGGGTAATGTATAGAAAACATCCCATTCTGTTCTCTTAACCATCATGTCCATTACACCATTACTCACAGTCCATCCCATCATGCAGCTGCAAAGCAAGCTGGTCTTTAAGGAGAAGCGAGTGAAGGTACTCAAGGAAGAGGTCAGCAGCTTAAAGTCAAGGTTACGTGAAGAAGAGCGACATGTCGCATCCCTGAGGAGCAAGCGGGCAACGGTTGAGGGGGAGCTGGAGACAGTGCTGGAGGTGATCACCCATCTCAGCCCGCATTCAGAAAGGTGGGCGTGGAGTATCTAATGAAACAATAGATGGTATCTCTTGCTATTTTCTACCACTATTTTCACACTAACTACTCTTCTGATCTTGCTAACAGCATGCCTTCCTTCTAATGTCCTCAATGCACAAGACTTTCTACTTTCTTTCACCCATATTCTAATACCAGAGTTATCCAGTATCCTCAGTCTTTCATCCCATTTTATGGTAAACTCTGGAACTTTCTACCTGCTTCTTTATTTCTTCCTTCCTATGACATGAACTTTTTTTGAGAGGAAAGTTTCTGGGCTCTTTTCTTCCATTTTTTGTCCTAGGCCAGTGTCCCTCTTACATTAAAAACTTTTATATGATGCACAGTATTATCATCAATTTGCACTCACAGGTGGCGTGAGGAAGCAAAACAGCAGACAGAAATGCTGCAGCAAGTGACTGGGGAGTGTTTGCTTGCTGCCACATGTTTCACTTACCTGGCCGCACTGAGCCCAGAGGCAGGCGAGGGGCTGGAGGACGCCTGGCGGAGGGACCTCACTGGTCGGGGCCTACTGCACCCTTTGCCTGAGGATGCCCATCAGGAGAAGTTTAGGTGAGGTGTGCATGTGAATGTGTGTGTAGTAATCAAATGCCAGGTTACATGCACCTCATCCCTTGTATCCCTTGCAGGCTTGTGTCAAGTGTAACAGAGGTGGAAGTATTGGTGAGGGAGGCCGTTCAGTTCCACTCGCACCACAAGTCCTTGCTCTTAGTCCGTGACCCACACTATCTGGTACGCCACACCTTGATCACTTTTGCCCTTGTCTAAAGCTGAACTCTGATTCTTGTCCATCTTGATTATTAATGTTTCTTTACATGCGTATAGATAGTGTTCTGTTACTGATTTAAGTCTAGAGTTTTGCTACAATGTGTCCTCATGCAGGTGGAGGATTACTTTGAGTCAGGCACGTGGCTGCGGACTGATGGTGTTTCATGGCTAGAGGAGCTGAAGGAGCAACTGACAGTGAGGGAGCAGCATTGTCCTGTGTACCTGCACCAGGAACACAGAGCTGCCCTGGAGACTGTTCCCTGCATCCTACACTTGCTGAAGGGTGAGTTAAAGGAAGAGAAAGGCTAGAGAAAAGTTTTGTCTTTACTCTATGTATTAGGGGTGTAGTAAGATGGTTCATGAGACTGTGTATCTTCTCCCACCAGGGACTGATGGAGATAAGAATGTGAAAGATGTGTTTGAGTGTGTGGTGCTTTGTCTGGGCCATGCTGTGCAGGATTGCTGGCTTAGTATATATATATATATATATATATATATATATATATATATATATATATATATATATATATATATATATACGAGTATATATATATATATATATATATATATATATATATATATATATATATATATATATATATATATATATATATATATATGTATAGAGAGAGAAAGAGAGAGAGAGAGAGAGAGAGAGAGAGAGAGAGAGAGTATTTTAATGTGAAACCTGAATAGATCTGCTCAATAAACTGGTGTAAAGCCTTAGCTTATGATATCTGAGACTGGTTGATTTGTTACTAGTGCTGTATTACAAGACAATGTAAGTCAGTGAGGAGAAAGTAAGAATGATCTCTTGGTTGATATGTTCTTTATGCATTGTCTAGTCTTCATGAGAGTCTGCACATGTGATGTTATGGAAGCAAATCTTTTATTTACATATTCACTGAAGGACAAGATCAAGGAAATACCAGACATTCTCTGCAGTCATTGAAGCATTGTTGATTATATGAGTTGGAGTGCCTTTATGCATTCTGGTTTCCCATGTGTGTCACTGCACTTACTTAGGTGTTTGAAAATACAAATGCTTTATCCCAGATGTTTGCAAGTCTAATGGCAACAAAATGACCATGGTGGTGGTGGTGGTGGTGGATGACAGCTGCTCCACATCCCCATGTCCTCTGTGTTCTCGGCTCACACTCCTTGACCTTTCCCTCCACTACAAGGTAAGTACTGCTCTAGTATTTGCATCCACCAATACTTAAAAGGATCTTATGAACAAGACACTCACCATATTGTCACTTGTTCAGGGCATTGTGCAGGTAATGGCTGGGACTCTCTTGAGGTGGCGCTCCCCAGACCTGCAGCAGAGAGTACAGCAGGCAGTGGACACAGTGGTAGGTGCCAGGAGACAGAAGGAGAAGACTGAGGCGCAGCTGGTATTCTCCCTCACCAGTGCTGCGACAGTCACTGCCTCAACTGAACTTACAGGCTTCATGGGACACATCAAGGAACTCAATGATGTATGTTTAATGTGTGTGTCTGTGCATTTTGATGATGGAAGTAAAAGTCCTTGCCTTCTATTTCTTTTGCTGATGTATCACTGGCTGGCAAGAAAGTATTACTCATGCATTGTATTTTCAGGTGACAGGAGTGTTGGTGCAGCAGGAAGAGGAGGTGAAACAGCTGACAGAGATGGTGGACTGTCAGTATGCTCAAGCTGCCTGCCTTGCTGCCCGCCTCTATGCCCTCACCTCCACACTGGGCACTCTGCATACTAGCTACAATGTGCCTCTCAGTTTGGTGCAGGACAGTATTTCTCATAGGCTTGCATCATCAAGTCTTGATGATGCCAGTGAGCAAGTTTCTCAAGGTGAATAAGAAAGATAACATTCAATGTAATTGCTTGCTTCTGCACTAATGCAGCTGAATTATATCCAGTACTGCTTATGATGAACAGGGTAAGAATTTCAGTTAGAGAAGTGAAAAATCACTTGATAGTGAAAGGAGAAAAGAAGTGAATGTAAGTACACAAACAATTAGAATTCTACAAACTCAGACACTAATTATGTACTCATAACTCATAATTAAAGTTTGCATTCCCTGTTATTCATACAGAGGAGATACTGCAGGTTGTAACAGAGGCAGTGTTCGCTGTGGTGGAGACGCGACTGCAACAACAACACAGGCTGCTGGTGGCCACGTGCTTTGGTCTGGCAAGACTGAATATGTTCTGTGAGGAGGAGGACTTCTTGAAGGCTTTCCTTATTCCTCTCAACCTGGATGAAACCTGGCTGTGGGGGAAGGTTGTTCCCCCAAAGAAGGAAAAGAAAGCTGAAGTTGATGAAGAGGAGAAAGAAGGGGAGGAGGAGGATAAGGAAGAACAAGACATGGAAGAAGAGAAAGATGAGGAGGAAGAGAAGGACAAGGAGGAAAAGGAGGATAAATCTGAAGAGGAAGATCCAGAAACAAAACCATGTGAAACTGTGGAAGAACATCAGGACCAGACAGATGAAGTCTTCCCCTCCTGGATACCAAGTGAATGTAATGTAAAGGTGTGCTTTGTTGTGTGTTTGACAGTCACTCAGCCAGAGTAACTGCACCACATAGAAATAGGTAGCACCAAGTGATGGGTGGTGGGGCATTACATTACTATTATCTTATTGATTTGATCTGATTTTCTTGTAGATAATGATAATGAGTTGTTTGTCTGCTTCCCTGAGGTACTCTGATTTTTGTCTGTCTAAATACTCTCAGTCATCAGCTATTGCCCATGATTTCACATTAGAAGCCAAACTTAGACATTTGTGAAGGATGTGATGATATATATTCAAATTGTACTATGATTTTTATTTAAAAAAGAGTGCAAGAATCTTGGGCAAGCTGTCAGAAGGGTGTTGTGGCTTGTTCTCCCCATCATCTGACCCCCTTGAGGAATGTGCTGCATCTTCACTGCTGCAGTGGCTGGCGGGCAGTGCATCAGGCTGGCAGCAGACCTTCCCTGCTAAGACAAGCCTCCACCAGGTAGCAGGCATTCACACACACATGACACCAAATTGACATACACTGCTTAATAATATTGCAGTTTATGCCATCACAGTTTTTGATAAACATCAACTCAGCCATCACAATTTGTAATCTATACCTTGAAACCATTTAAATTGTGTCCAAAGGTATTGGAAATAACATGTTAAATCCATAATGATAAAGATGAATTATATACTCAGAGTACCTAGATGTATATAGAAATATTATGTTTTATAGCGAATACTGGTTTGCATATCACTCGTATTACACAGGAAACTATTGGAATTTCATAATGCATTTATTAGGACTATATTCCAAAACACTTCCATGCTGCACCTTCACTACTTTCAAAAGGCTCTACATATGGTAAATGAAGTTACATGGGTTTTCAAGTGTTTCTATGGTTCTAGTGACAGATTAACAGAATATTTACATTATTAACAGGAGAAACACTCTTGAGAACCTGACTAATCATATCTGTTGCCTTTGAAAATAGTCATGGTGAGAGAGCAGTGTTTCAGAATACAGACCTTGCATGTATGTGTATGTGTGTGTGTGTGTGTGCAGGCTGGACAATGGGTGGTGCTGGCTCGTCACCTGAGGCAAGACCAGATGCTGCCTGCCATGACGCAACTTGCCACCCTGGTGCTGGGAGCTGCTGCCTTGCATGCCCACCCTGACCCGTGAGTGAGAGAGAGAGAGAGAGAGAGAGAGAGAGAGAGAGAGAGAGAGAGAGAGAGAGAGAGAGAGAGAGAGAGAGAGAGAGAGAGAGAAATATTTGTATACAGGCATGTAGTGATTGCAGCAGTAGTAGTAGTAGTAGACCAGTGGTAGCAAAACAGTAGTAGTATAGTAAGGACAGTAACAGTAATAGCATTGAAATATTAGCAGTATTACATATCCTTTAGCCAGTACAAGATAACTAATACACAAGATAAGCACACAAGCTACAGGTCAAGATATATTGAGTTGGTGATTGTCAGTATGAGAACACAAGTTACAGGTGAAGCTATCATATACAATACACAGTGACTGTTCCCTTCCCTACAGAGTGAGCCGAGGTGTGGGGCTCCTGGGCAGGCCGCACTGCACACCTGCCCGAGGACTCACGTCACTCATACAGGTGAATACTTACTTGGTTGTAGGGCTTGTAGTGTATTATTTTTTTATTTTTGTAATACATGGAGGATGCCAATTTTATCTGTCTATCTATATACGAAAAAAAAAAGAAAGAAAGAAAAGAAACAGACAAAGCACAGAGTCAGTTAAAGATACAAAAAAGGGAAGAAAATAAAGTTCACTATATTGGATCCCACATGGCTTCTCATCACCTGCATGAAAAGGAAACAGCTCATGACCTCTCTCCCTTGATCCTGGCAGGTGAACGTGGGCCATGGTGGCTGCGCTCCTCGGGCAGTGATGGAGGCAGGGCAGAAGGGTGGCCTCCCTTACTACAAGGTGACCTTCCTCTCCCTGGCCACAGCTACCAAACAGGTGAGGCATTACAGTCATGGGGCAGATGTTCCTCCACACATTGCATTACTTAGAGCCAGTTCCAATCTTTCTTGTTAGCTACACAACCTGGCAAAGGGCTCACTGGCAGGGGGCTCACTGGCAGAAGGCTCACTGACAGGGCCTCACTGGCAGGGAGCTCACTAGCAGAGGGCTCACTGGCAGGGGGCTCACTGGCAGGGGGGCTCACTGGCAGGGTGCTCACTAGCAGAGGGCTCACTGGCAGGGGGCTCACTGGCAGGGGATCACTGGCAGGGGGCTCATTGGCAGGGGGATCACTGGCAGGGGACTCACTGGCTGAAGGCTCACTGACAGGGGTTCACTGACAGGGAGCTCACTGGCAGAGGGCTCACTGGCAGGGGGCTCACTGGCAGGGGGCTCACTGGCAGAGGGCTCACTGGCAGGGGGCTCACTGGCAGAGGGCTCACTGGCAGAGGGCTCATTGGCAGGAGCTCACTGGCAGGGGGCTCACTGACAGAGGGCTCACTGGCAAGGGGCTCACTGGCAGAGGGCTTTCTGACAGAAGGCTCACTGGCAGGGGGCTCACTGGCAGAGGGCTCACTGGCAGGGATTAACTGGCAGAGGGCTCACTGGCAGGGGGGCTCACTGGCAAGGGCTCACTGGCAGAGGGCTCATTTGCAGGAGGCTCACTGGCAGGGGCTCACTGGCAGAAGGCTCACTGGCAGGGAGCTCACTGGCGGAGGGCTTACTGGCAGGGGCTCATTAGCAGGAGGCTCACTGGCAGAGGGCTTACTGGCAGGGGCTCATTAGCAGGGGGCTCACTGGCAGAGGGCTCATTGGCAGGGTAGGGTCACAGGAAGAGGGATAACTGGCAGGAGGGTCACTGGCAGGGCTCACTAGCAGAGGGCTCACTGGCAGGGTTCACTGGCTGGGGGGGCGATCACTGGCAGGGGGGTCACTGGCAGAGGGATAACTGGCAGGAGGCTCACTGGTAGGGGGGGGGTCACTGGCAGAGGGATAACTTGCAGGAGGCTCATTGGCAGGGGGCTCACTGGCAGGAATAACTGGCAGAGGGATAACTGGCAGGAGGCTCATTGGCAGAGGGATCACTGGCAGGAGGCTCATTGGCGAGGGGGGGTCACTGGCAGAGGGATAACTGGCCGGAGGGGGTCATTGGCAGAGGGATAACTGGTAGAGGGATAACTGGCAGGGGGCTCACTGGCAGGGGGGTCACTGGCAGAGAGATAACTGGCAGGAGGCTCATTGGCAGCGGGGTCACTGGCAGAGGGATAACTGGCAGGAGAGGGTCACAGGCAGAGGGATAACTGGCAAAGGGATAGCTGGCAGAGAGTTAAGCAGTCCTTCCCTACGTCTGGGGGTCGTCTTGCAGGAAAACCGGCGTCTCTCAAAAATGGGAGATAACATAGAGAACATGCCATTCTCACTTATGGCTGGTGGAAATGATAAATTGATTGATAGGTTTATTGTAAATATGAAAACTGAGGTGGAAGTTCCCAGACTCCTTGGTGAGTGCTTATGCAGTATATAAAAACTGAGACAATGTTATGCTTCATGTTATCAGTGCCTGAGATATACGTAAGTAGATTATATATTTGCCTTTGAAGAAGTGGTCACGTGTGCATGTGTGTATGTGTGTTATCACGCCTATCAAGAGTACTGTACATAGTTGTGCACACGTTTATCTGACCACCCGCCCTTCATGTATGTTAAACGGGTTCAATGTCCGCAGGCTCACCTTTGGTCCTGAGGCGGTGCTGACAATCCGTGCGTGCGTGTGTGTGTGTGTGTGTGTGTGTGCGTGCGTGCGTGTGTGTGCTGGCATGCCGTGAGCGACTTAGTAGCAGGGTTATGGTCTGTGATGCCTAGTGTATGGGGACAGACACTGACAGAAAAGGAAAGCCGTGAATCAAGCTCTTGCTGGGACTCTAAAGAAATTGAACTTTCACGAGACACCGTATGCATTTTCTTTAGTCTCAGTTTCTTGTTCGTGTTTTCTTCGGAAGGTCTGGATCGCATATAACCTCAGCCTGTACCACCATCCCTCTCACTCACACATACAACACACCACATCATACTTCATCCCGGTCTCATATTTTCCAAGTCAGGAAGAGTAGATGCCGATCACTCTTGAACATGCTAGACTGGCAGAAAAAAGACAGTATGTTGCCCACTTAGGCTTTCCCGTCCCGTTCCCATTATTTCCATGACCAAGGGCAAGAGACATGACTTTGTAGAGGCGAGTGTTGTGTCGAGTGTGTGAAGTGCTTGATTAGATAGTGTGTGCGTTTGAGAGAGAGAGAGAGAGAGAGAGAGAGAGAGAGAGAGAGAGAGAGAGAGAGAGAGTTACATTTTGAAGACAGTTTACAAACATTTTAGAAACAATTTGAAAACTGTCTGGAAACAATGTTCCTTAGTATGGTACAGTCTAGGCTCGAGTTACAAGAATAAATACTTGTTGAGAATATCTATGATGCTTGTTCCTTACTATTGTTTATCAGTGTTTATCATCAGGGTCACATTTCAAGGTGAGCAATGAATTTACAATATTGCCCTTATTTTTTCTCTGAGATGAACACTTATCCTCCTCTGCTTCATTACTAACACAAATACGACACACAATACAAGTGCCAACGCATAGATAGAGCAGAGGCGTGACGATGTAATAATTTCCTCCATTGTAAGAGAGGGAGAGGGAGAAAGTTTCGCAGGTATTGTAAAAGATTATAATATAAACTGAAAGTTCATTGTGAGACACTAATAATAATCGGATCTAACTTATACCCGTCATGGTCATATTATCGTACACTAAATTAAGCGGATTAATTTTAAATGCATTCATTTAGGTCGCTCCTGAATTTCGCCATCCAGTGCACTGAACTTCCCTACCGGTGCTCGCTGCTGGCTGCCTGGGAACCTAGCGCTACCAGTATCTGCTGTGGTAGATCGAGGCGTCGCGGGGGTGGAGGTAGGGAGGGAGGGAGGAACGCATTACGGGGCAGCTGTGGCCAGGGAGGTGTTTGGCTTAACTTCCCCGAGGCTAATCACGAGACAGCCACGCTAACCCTACTGCCTTGGGTGCCTCGGATTGCACCTTTCCGTTTCGCTGAGGTGATGAAGAAAGTAGAGTTGGAAGAAAAAAAAAATTAAGATAGAATTAGGAACCGCCTCCTTCTCCTCCTCGTCTCTCTAAATCCATCGTCGTTCTGGTCTTCCTTCTTATTGCCCTCGTCTTCCATCTCCTTGTCCTTGTTCTCGTCATTGTCGTCGTCTTTGTCACCCTCTTCCTCCTCTTCCTCCTCATTGGCCTCGCTCCCTCGTTCACTTATTCGTTCAATTCAGTGTTTAAATCACGAAAACGAATAATTTATAGTTGCATAAAAAAAAGGTACGATATATCACATCCTGTTGAACATACAGTAAAAGTAACAGAATAACGACTTAGGGACGCTGGAACGGAGCATAGGAGACAAGAAAACTATACCCAAGTAATGAGAGCAGATTTTGCTTGGGGTGTGACTAGGGATAGACGGGAGGCCAATGGATAGGAGATTAGGGAAAGCCTTTGAAGAAGATGACGCTGATGAAAGGTGATGATAAGCATACCAGTTATTATATCGTGTTTCAGATTTTGTGTTCTATATTAGCCCTAACTCTTTGACTGTAGGAACCTGATCTCGTAAATTACTGGAGAGAGAGAGAGAGAGAGAGAGAGAGAGAGAGAGAGAGAGAGAGAGAGAGAGAGAGAGAGAGAGAGAGAGAGAGAAAGAGAGAGAGAGACGGACATACGGACAGAAAAGTTGTATATTCTAACGAATTAAATCAAGAACAATGAAAATGAACTCCCATTCGCAATTTTACTTACAGCACAAATAAAATAGCCTATATAAAATACATCAAACAGTAGTAACAAAGGAACAATAATGAAAATAGTAAATTAATCAATCAGTCTGTCTTTCTTTCAATAACTAACCAACTAAACAACTTGACAAAATAAAAACAATTAAATTTCCGCATACAAACCAGCAACACACTCCTGACGCAGTAGTAGTAGAAGTAGTAGTAGTAGTAGTAGTAGTAGTTCTTGTTGTTCTTCATCTTCAGCCTTCTTCGTCTTCCCCTGCAGGAGGTGCGGCGGCGCGTGGTGATGGCTGGACGGCGGCGCACGTGGCTGGTCTTGCTGGATGCACAGGCCGCCCCTAGGAACCTCGCCCACGCCCGCCTTGCCCTGGCTTCCCTGCCCGCTACCCTGCCCGCCCCCACCGTATTCTGCGTCGTCCCCTCCGCCTGCCACGCCTCCGTCAGCGCCTCCCATAGTGCCGTTGTCGGTGAGTTATAATCTTTCTGTATGTTTGTATTGTTGTTCTCTTTTTTTTTTTCTTTACTAATATTTTATTTACTGTTCTTATTCTTATTTCTTTCGTCTGGTTATGTATATATGGAAAGGTGATCCTTGTTTTTTTTTTTTAAGTGCTGTTCAGATATATATGTATATATATGCATATATTATATATATATGCATATATTATTATTATTATTATTATTATTAGTAGTAGTAGTAGTAGTAGTAGTATGGTTCTGATGGGTATTTTTCCCACTGAGAATGCAGAAGAGTAAACAAACTATCACGAGAATTATTCGAAAACCTCTGAAAATCCCTTAAAAACTTCTAACAATAAACTCATCTGAACTATTATCCCCTACTACTGTACATGCATTTCATTACTTCCCACTTACTTCCTTCCGACTCGAACTCGTCTTTCACCTTCATTTTTCTCTCCCTCATCTACCAACCAAACGAAACAACGAAATATTTACGAGCGGGAACCATGCTACTGCTGATGCTGATATTGGAGATTAGAGCAACGCAACAACGAGGTTATTGGCCCTCGTTCGTCAAAGTGGGTAAATACGAAATCAGTACTACGAATCGGCCACACTCTGCTGACACATGGACACCCAGTGGAAAGAACACGCAGGAATGAGGACATGAGAGTGGAGGCGAGAGTTGTGCCAATGGTGGAGGCGAGAGAAACAGGTTTGACGTGGATGAAAGAGTTGGTCTGTTGAAGATGGCGTGGATCAGCCAGGTGGAGGGAAAAATTTAAGGTTAGATGGGCAGACGGAATTGAGAGGGACATCAAACAGCTGTGCCTGGAGAAAGAGGATACTCTAGACAAGTTATTGGCGACAGCGTATAATAAATATTCTGAAACACTTCTGCGCCACACCTCCACTGTATTCAAAAGACTAGTTGAAATTACACAGACTATTAAGAGTGTTTTCACGGTTCTAGTGGCAGGTTAAGAAGATATCTGCATTATTAACAGGAGAAATACCCTTGAGAAACGGATAATCACCTTTGTGGCCTTTGAAAATGGTCATGGTGAGAGAGTAGAGTTAAAACCAAGAAGAGTACGGTGACGCAGCAGCATTAGTAAGTAATCGTACCCGTGAGAAAGAGTGATAATCCCGTCACTTACAGCTGCGCACCCTGACCTTGATTAATTGATTACTGACTGTCAGGTAATATGTTTTTTTCTTTTTTATGTAAGAGGGGCACCGGCCAAGGGCAACGAAATTAAACGACAAAAAAAAAAAAAGAAAAAGAGCCCACTGAGATGCCAGTCCCCAAAGAGTCAGAAACGATCGTAAAAAATGTAGGATAAGTGTCTTGAAACCTCCTCCTTGAAAGAGCTTAAGTCACAGGAAGGATGAAATACAGAAGTAGGCAGGGAGCTCCAGAGTTTACCAGAAAAGGAAATGAATGATTGGTTACACTGGTTGAATCTTGCATTAGAGAAATGGAAATTATAAGGGTGAGAGAAATTAGAAATTCTTGTGCTGCGAGGTTGCGGGAGGAGGGGAGGCATGTAGTTAGTAAGATCTGAAGGACAGTTAGCATGAAAATAGCGATAGAAGATAGCAAGAAATAGCGGGAGAGACTGAAGAATCTCTCTCTCTCTCTCTCTCTCTCTCTCTCTCTCTCTCTCTCTCTCTCTCTCTCTCTCTCTCTCTCTCTCTCTCGGTCAGGCAGTCCATAACATTGCCAGCAAGATCGAGAGGAAGGCGAGAGGGCGCACCAGTCACCACAAACCACTCCATGGGAAGCTGACACTCGTTACGTGCTGCTGTGGACTGACTTTACCTTTCCCTTCTCTCTTTGCAGCTTTTTCTTTTTTTTCTTTTAAATTTGAACAATATATGATTTTTGTTACTTTTAGCTTTCATATTAACATTACTGGTATTTTCTATGCAGCTTAAAATTTCAGCGCCACGCAAGAATTTGTTTGATTATTTCACTTCACTTCCCTTCTTCCCTTCAGTGCACGTGGAGCGCCCCACGAGTCTGGCTTCCGCCCTGGCAGCTTACTTACCCCGCGCCCTCACCCCGCCCCGCCCGCCCCACCACCACCAGGACGCCGCCACCACCGCCGCCGCCCTCACCACCGCCTACGTGTTCTCCCTGCTCCATGTAAGGGATGGTTACTTCACCTTGGGAGGAATTGATGTGGCTGTGTTTAAAACGGAGAGCAACAACTGTGTGTGTGTGTGTGTGTGTGTGTGTGTGTGTGTGTGTGTGTGTGTGTGTGTGTGTGTGTGTGTGTCCATCCGATCGTTTCAACCAGCCTTCTTTCATATTCTTTAAAAAAACGTGTTATGCTTGAACTTCGTCAGGCCCGTGGGGAACGAGCGGCCTCCTGCTGGGTGCACCGGCCGCTACTGACGGAGACACTACTGGGGGAGGCCACACTAGCGGCTCGGCGACAGGGCACCGCACCCGCTGGCCCTGCCTCGGACCGCCTCATCGCCTGGCGGGACTTGGCTCAGTTCCTGGCGAAGGTGAGGGTAGTAGTAATAGTAGTAATTGTAGTAGTAGTAGTAGTAGTAGTAGTAGTAGTAGTTACAGTCTATGGTTATACAGAACAAACACTCCACCAGACTTGCTCCACCCATCTGTTAGCTGCCTGTCTGTTCCAGGCCAGCTCACTACTATTTCTGATCCCCTCATTTCCACGAGTCTTCCCTTATTTCTATTATACCTGTCCTCTCCTTATATTATTTCCACGATAGTCTTCCCTTACCTACATCACACCTGTCCTTCTTCTTCAGGTGGTCGTGGGCAGCGTGGTGAAGACAAAACTAGACCAGGTGGTGATTGACACAATCTTCAGTGACCACATCAACGGTCAGGTGCTGAGGAAGCAGGTAAGGGGACCAGGAGAGGCGCCCCATAGCCCCGTTACACCTTTACCCAGCCCTGCCACGCCCCTTCACTCTGGGCGGCGGGAGGCAGAGGAGGAAAAAAGTCAAGAATCATTCGCGTCCCAGCCAACTCACGTCCTCCTGCACTCCCTTCCTGCCGGGGATCTCATGCTGGACATCTCGCGGCCGCCCAACAAAGCCATAGGTGAGTTTCTGTGTTCAGAAACGCTTTACTCTCTCTCCACGAATATTTTTAAAGGACTCATAATTAGCTTGGTTCTCAAAAGTGTTTTTCCTGTTAATAATGTAGAAATCTTGTCACAGAGATGATTATTCGGGTCTTCAAGAGTGTTTTTCCTGTTAATATCATAGAAATTTTGTTAATCTCTCGCTAGAACTGTAAAAAAAAAATCCTTAAAGTCCAATATAACCTCAACTAGAGCATTTTGAAAGTAGTGGAGATGCGGGCAGGAGTGTTTCAGAATGTGGCACTTCATTCTGCTCTTGTTGTACACACACACACACACACACACACACACACACACACACACACACACACACACACACACACACACACACACACACACACACACACACACACACAGGTAATATACTTCCCTCTCAGCAAGAATCATGGTATTTATAGAATGAACCAGACGGACAGGATCGACCGGCCAGGAGTGCGTGATAATGCATGATCTGAGCCGCACACACACACACACACACACACACACACACACACACACACACACACACACACACACACACACACACACACACACACACACACACACACACACACTTACGGGTGGGAATCAAGGTCCATCATATTCATAACTCAGTTCTTTTCTCTCGGCGTCGGTGTGTTGTGCCTCTAGTGTGTTCCTGATTTCGTCCAGCCTCGTCACTCCTGTATAAAGTGACATCATCTTCATTTCAGAATTATAAACAAATTACAAACTAAAAAAAAAAAAAAAAACTATTATTACACTGCGTTCAGAGTAAAAATCTCAGCGAGACCTGTGTTAGGTTGGCAGCCCACTGGCCCGCAGAGTCTGAGCAAAACTCAACCTCCCTTTGAAAATGCCTGCATTTCTTCATATAACTCAGCAATTACACAAGTTAGGTGAATATTGTTTATATCCGGAGATGAAACAGTGTTTGTTCAATTATATCTCTATTTTCAATTTCGATGCAGTAGAATACCGAGTAATGATGGCAATTAATTCAAGGAATAACATTGTATGGTTTACTCACACTTTACTTATAATCGTTATGTCCAGCCATTATGAAGTTATGCTTGATATTAAACGTGTCTTCTCGGACATAAAATAGATACTCCTAAATATAAGGATACTTTCAGATTTTGCATAAAAGTTATACAAAAGAGAAAAGGAAAGATTTTCATGTGTTATCCATTTCGCTTTTCGTCGTCCAGTGTCGCGCAGAAGCAGGGTAGGCAAAGGGTGTGTTATCCTTCCTCTCCTTCCGTCTCTCCTTCCCCACCCACTCAACCGTGCTTTAATCGTACCGAACTTTTTTTTAAATCGAGATTTCAGCATCTGGTGACATCTGGCAACTCCAAGTGTCGCGTTTTGTGTTGCGTGCATTAAGTTAGGCGTTTTTTTTGTGCATGCAACGTATTTACCCCTGCACGGGAGAGGCCCTCTGGCAGTCTTATAAGGCTCGCGGTCTCTTCGTGGCGAATCTTCAATAAGGCGATAGTTTTAGGGCTAGGACCAGAATCATTACTCACTGGTGTTACAGAATAGTTCGCCATTTCTCGTAGACACATTACCTTGTTTCATATTTTCTAAGATCCCTAACAGCAAAATACATTAGCTTCAGGAACCAAGTAAACCCGAAACTCGCTCACGAGAAATAGTTGAATGTGAAAAAAATGCGCTTCTTTCATTCAAATAGCATTAATTTCCAAGACAGCGAATCTTTAATACGCTTATTTAACACTAAACTCTCCAGCCACAACTGGTAATTCGTGTAACCATGACATCATGAAGAGAACAGTGCTCAGCTAGTGATGTCACCAATACAAGCTTTGGACGAGAGTGATTGGTCAGGTTTCAAAAGTTCAACACTAGCTTGCGAGATGCATATTAGACGATATCGTGGAATAAAATAAATGAAGCATAATGTTAGTGGTGAGTCATTAGGGAGCTTTAAAAGAAGATTAGACAAATTTATGGATGGGGATGAGGTGAAAAAGGTAGGTATGTTTCATATAGGGATTGCCACGTGTAGGTATGATGGCTTTTTGCAGCTTCCCTTATTTTATGTTCTTATCCGACTAAAGCGTTGCTTTTCTGAACACTTGTGTTGATATGATTGTTATCAAACACGTGAAGTTAGAAACTGTATACTTAGCATGACGTGATAAATAGAAGATGGTACACATATTCAAAGAATTATTACTCATCATTAGCTGTGACTCACGCGGTAGTTGGGTGGTAAAATAGTTGCTCAGTTCGGGCCCTGAGGTGCTCATGTTACAAATTAAGTGAAGTTTTCTCACTAATTAGAAAAAAAAATAAATAAAAATTACACATATGTAGCACCACAAACTCGCACCCCAAGGAGGTTCACGCCTGCGCGCCGTTAAAGAGACGGTAATTGTTAATACTCTAATTAGAGACGCAGTAACGTGATCATTAGCCAGATGTTTGGCTGTAGCACACACATTTAATCTTGTATGTATTACTATTTGCCTAATGATGTGGAGAGCCCAGACTTAATCTTTCACATTGCTTTACTGCTGGCAAGAGTCAGCACTGCAGCAGACGTCCTTGTTGTGGCTACCACTTCTCGCATCTGTTATTCATTATTATTTTTTTCTCTTTCCCTTTTCATCCTGACAACCTTAAGTAGGCTCTGATGGAAGTTACTGAGATTTTTTGGGATGTTTTCATAATTCTAATGGTAATCTGATAAAGACTGGGCATCATGGTTAGAACACTTCTGATCGTCTCGTAACCTTGGAACTAGTCATTATGAGAGAATTATATGAAAGGGCATATACTCATCCCTAGACAGTTGTACTACATGATTATTAGTCAAAGAAAACATTTGGTCAATAATCACGGCAGGCCGCTTCGAGTTACACAATACTGATGATGGCTGCCTCTGTAGCGGCGCGGGGTGCAGGTGTGCGAGGGGCGTGGACCTCCGCGGGGTGCCAACCTGTATTGCTATACATGTGCCACTTCTAATTATCGAGAAATCTTAGCCTTATTTCTGACACGTGCACATCAGGTCCGAACTGAGCACAATAGTTACCAAGCCGAAATTGCGGTAAGTCTCCCCGCAGCTCCGCCCACCAGTATGGCAAAGTCACCATAAGAAGCCAAAGTTTTAAAACGCTTTAGACCCTTTTGAAAAAGCCTTAGGGATCCACACGGCTCTTGTGGGGTGTTTTCTTTTTCCAGCGATGATGCACAATCCACACTTGCTCTTCCACACTTAGTTTGCTGGTAAGACTGAGAAATGTAGCGACATCCTTCTTACTGACCAGCAGTTCCCCTGCTCTCTATTTTTCATTGGCTTTATGTGTTGACTACTTTGACTAGGCTCTAGTGGAAGTTATTTTCAAAGGTGCTTCTGATGGTAGTTTAACATTAACAATATGTTTTTTACTCTGCTCTCCCGCCTGAACAACGCTCGGCGCCGCAGCCAGCGTGTGCGGGCGTGTGGAAGCGAGGGAGGCAACGCTGCTCGGCATTCCTGAAGGCCGTTGCCTGGCCGAGGACAGCCGCAAGATGACAGCCATTCTGGAGGACTTCACCGAGGCTCCCTGGGGTACGTGTGTGTGTGTGTGTGAGAGAGAGAGAGAGAGAGAGAGAGAGAGAGAGAGAGAGAGAGAGAGAGAGAGAGAGAGAGAGCTGCGTGGTGGTATTGTCCGTGAATTCAAATGTTAAATTCTTTTGTTGACACGTTCCTCAGTGGCGGCGCCGCTGTGGGTGGCGGAGGGCCTGCTGGAAGAGCTGCAGGGCGCCCTTGGGAGCCCCGTGGGTGTGGTGGCGCAGCAGGTGATGCGCGAGGTCACACCGGAGACGAGGGCGTGGCAGGAGGAGATCAAAACGTGGGACGCCCAGCAGGAAGCGGCACGGCGGAGACTGGCGGCGCTGCGGCAGGTGGGCGGGGGCTGCTGGTAGGCGGCGGGGCGTCTTGTCCTCGCCCGCGTTCTTATTCTTGAACTTACCTCCTATTAGACATTAAGAACATAAGAACATAATGGAAGCTACAAGAAGCAATCAGGCCTAGACGTGGCAGTTCCTGCATGAATTAGGCACACCTTTTGAGGATCCAGAACAAGGACTCAGGATGCAGTGAAGGAAACCATTCGCCTTCCTTCCACTGTGCTAAGGAATGTAAATGATAAAAATGAATTAGTTTGTGAGATGGAGGGATGGAATTAATGTAGAACTGCGAAGGCTGAGAGTCACAGAGGAAGATGCAAGTGACAGAAGCAAGTGAAGGAGACCCGTTCATGGCGCCAACTCCTGACTTTAGGGAAACGGCGAAGGGAGAAATAAAGTTTTTATCCTTTTCAGGCCCAATGCGCATCACAGTTCTACTCACCGCTCCCTCTTGCTTCGGTTGAATATTACTACATAATTTCAGAGCAGACGTGCACTCTGTCACTCACTGTTGGCTCATGCAAGTAATCTGTCTGTCTGCCTGTCTGTTTGTCTGTCCGTGTCTGTGTGTTTCTGTCTCATGTCTTCACAGCAGCAAGGCAAGTGGGTGAACTAGAGGTAACACTAAGATCGTCCACCGTGGAATGGTCGGTAACTGATTCTGAAAGTACAGAGATGTAAAGAATTTCAATCTTTTCCAAGTAAATAGATAGAGGTAGTTCTCATGGTTTTATTTGTGCTTTGTAAAATCATGTAATGTTACTTAAGTACCGGATATTGTACTTGGCCATTGGCAGTGAAGGAGTTTATCCAATTACAATGCTAACCACTAATGCATCGGGTTGGGTGTGATCTTGAGTCCTTGTGGCTTTATTCCTGTTCAGTAAGATCATGTAGTGTTATTCAAACAACAGGTGCTGTACTTCGTCATTATTGGTGAAGGCGTTTGTTCGACGACCCACTATTGCACTATCCTGGGCGTGGTATCCTGCAGGCTTTGAGGGAGGCGAGGATGCAGCCCGCGCAGGCCCTGGTGGCGCTGGGGTGCGTGGTAAAGTCCTTCCTGCTACACCCCGCTGCGGCCACCTGTGCGGGGCGCGCCAGCCGGGAGGAGGCGGTGGCGGGGCGGCGGAACCTGTGCAGCGTGTGGCGGGCGCGGGCTGTGGTGCGCTGCGTAAAGGATCTGGCCAGGGAGTGGAGGGAGCGACGGGCACACCTCATCACTTGGGTACGTTCTCTCTCTCTCTCTCTCTCTCTCTCTCTCTCTCTCTCTCTCTCTCTCTCTCTCTCTCTCTCTCTCTCTCTCTCTCTCTCCGAGGAGCATGAGTAGCCATAAAAGGCTCACATCTCACCTTTGTCATCTTCACTTTCATGACGCGCCTCGTTATCCAGGATGAGACTGGGAGTTACGTTTTCAGTGCCTCGATTTACCTGAAAAAACGGATCTAAGGTCATGCGTTTCATTTATTTATTTATTTTTGACTTCTTCATTACTTGACGGTAACGACTTGTAATTACCAGTCATTTAAGAAAGATCTCTCATCTACGTTCGTGATTTTTTCTTTACATATAAGGACATCCTGCACTGAATGCGGCGTTATCTTCACTTCACTGGTTCTTTTTGCGGCTAATAGCAACACTTGTATAATGACGCTTAATTACCTCGTGGTTTATAATTTATATATATATATATTTTTTTTTTTATTCAAGGTGAAACTGTAGTACGCATTCATAAGAATTCTACTTCTTTCACTGTTTCCTTAGAGAGAGAGAGGTTGGCGCCGTGTACGAGTCTCCTTTAGTTGTCTGTCTCTTGCATCTTCTTGTTACTCCCACCCTGTGCAGTTCTAGCGCAATTCTTTCCTTCCATCTTGGTCTCTGCCTTCCCCCCTCGATGTTCTTCCCTCAACTTGTTTTCTCCAGGCGCTTTTGATTGTCTCATGGTCTTCTCTTCTTCCATCTACACTTTTGCAACTACATGGGCGTGTCTATAAGTGCGTTCCTCGAGGCTCTAAGCTGGTGGCGGGGCTGAGTCCTGGAGTGCCACCTCCCTCCCACCAATCAGGGCCATTGGGGGTGAGGCAGGGGAGCCGATCACTGCAGCACGACACAATAACATTTAAAAGAACGAGTGACACTGCTGGTCTGAGCTTGCGGTGGTGTGTTGGGGTGCACAATAACCAGGCTTGGCTGATCATTCCCTGTGTAAGGATTATGGAAGCGCAAGTCACGAATTAAGCCCCCACACAGTGCACGGAGAGTAGGCCAGGCGCTGCTCAGCCTCACTTTTGCTGCTGCTGGTGGCGAAATGGTCCTTGGAAGGTGCAGGGTGGAAAGCTTAGAAGGGGAGGGAGGAGAGGAAGAGTTAAGCTTAGAAATGATTGGAGGAGAAAAGCTTAGGAAAGGAGGGAGGGTGTGAGGTAAGCTTGGGAGTGATGGGAGGAGGAGGGAGGGAAGATTAGGAAGGGAGGGAAGCTAAGTCTAGACTCCCCCATGACGATCTTTCTTTTGTCTCAGTAGCACCAGTAATTAGTTCAGCTTGTCTTTCTAAAGATACTACAACAGTTGGTATTATTTACGCAGCACGTTCTCTGCTGTATATTAACCAAGCTACTACTACTACTACTACTACTACTACTACTACTACTACTACTACTACTACTACTACTACTACTACTACTACTACTACTACTACTACTTTTCCTCTACTTCTACCACCACCACCACTAACCCCACCACTGCCCCCGTGCAGGCTGAGGCAGAGACTCCCCCATCAGTGGTGCGCCTGGGCCTGCTGGCGGCACCCGGGTGGTGGCTGAGCGCCCTGCGGCAGGCGGCGTGTGCCCGCGCCCACTGGCAGCTACACGGCTCCCAGGTGCACGCCCTCCCCGCCACGCCACAGCACGACCGCCCGCCCCAGGTATGTGACGAGGCAGTGTTTGGGGACAGGTGTAGACAGGTAGAGAGAAAATTCTTGTTTTTGGACAGGTAAATAATATTGACCGATTTTCAACTATTATTACTGTTAGTATTGACAATAAACTAGTATATGTGTTTTCAGGTGACAGGTGTAGACAGGTAGAAAGACAGACACAGAAAATATTTGCGTCATTTAGCTGTTAAAGAGACGGTGATTGTCAAGGATTACTATTCAATTTAGATAATGATAAACTAATATTTTCATTTCCAGTGAAAGTAGACAGTCAGGAGGAAAGGCAGAGAGATGAATAAACAGACAGGAAATACTCAGACTACTTGGCAGAAGATGAGGGTGATTTCCAGACACTGATACTGAATTTTAATACTAGTGATAGACAGATAGTGGTGTATGGAGGTGACAAATTAAGACAGATAAAATGATGGACAGGAAATACGTGGAGAGAGAGAGATAAGGTGGCGGGGATTCCCAAATATTATTATTATCAGTGTCATTGAGTGTTTATATTGATAGCAGTGTCATCATTTCAAATTACATAACTATACATTCAATGACATAATTCGTTAGTATTCGTGGCGTCGTGTTCATTAAGTCTTTTTTTTTTTTTGGAAAGTGTGACAAGATGCTGCGATGTTGCGTGTTGAAGTTTGCTAATGGAGTTTTTTTGTCAAGTCTGTTTTCTTTCTGTTATGTGGCTTTCTTGTACACTTAACGAAAAGAGTGGTGTCACATTTTACAACATGCTTCAGATCCCAGTAAGGCTAAGCACCATATTCTGGAACACTTCTGCTCCACACTCCCACTACATCCAAAAGGCTCTCGTTGAAGCTACACGGGTTTTTTAAAGGTATTCTTGTGGTTTTAGTGACAGACTAACAAAATTTCTGCATTATTAAGAGGAGAAACACTTGAGAGCTCGGTTAATTATCGCTCTGGCTTTTAAAGATAGTCATGGTGAGAGAGCTAAGCGTTTCAGAACACGGGCTTAAGAGTGGAGGTGGGCGAGAAAGACAAGCTGATGCAAAGACGAGAGCAAGAATTGAGTCTTAGGAGGAGAAGACTTAGTATCTACAAAGGAATAAAACGACAAACTATTCAAAGTAAAAAAGGAAAATAAAACAAGAAAAAGTCTGGTATGCACTTCACCACAAAAGAAAAAAAAAAATAATAATCTGATTTAAAAATGTGTAAGAGAGAAAAAAAAAATAACTACAAAAAATATAAGGCCAGAAGAGAAGTATCTAGGAACAAAGAAAGTAAAAAAATTCAATTGATATTATGCAAATGAACGTAATTAATAAAAGAGAGAGAAAAAAGTTAATGTCACGTCCTTTGCATCAATTAAAAAAGAAGGAGGAAAAGAAAAAACACCTGATGCTAAAAAAATAAAGAAGTAAACGAACAGTTACAAAAAAAATATATATATATTTCGTTAGACAAAGGAATAAAACTGCCAAATCATATACACATGAATGAAAAGATAATTGAAGTCACCCATGCGCGATCCTCTCCACTTCCGCGGAAAGCTGATAACGAAGAGCGAGAAGAAGAGCGAGAAGGGACGCGTTGAGAAGAGGGATGAGCAGGACGGTTTGTGAGTGTATGGACAAGCGAGTGGTAGATCTGGTGGCGGACGGAAGGAGACGAGGCAGACTCTAGAGGAGGTGGTGGCGTTACATGAAAGACAGCCAGAGAGAGAGAGAGAGAGAGAGAGAGAGGCTATATGGAAAAGACTATAGAGAGGAACACCTGTTACATGAACAAGGGAAAGACTGCAGAAGATGATGATGATGATGATGAATAAGAACAATACAACAACCAAAGCATCACATATCCACTTACCAAAACATAGCATGAACTCGAGACACTTAACAAATTACCCTTTCAAAACTACAACTCACCTCGGAACAAAACAACACGAAAAAAAACACAAGACAAAAGAGGACTACACAAGACAAGGCAAGACACTCACCCTCTGGAACACCTTGCGAACTTCACCTTCCTCACCCTATTCCTCCTGAACCGATACAAGACAAGATACTCGTAAGACAAGGAAAGACAAGGCTTGCCCTCTAGCACACCTCGCAGACACCCTCCTCATGACTCGAAACAGGACAAAACAGGGCAAGGCAAGGCAAGGCAAGAAGACACAAGACAGAACAAGACAACAGCTGCCTCATTACTCAAGATAACACAACACAACGCAAGACAAGACCCCCTTTAGCACATTTTGCGGACATCAACCTCCATCACCTTCCCATCCTGACTCCTTGCCTCGTTGTGTCATTGCTTCCCAGACAGACACGTAAGCTGCTTAGTGCTGCGATCCCGGCGGCTATCAGTGTGTCAAGTGCAGACGTGGTTTGGGGAGGCGGACAGCGCGGGGGTGTGTGATGTGCAACAAAAGGGATCAGCAGCGCGTCTGGGCCAGTTGCCGTCACGGAGCAGCGGAATGAATGGCACGAGCAGGGATTACACTCAATGGACACTGATGAAATGCAAAACGCTGCCTCGTCCCCTTCCACCCAGCCCCGCCTTGCGATAGATAGCCTTTATAGCCATGAATGAGAGAGAGAGAGAGAGAGAGAGAGAGAGAGAGAGAGAGAGAGAGAGAGAGAGAGAGAGTCTTTCACACCGGCAGGACGTTTGACAACAATAAGATATTACTTGGATAACTGGTTTAGTTTGTGTGTGTGTGTGTATGTGTGTGTGTGTGTGTGTGTGTGTGTGTGTGTGTGTGTGTGTGTGTGTATGTGTGTGTGTGCAGTTTTGTATTGTGATGTGGTGAGTTGGTGAGTTCCTCTTACAAGTGATGATACAGAAAGGTTGACTGACTGACTGACTGACTGACTGACTTAATGGCGTCCAAACTGGGATGCCATATAGCGCCTTATATAATCATAAAGGACGAGTTTCAAACTGTTACCATCACCATCATCATCATCATACACGTATAAGGAACAAAAGCCTCTAACCAGGGCGCGAACAGGCTGTGGAAGGAAGCAGATGCAACTATGGAAAAGAAAGGAAAAAAAAAAGAAGAAAAGTGAGCAAGTTGACTCGGAAAAAAAATAGGAAGTTATGTTACTTTTTCTTCCACTGGTAAATCTGAGGCGCCCTTCATGTGTCTGTACTTCCTCCAGCGTGCGACTTGAGCTGTTGAAGAAGATTACCTGAAAAGAACCAGATGCAAATATGGAAAAAGAAAAAAAAAGTGAGCAGTTTGACTCAGAAAAATAGGAAGATATATTATTCTCTGTTCACTGGTTAACTCTGAGGCATTCTTCTTGTCTGTGTCTGTACTTTCTTCAGCCTGTGACTTGATCTGCAGTAAGAAGAGTACCAAGACGTCTCAAAAATTAAACTTGCTCGTCTTTCTGGTTCTCCTGTTTCTTTCGCGGTAACGACACTGAAGCGGGTTGTGATTGATTTTTTGTGGCCCTGACTAGTCTCCCTGACATGCACAGAGAGAGAGAGAGAGAGAGAGAGAGAGAGAGAGAGAGAGAGAGAGAGAGAGAGAGAGAGAGAGAGAGAGAGAGAGAGAGAATATGCTCAGTCTTCCCTTAAATGCTGGGACGGGACGCAAAGACACGAGGAATGGAGCATTTATGGGAGTCTGACTACAGTTGTTGAAGGGAGCATTAGAAAATGAACATGCAAACAGAGCATACAGTCTAAGCCTTTGAAAAACGAAACTTTTAATGTCTGTGGTCAATAAACAAAACTATCAACCTATCTGTCTATCTTTCTATCTGTGTGTGTGTGTGTGTGTGTGTGTGTGTGTGTGTGTGTGTGTGTGTGTGTGTGTGTGTGTGTGTGTGTGTGGAGCGTTACGCCAGAGTTGGGTGTGGGGATTAGGGTGGTGTTGGTGTGGAGAATAAGACAAGGCATAATACTGGGTGTGGTGGTGGTGGTGATGGTGGTGGTGGAGGTAGTGGTGGTGGTGGTGGCATGACGGTGGAACATTCACGCATTATAGTCGAGACATTAACCAAACAAATAGGTAGACACTGAACATTACAAAGGCAATTCTAAAAGTCACCAGATCCTATGTTATGCATAATCTGTGTGTTCTCATCCTATGTTCTGTGTGTGTGTGTGTGTGTGTGTGTGTTCTAATCCTATTTCCTAGCCTTTTTTTGTGTATTTTAACCTCATGTTTTTGTCTGTGTCTTCTAATCCCATATTTTACCTTTTTGTGGGATCTGATCCGATGTTCTGCTTCTGTGTGTTTTCTGATCCTATTATCTACCTATTAATTTATATTCTAATCCTATGTTCTAATTCTGTAAAAGCTCTGAGCCCATGTAGTTCCTTCCCTATGTGTTGTAATCCTATATCTTAGTTCTGTTTGTGTTTTAATCCTTTATTCTAATTCTGTATGTGTTTTGATTCCATGTTCTGTCCTTATGTGCGTTCCAATGCTATATATATTTTCTGCTAATGTTCTAATCCTCATATTCCATCTATGTGTATGTTCTAATGCTCATATTTCATCTATGTTTGTTATAATCTCATGGACAGGGCGTGTACGTGGAGGGCGCCAGGCTGGTGGGAGGGCGCTGGGTGGATGGAAAGGTCGTGCCTCTGGATGCCACGAAGGAGCTACTGAAGGAGGAGGAGGAGGAGCAGTGTCTCAGCCTCGCCCTTAGCGTGTCCCACTCAGCCCCTCCCTGCGCCGCGGTAAGACCCTTATTTTGAAACACCTTTGCCCGCACCTCCACCACCTTCGAGAGGCTCTAGTTGAAGTGGCAAGGAGTTTTAATGGTGCTTTTACGGTTCTAGTGACAGGTTAACAAGATTTATTCATTATTAACAGGAAAAACACTCTTGAAAACCTGACTAATCATCTTTGTGGCCTTTCAAAACTGTCAAGGTGAGAGCAAAGCATTTTTGAACATGTGACTTAAGTAACAGACCTTCAGTTACTTGTGTGACAGTTTGGTTACGTATTCTAATTACTGGATAAAAAGACAAAACAATACAGGAAAAAAAGCAGGATAAGAGGAACAGAGTACACCCAATAGAAGAAAACAACACTCCTTTTCCAAATTTTCACACTTTACTTCATTAACTCCACTGAAGGTCAAAGGTCAGGTAATAGAGTGACCTTGTTCTCTGTTCCTCCACCATAACTTAACATCACTCCAGGTCAAAGTTAAGCAAAGTGACCTTGTTCTATGTTCTTCCACCTCAATTTAACTTCACTGCAGGTCAAAGGTCAGGTAATAGTGTGACCTTGTTTTCTGTGCCTCCGTCAGGGTCATGTGTGGGTGCCTGTGGTGGAGGGCCGTGGTTCACACACACCCCTGCTCCACGCCCTGTTGCCCTGCCACGCCCTGCCGCTCACCGCCCTTTACATCACCCTCTGAGGCACCCACACACACACACACACACACACACACACACACACACACACACACACACACACACACACACACACACACACACACACACACACACGCACGCACGCACGCACGTCTGCAGGCTCTCCTGAAGGTAATGATCATAAGGATATTTGCTCATTTAGTTAGTCTCTCTCTCTCTCTCTCTCTCTCTCTCTCTCTCTCTCTCTCTCTCTCTCTCTCTCTCTCTCTCTCTCTCTCTCTCTCTCTCTCTCTCTCTCTCTCTCTCTCTCTTTATTTGCATTATTCACTTGATAATCCTTTCTGGAAACTTAATTAAATAAATATGTATTACTTTTTTTTTTGTCTCTTACGTAAAATTTAATCGTCAGTGATCTTTACATTATAATGTGAATGTGGCCTGGGGTGATGCCACTGTTTTTGTCATTGCTTTTTTTGTCGAGCTTGCTTTCCTCCTCTTCTTTATCTTGTTTTTGTTCTCCTTTTTCTTGTTGTTGTTGTTGTTTTTCCTCTTCTTTTTTTCTTCTTCATCGAAAGGATCGAAACCCATAAAACAAAAGAATTGAAGCCCATAAAGAACAGAATCAAAACCAGTAAACAGAAGGATCGAAACCCATAAACAAGGATCGAAACCCAAAAAGCAGAACTGAAACACATAAACAGCAGAATTAAAACCCAAAACAGAAAAGTCGAAACCCATAAACAGAAAGATCGAAACCCTTAAAGGAGGATCCAAACCTATAAAGCAGAAGAATCGAAACCCATAGACAGAAGGAAAAACACGAATTGTTCACCTTATTTGCATTAGCACGCAACTGAAGATCTGCTGTTTTCTCTTTTTTATTTATTTTTTTTCATTTTTTTTTATCATTTTTACACTTATATTTTAACTTATTGATTTTTTGTTCGTCTCTTTATTTATTTATTTCATCTTATATTTTACTTATTCATTGATTTCATTAATGATTGTTAATTATCATTATTCCTTTTATCATCTACTGTATGATTATTTTGTTTTATAGATTTTTTTTTGTATGTGCTTGTCTGTCTATCTGTTTGTCTGTCTATCTCTGACAAATGTTAGTCTGTCTGTCTGTCAGTCCGCTCGTCCGTTTGTATTGCTTTCAGTCCGTCTCTCTCTCTCTCTCTCTCTCTCTCTCTCTCTCTCTCTCTCTCTCTCTCTCTCTCTCTCTCTCTCTCTCTCTCTCTCTCTCTCTCTCTCTCTCTCTCTCTACGTGACTGAAGTATCCTCGTGGCGCTGGCTGGTGGCGTGGCTAAGACTGGACACACCAGCACTCCACACCCACACCCTCACTTTATGGGAAGGAGAAAAGGCCTCAGTAATGTTATCCCCTGAGCTAATTGTACTAGATTCAGCCATGCGTCATAAAGGGTCTTATTCGCCAGGGAGGAGAGACAGAGGCATTAAAACCTTGCCCAGACTCAGCAGTGTATTGTAGAACTTCCACACGTGTTCCAGTCTGCGCCTATGAAATATTCTCGTGTTTCTATGTTGATCCTTTTTTTTTTTTTTACCTTATTTTCATGTGTCCTTATTCGGTTTCTCACTCTTAAATGTTTCCGCTTCTTAACTCAGGAGCTTCTTACATTTTCTTGTCGAAGTTGTTAAGGTTTTCTAGTTTTTCTTTTTCTTTATTAATATTTGGCTTGATGGCTTCTTGCAGCTTCCTTTGTCTTCTTATGTTCTTATGAATAACGCAACGAGTAAGGCAGCGAACATCATTTTTCTTTATGCTGAAGATCCGATATCCCACCAATCACCTGTCTCACATGGATTATTTATACTTTCGCCATCTGGATCCTTGCGACACTTCCTGCTTTTGTAATGTATGATTTCTTAACATATTTTATGCACCACCACCACTGCCATGACTGCAGTTAAGGTGACTGATTAAGTGGTTAGCCGACAGACAAACAGACAGACAGGCAGACAGACATATTGACTGACTGACTGACTGACTGACTGACTAAATTATTACTTTTCTGATTGGTTTTCTGACTGACTTACTATGTATAATGACTGACTGACTGACTGACAGGCTTGTAACGTTGGATGACTGACTTTGATGCATTGCCATAATAACTGACCGACTTACTGAGTGGCTGAGGAACTGACCAATATGAAGTAACAGGAACAACACAATTAGAAATAGTGTACCTTAGTTCTGTATTATATCCAACTAAATTTGACTACATTGAAATACACACATCCACCAACTGGCTTGAGCCGCCACCAGTGCGTGTGCTAGGTCGACCCAGCAGCCGCCGGGTTCCTTTAATTCTGGTTGCATTTCGGGATAACACAATCTCCAGACTCGTTAAGCTCAAAAGAGAGAGAGAGAGAGAGAGAGAGAGAGAGAGAGAGAGAGAGAGAGAGAGAGAGAGAGAGAGAGAGAGAGAGAGAACATTAAAATATAATAAATCACTTTTGATGAGAGGTAGGAAGTGATGGAGAAATTTTTCATTGCAACATTTTTTTAACATTTTTTTAAAGTTTGGCGGGTCAGAAGATGCGATTGTGTCATTCTGAAACGTAACAGGAAATAAAGGAACGTTGTGTGTGTTGTGCGTCTGTGCCTTCCTCCACAGCGTGAGATTCCGTGAGGACAATCCCTTCTCCCAAGTATTTGTATAATTTTCCTACGTAACTTTCTTGTCAATAGATCACTCATTATTGTTATTATTATTATTATTATTATTATTATTATTATTATTATTATTATTATTATTATTATTATCATCGCTATCGTAACTTAAACTAGTTTTTATACATTTTCTTCATTGCTTTAATCACTTGAACTTAATAATACTTGTACGAAAGCAACATTACGGGAAATTAAAATCTTTATTACTTTTTATTATTTTTTTTGTTATGTCTATTTTTATACTTAAATAACCAGGAAGAGAAAGGCAAATATCCTTACCCCACCCCTTTTCTCTCTCTCTCTCTCTCTCTCTCTCTGTCAGTATGTTATTTTCGAGTCACTAGTCGTGGGTGTGGTGAGAGAACCCTTTTAAAACTGAGCGTGACTCGTGTTCTCCGTTACGGCAAATCCTCTCAAGGCGTGACGTTATCTTCTTTTCTTCTTACGATTTACTGATCTCGCCTCTCCCCGCCTTACTCCCCGGCCCGCCTCCTCAATACAGTTCCCAGTTGAGTAATACGTGGAATTGTACGCTTCATCTTAGTCCTCCGTCATGGAACACGCAGCGACTGATGATGATACTGTGTGTGTGTTTGTTTGTGTGTATGTGTGTGTATGTGTTTGTGTGTGTGGAGGGGGAGAGGGGACTGTTTATCTGTGTGTACGTGTGTGTGTGTTTACTTAGTGTTATGATATTGTAATGAAAGATTGATGACAATTCTGGGATTTGTTTGTGTGTGTGTGTGTTGGGGGGGTGTCCTCTGTGTGTGTGTGTGTGTGTGTGTGTGTGTGACCTGATCATTATTCGCATCAATACATCAATGCCTCAAGGATTCCTCGCCATTTAAAGACTTAAATACCTGTATCAGTGTTCAGCTACACACACACACACACACACACACACACACACACACACACACACACACACACACACACACACACACACACACACACACACACACACACACACACACACACACAAGCCCCCGCAAGGATTTTAGCTCATTTTCCTGTATTTCTTGTTTACTTTCTCTTCCTTCTTCTCCTTTTTCCTTGCTTTTCCTCCTTCTACGTGTGTGTGGGGTCTTGCATAGTTGTGATGGTGCGTAGTACTAGTAGTAGTAGTAGTAGTAGTAGTAGTGGTAGTAGTAGTAGTAGTAGGTGCAGTAGAATGTAGGGTTCTTGGGCTTCGTGGAGGTTTGCGTGGATGTTAAGGAGGCGTGGATGATTTTGTGCCTTGGAAGGTCTGGAAGCTTGGATGGTCTGTCTGCTGGATTGGATGGTTAATCTGGTACCCCGGATGATCAGGAGACTTGTATTTTCTGTCTGGGTGTTTAGAAAGCCGCTCTTGAACCATCCCCTTATCAGTACCCCAGGCTAAGTAAGACTAAGGAACTCCTGAAGGTGCAATCAAATTCAGTAATGTTCGTGGGGTCAGCCTCTGCATGGCCACCTCTGTTGTCTGTGTGTTGACTACCTGTTGTACTTTGCTGCTGTCTTGTGGTCCTGTGCCCTTGGTGTGCCGCCCTCGTAGCGCTCTGCAACACTCACATCAGAAGGCAGGGTTGTCCGGACTTATAAGCTCTCTTCTTCTTCTTCTTCTTCTTCTTCTTCTTCTTCTTCTTCTTCTTCTTCTTCTTCTTCTTCTTCTTCTTCTTCTTCTTCTTCTTCTTCTTCTTCTTCTTCTTCTTCTTCTTCTTCTTAAATAATTATTTATCTTAAGCCTTTCTCCCTGATACACTAAAAAAAGGGGTAGTTGAAATATTTGATAACTTCCTATAGCAAGCAACTGTGTTTAAAACTTCTCTTATAAACTTGTATTGCTCCTGGTTTTCCTTCTGTCTATAACTTAAAACTCATCATTCAAGCGGGATATTTCAAGGTAGTTCTCAAAGTAATTTTATATCTGCTTTGAGAGTGTCTACTTAAGAGACTGACACTTTCAATGAGCCTCCCTTTGTAATCAGTGGTATCCTACAAACTATCCTTTAATATGTTGGTCCTGTATTTCCTTCTGCTTATGCCTTAACTCTTTCACTGCGACACGAAACAGTTAGCAGCACCAGAGCAATGCGTGAAGTCTTTATAAGTATCTACAAGAAAGCCAGTAATGAAAAACAATATATTTTGCAATTTCTGCCCAGTTCAAAGGTTGAATGTGGCTGTAGAACAAGTAAAGGTGTCTCAGAGTGATTAGCAAGTAGGGAAAGGTGGCAGCTAAATGGTTGAACTCCTTCACGTGGGAGATATTTAGACCTGCTTTCTGGGTGTGTACTTAAGGAACTGACACGTTCAATAAGCTTCCCTTTGCAATTAATGGTGTATTTCTTCCAGTCTATGATTAAAACACCTTCACGAAAGAGATTTCAAGACACATCTTAAAATAATTTTTAAACCTACTTTTCGAGTGTTTACTTAACTACTGACATCTTCAATAAGCTTTTGTTATCAATTGCGTATTTCTTCCTGCCTGTGACTAAAACTCCCTCACGAAAGAGATTTCAAAGCACTTTTTACTGTAATTTTAGACCTGATTTTGAAGTATTTACTTAAGGGACTGGCACTTTCAATGAACCCCATTTTCCCCTCCCCAGTTTTGTTGCTCCCGGCACGAGTCCCTAGTGAAAAAACGTGCATTGTCTTAGCCACTCGATAGCAGAAGAATGGACAGCTTGGGGGGAGACTACACTGGCCTCGCTCCCACCGTCTAGATTAGATAATATTGAGATCTTTCTGTAGGTATTTGGTGAAACAGACCAGCTGGAAAGCATTTGATATGGAAAGACTTTTGTAGCGCTAATGGTGGTAATAATAGTAGTGGTGGTTGTGATAAGATGATGATAATGACAATAATATTTGTTATGACAAGAGTTAATATTAAAAGATCTTCTGTGATTATGCTGGTACCGGTTGGGATTGTGGTGGTGGTGGTGGTGGTGGTGATGATGAGGTGATGGTGATAATAATGCGAATATTTATTATCTTCTTTTTTTGTTATATTTTAATCTATTTTGGTTATATTTTTATTCTTTACTGTTTGACTGCTTGACATGTATTGACTGTACTGACATTTGTCTATTTATTCTGGCCCTCACTTATTAAAGATCATACCATCTTTAATTTGTTAGCTGTTGTACATATATCTCTTCACATTGGTACGTATGCATTTATTCGTTCATTAATCAATACTATCATTTCTTTTTCCTCTCTTTTTTTTATATATATCTTATGTCTCGTTAGTGATATTTATTTATTAAATCATGTATTTAGCGATGAATTTAGTTATTGCTCATTACTTTGTATCTGCTTGGCCAGGCGGTGGTGGTGGCGGAAGTGTTGGTGGCGGTGGTGGTGGCAGTGGTGACGTCCAGTGTTTCTACTGCCGTGCCCTCTGAAGTTCTAAACGGGTACGGCACCTGACATCACGATGACCAGCACGGATGTTACGTCTTCCTGGGTCACTAACGCAGGTCACGCAGGAGCTATTGGGCATGACCTGACATGTGTTCCTGTGTCCTGCAAGGCGGAGCGTCACGGGCAGGGCAGCACAGCAGGTCCCCGCGTCACACTTTCAGGAGAGGCAGTGCAGTGATTTGGGGTGATCTACTGGTGTTCCTTCCCTCCGTGGCTCTCTTTTGGGATTACGTGCTGGAGATAATGACACCATTCATCAGGCGGCCACTCCTACAGCCACGAGTGTTGTAGTCACTGTTGTCACGTATCACTCAGCGAATCTCTTGGCCGCAATATGACTAGCTGATAACTCCCCACGAACCTCCACCTGCGGGGCCACTGCTGACTACTTAAGCCGCGCAGACAGCCCAGACCAGCAGTCTCGCCCTGCAGTCCCAGTCAGTGCACACGGTGAGTAGAGGAGTGAAGGCACATTTCCTGCCGTGGCTGCGCCAGGAGAGGAGGCCTCGGGAAAGAGTGGGAGGCTAGTGGCGCCCACACACATACACTCTCCCTCCCCTCCCCGCCCCATAATAGCGTGTTCCCTCCGCGAGAAGATGTATTGATTTCCCTCCCCTGCTCTTATGCCTCCACTCGCCCTCCCTCTCTCTCTGTGTGTCAGGCCCCTCAGTCCACCTCCTCTCTCTTTCCTCACCGGACGGACGCCCCTTCTCACCCTCGTCTCCTTCTCCCCGCCCCTCCACAGGCCGCCACCATGTCTATCCGAAACGGAGTCACCTCCCCGGCACCCTCCCTCAAGGCGTGCAAGTGTGGCGGCATCGCGCCCGCCAACGACGTGCAGCACCAGCACCACGAGAACGGCATCGAGGACATCAAGGGCCAGCTCCTCCACCGCAGGGAAAGGAGGTCCTCGTCTTCCACTGGTGAGTCCTTCCCTCCGTGACCTGTTGCTCTGTACACACACACACACGCACACGCACACGCGCTCTCCCGCCACGCTCCCCATTTCCGTTTTTCTCCATCGGCTCCTCTACACTGAGCCAAGGTATTCCAGTATCCTACACCCTTATGACACAGTTCCTTCGTGTGTGTGTGTGTGTGTGTGTGTGTGTGTGTGTGTGTGTGTGTGTGTGTGTGTGTGTGTGTGTGTGTGTGTGTGTGTGTGTGTGTGTTCTCCCTCCTTTCTAAAAATAGATCTCGGCTTGATTGGGGAAGCAGTGTCATCCTTCCAGGCGCCTGAGATTAACTTTTACCTGATAGTTACGTGGCTTGGGTTGATGAGGGAAAGATGAGGGAAAGGAGAATTGTTAAGGCAGGAAGAACACTATGGCCCGCATTCTAAAACACTTAGCTCTCTCACCACGACTATTTTCCAAGGGCACAGATACAACTTTCTCGGTTTTCAAGAGTATTTCCCTGTTAATAATGTAAAAATCTTGTTAATCTATCAATAGAACCATTAAAAAAAAAAAAACTTTAAAAACCCGTGTAACCTCAGTTAGAGGCTTTGGAATGTAGTGGTGTAGGTGTGGCATAGAAGTGTTACAGAATACAGTCCTGGGGCCTTGCAGGGCTGTGGCGACCCACTGGCACATTTCGATACTAAACTTTGCACCTCCACTTTCCAGAGACCTTAAATTTCGCACACGGGGAAAGCGACGAAGCTGGTTTCTTTTTAGTTTTTAATCTGGAGAGTGCAAGAGAAAGAGAGAGAGAGAGAGAGAGAGAGAGAGAGAGAGAGAGAGAGAGAGAGAGAGAGAGAGAGAGAGAGAGAGAGAGAATTAAAAAATGCACGGTGTATTAGTGAAGTTGGTGAGAGTGGTGGTAATGTATTCCTTTGTTTGTGACTGGGAAAGATAAGACACCGCCACCACCACCACCACCATCAAAACACTTATATCACTCGTGTGTGTGTGTGTGTGTGTGTGTGTGTGTGTGTGTGTGTGTGTGTGTGTGTGTGTCATTTTCAGCCAGGCAGCGAGCAAACCTCAGCCTCAGGGAATGACTGGAATTGCATTGCTGGAAGGCCTGAGAGAGAGAGAGAGAGAGAGAGAGAGAGAGAGAGAGAGAGAGAGAGAGAGAGAGAGAGAGAGAGAGAGAGAGAGAGAGAGAGAGAGAGAGAGAGAGAACTTCAAGATAGGAAAAATTATAAAAAGAAAAGGAAACGAACAAAAACGTCATGAAGAAAATGAACAGAGAGAGAGAGAGAGAGAGAGAGAGAGAGAGAGAGAGAGAGAGAGAGAGAGAGAGAGAGAGAGAGAGAGAGAGAGCACTTAACCACTTCAAATCTCACGCTCTTTATCAGCCACACTCCACGATAGGGTAATGGCCACGAAATCCCACCAAAATAATAACAAATACTAACAGACTCAAGCAAAGAGTACTGTGCTTTGTCTTCCCCTAAGTAAAAAGGAAAAAGAACTGCACACGTCAGCAAACAGTAATGCAATTGTATCGTATCTTAAAGGTTAAATAATTATCAGATATTTTTTTTTGTCAACTCTCTCTCTCTCTCTCTCTCTCTCTCTCTCTCTCTCTCTCTCTCTCTCTCTCTCTCTCTCTCTCTCTCTCTCTCAGGCCTTTGTTTCATCATTTGCTCTGGATCGCGCGTGTGTGCGTGCGTGTGTGTGTGTGTGTGTGTGTGTGTGTGTGTGTGTGTGTGTGTAGCTTTTTGGTGGGGAAACATTATTTTTTTTCTTCTTTTTTTCCGTTTTTCTTTTCTCTTTTCTTTTATTTTTTTTTTCAAGATTTAATTTAAAGTACTTGGGAATGAAAAAATCAGGAAATTAAAAAGAAAATTGTTGTCATTTTTTCTTTTTCTCCTGAATGGACTTTGTCTTTTGTTCTCTTTCTCTCTCTCTCTCTCTCTCTCTCTCTCTCTCTCTCTCCTCTCTCTCTCTCTCTCTCTCTCTCTCTCTCTCTCTCTGCTGTAAAATTGGTTCTGTGTGTGTGTGTGTGTGTGTGTGTGTGTGTGTGTGTGTGTGTGTGTGTGTGTGTGTGTGTGTGTGTGCCCGTGTGCGGGGGCGTGGGTGGATGATCGATAGGAAAGAATTGTATAACTCAAGAAAAGGAGGCTGTGAGGGCGCGCACACTCCCGCACACTCTCACCATCCACGCACGAGAGAGAGAGAGAGAGAGAGAGAGAGAGAGAGAGAGAGAGAGAGAGAGAGAGAGAGAGAGAGACGCGCACATAGAGTCATGGAGATCAAGGTAGTCTGGTTCTGGTGGTGGTGGTGGTGGTGGTGGTGGTGGTGGTGGTGGTGCATTAAAAATCTGTTTTCAAGTTTCTTTCCTCCTCACCTCTCCACCACCACCACCACCACCACCACCACCACCACTGCTACTACTACTACTACTATTATTACTACTACTACTACTACTACTACTACTAGCCACATTTACTAGCCACATCATTGTTCACTGTACTCTTATTTATTCTCTCTCTCTCTCTCTCTCCTCTCTCTCTCTCTCTCCTCTCTCTCTCTCTCTCTCTCTCTCTCTCTCTCTCTCTCTCTCTCTCTCTCTCTCTCTTTACGTATTACTGACATCACATTCTCGGCATCAGCGTGCGCGCGCGCGCGCGTGTGTGTATGTATGTGTGTGTGTGTGTGTGTGTGTGTGTGTGTGTGTGTGTGTGTGTGTGTGTGTGTGTGTGTGTGTGTGTGTGTGTGTGTGTGTGTTTTAGCGTTGCAAAGACAATACGAATTAGTCTTGGAATGTGATTGGTCATGGTGCTTATACTGTCTTTATGTTTGTCTAAGCCTGCTGCCTAATTTTTCTTCTTCTTCTTCTTCTTTTTCTTCTTCTTCTTCTTCTTCTTCTTGTGTATTCTTGTTTACCTTTTTTGTGTTCTTTTGTTTTTCTTTTTCCTTTTTTTCCTTCCTTATTTCTTTTTTATCTTTCTTTCTTTCTTTTTTTCCATCATTCTTACTTTTTACGAAACCACCACTACCTGTTTTCCTTCCCTTCCTCCTCCTCCTCCTCCTCCTCCTCCTCCTCCTCCTCCTCCTCCTCCTCCTCCTCCTCCTCCTCCTTCACTCTACTTCTATTACGTAACTTGTTTTTTGCCCCCCCCCCCTCTCTCTCTCTCTCTCTCTCTCTCTCTCTCTCTCCTCTCTCTCTCTCTCTCTCTCTCTCTCTCTCTCTCTCTCTCTCTCTCTCTCTCTCTCTCTCTCTCTCTCTCTCTCATCACCCTTGAAGAACTCACACGTCAGAGGAAAGAAGGAAGGAGGGAAGGAAGGAGAAAGTTTATCTCTCCTAACGCTTCCTCCTTTTTTTTTCCTTTCCCTTCTCTATTCTTTTCTTTCTTTCTGCCTTCCCGTTTTCCTCCCCCCCAAAGCTAGATATCCATTTAAGCCTCACGACACAGGAAGATCTGGCGTCACTTTGAGGACGAAAAGGCGAAGAGGTGTGACGGTCGCTCTTTCCTGTATCTTCTCTCTTTCTCAGTCTGTACCTCCCAAGGACTCTAAAAGTTTCGTCCTCGCATCTCTATATCTGCGCACATGTTGTAGTGGAAGGTACTGTGGGTTTTCAAGGGTGTTTTTTTCACGGTTTCAAGTGGAAGTTAGTGGATATTCAAGAGTGTTTTCATGATTCTGGTAGTAGTTTAAACACACTCTGCATCGTTTAACAAGCTTTAGTGGAAGGTATAAGAGTTTCCAGGTTTGTTTTCATGATTCCAATGATAGTTTAACAAAAATAATGCATCACCAGTGGGAAAAAATATTCATGGGAACTCCAATTATCTCTCTCTCATGTGCCCCAGGTCAGGCCAGACAGCATCACCTTCCCTCCTCTCCCTCTCTCTCCTCCACGTACCAATAGCATATCTGGAAAGTTAAAAGCATGCACTTACCTCCTTTGCGATAAGGAGTGAGGTCTGTCATTATGATGTGATTTACTCGTGTCATTTACTCGTGTCATTTACTCGTGTTGTCTGACATATATTAAATAAGTCAGAATTGTTGATTTTTTTTGTTGAATTTTTTTGTGAGTTTTAATAATTCTCAGTTCGTTGAGGCGTTCTTTATAATTGTTTAACTTATTTTCTCCTCCTGCTCTGATTTCATCCTACTATTGTGCTAATTGCTTTTCCTTTCTTCTTTCTACGGTCAAGGTGGGTGGGGGTTGTCATCTGGCAACTTATAGCGCTTGCGCTCGTCCCACTCTGCCTTCTCCGTTATGTTTAATAATAATAATAATAATGTGAGATGGTGATAAGGTGACGACAGGTGGATGAGGTGATGCGATAGAAGGATAAAGGGGTGATTAGATAAAGAAGTGGTGGAAATGGTGCTTGAGAATGTGACAGGATGAATAATGAGATAAAAGGATGAAATAATGAATGAGGTGGTGGAACTGATGGATAAGACCTTGATGGGATGAAAGAGTGGTGGAACAAAAAAGATAAATGGAGACAGGATAAACAACATGATAGGCTGAAAAAGCGATAGGATAATAATATGGAAAGATGAAAGAGTAACTGGATAAAAGAATGAACAAGGACAGGGTGAAAGAGTGATAGAATTAGGATAAAAAAAGAAAAAAAATATGCCAATATATAAAGATGACAGGATAGAAAGATAAGAGGGACGATTGAATAAAAGGATAAAAGAATAATGAAATAAAAACATCATAGAATTAAAGGATAAACACATCACAGGATAAAAGGATGACAGAATACAAAAAAATAAAATAATGATAAGTCTGATGGATTAATATTGATAAAATTGAAAGGAAAACGACTCATCAATATCAAGGTATTTATTACTTATCTGTGCGATAGAGGCGGTTCCTTCTGTTCACTTGTGTCCATTTACTTCAAGCAGAATCCAAGGAGAGTGTTGGCTTAACCCTTTCACAGCTGTTTAGTGTACCTTTCATAAACCACTAGACATTCCGGGACATTTCTTATCATTCAATCATCTCCAACATTATTCAGGATGGGAATTGTAAAATCTACTCTTTTTTCATTCCCTTCTTTCTTGCAGATGCTTATAAACATTTCATACATTCCTTTTAATATTGTGAATTGTTGCATAGCTCAGTCAAAGGGTTTAATCTGTTGAATTCTTAATTTCATAGTGATATTCAAGCGACATAAGGGATACAACAAGTGATACATAAAAGATCCTTGGAGTAAGATCTAAATTGTTATTGTTGCTGCTGCTGCTGCTGATGGTGGTGGTGGTGGTGGTGGTGATGGTGATGGTGGTGCATGACCTTGTGTAGCAACATGTGGCGGCGGGTACGTACGCGTGTCTTCAGGTTTTGCAGAGGACATGATGAGGAAGGGTAGTTATATAAGCAGCTCAGGTACAGACATTGACATTTAAGGAATTGAATGGTTCGTTTTTTTTTTTTTTTTTTTTTTTTTTCATCTTTTCTCTCTTTTTTTTTTTTGTAACTTTTGACAGTCTCCTTGACACGTAGAGCACATAAAAAATGAAAAGAAGTAGAAAAAGAAGAAAAAAGTAATAAAGTAAATGAATAGATAAAAGAAAATAAAGAAATAAAAAAAGAAAATGGGAAAAAAAGTATTATATATATTCTCATGCTCATTTGTAGAGCGTATCATAAATTTGATCCTAGGCACCTTGAAGTAATTTTATGATTTATCTTTGCGAGTGAAAATATTGGAGAAACTCGCAGTAGATGACGTAAAAACTGCAGAAATGAAAAAAAAAAAGAAATATATTAAAGTCTGCATATTTATTCATTGAGGAGATAAGATGTTTGTTTTTTTACTCATAAATGTTAGGTTTGTATTTTCAGCTATTTATTCATTATTTTTTGTTTATTTGTATGTTTTGGTTAGAGTAAAAATGAGCCTCCTTTGAATTTCGTTGTTCCTTCATAGAAAACGGAGGAAGAAAACGACCCAGTAGTTGAAGATCGCAGTCTCTCTCTCTCTCTCTCTCTCTCTCTCTCTCTCTCTCTCTCTCTCTCTCTCTCTCTCTCTCTCTCTCTCTCTCTCTCTCTCTCTCTCTCTCCAATCGAAGACCACAAATAGAAAGTTTTTAAGATATGTTTTCTTACCCACGTCTCTCTCTCTCTCTCTCTCTCTCTCTCTCTCTCTCTCTCTCTCTCTCTCTCTCTCTCTCTCTCTCTCTCTCTCTCTCTCTCTCTCTCTCTCTCTCTCTCTCTCTCAGCCGGTGTGTCAATGATATCAGTTCATGAAATTAAATGTCGATGCGTTTTTTTCTTTCTCACTTTTCTTTATTTCTTTTTTATTTCCTTCGTCTGTTTGTTTGTTTGTTTATTTATTTTTTTCTTTATTTTCTTGTGAGAGAATTTAGAAGAAAAGAAGCGAAGTCGACGTATTAATGTGTTTATGTTTATTACTGCATCTTTCCTTTACTTCTTTTTCTTTCTTCTTCTTCTTCTTCTTCTTCTTCTTCTTCATTCTTTCTTCTTCTGGTAATTTGAATCGGTTCTCAGGTCAATGCTTCTTCTTTTCTCCCTTTTTTTTTTTAGTTTCCTTCTCTAATCTTCTTTCTTCTTCACTTGTTACTAGTATTATTATTTTCTTTCAGACTTTTTAATGCAGGAGTTTAGTGAGCACGTGCCTCTGTGAATCACGAATTTATGTAACGTTTGTGACATAACACCTTCATTTTTTTATTCTTCTTCTTCTTCTTCTTCTTCTTCTTCTTCTTCTTCTTCTTCTTGACTGTAACGGTTGTAGTAGTAGTAGTAGTAGTAGTAGTAGTAGTAGTAGTAGTGTAGTAGTTATGAATACGCGTAGTGTGTGTGTGTGTGTGTGTGTGTGTGTGTGTGTGTGTGTGTGTGTGTGTGTGTGTGTACATGAAGTGGCACCTACACACACACACACACACACACACACACACACACACACACAGACACACACACACACACACACACACACACACACACACACACACACACTAATAAAAACCCATTCACTTGTCCTTCAAAGCACAGCTGGGTCACGCGCTGCGAGGCCACGGGATAGCAGCACATTTGTTCCCACCTGGTGCAAGAATGCGTGTGTGTTACCTGCGCTCTTGACTTACGTAGACTGGCGGGGCCGTTGTCTTGTGGGGAAAGTAAAAAACCCCGCTTACCTTTTTTACGTGTTGAAGGGACTGCTAAGAAAGAGAGAGAGAGAGAGAGAGAGAGAGAGAGAGAGAGAGAGAGAGAGAGAGAGAGAGAGAGAGAGAGAGAGAGAGAGAGAGAGAGAGAGAGAGAGAGAGAGAGAGAGATGGCTGATTTGAAAACCTGTATTTTTTGCCTTTGCTCAGGACTCGAGTAGGCTGGCAGGTCGTTGTCTTGTGAGATATATTGAAAACTACGTTATTTCTTATTTTTTATGTGTTAAAGAGGATGCTAAGAGGAAGAAAGGGAAAGGGAGAGTGGGAAAGATTTTTTGAACTTCGCTCTTTCACTTCTTCAAGGGGCCGATGAAGGGGAAAATGGACAGGGGGTCTCTTGAAAAACTTCCCTTGTTTTCTTTTTTTACGTGTTACAGAAACTGGTAAGAGAGAAAATAGCGAGAAGGAAAGAGTCTATTTTGAAAACCTCTCCTTTTATTTATTTATTTTTCACGTGTCGAAGAGATTGCTAAGAGGGTGAAAAAAGAGATTGGATGAAGGGCCATTTTGAAAGCCCTATTTTTTTTTCTATTTTCTACGTGTTAAAAGATGAAAATGGAAGTGAGAGAGGGAGAGATCTTTAGAAAACTACCCCCTCTCTTTTTTTTTTTTTTTTTTTACTTCTTGTTATGGAAATAAGCCAAGGGGAAGAGGGAGAGGAGAGGGAGTCCCAGGCAGTGAGTTCCAAAGGTTACCAGCGAAAAAGATGAAAGACCGAAAACACTGCCGATGAACTCTTGCATTAGTAAGGTGGACAGTCTTACAGAACACTCACGATATTCAAAGTAAAACACTGTATTACATAAGTTGAGTGTAGGATAACGAGGAATAACGACTCAATTAACAAGTAATGGTTAAAGAATGATGCATTGTTAGGTGATTGGGTCTTGTATCCTCGGCAAGGGTCTCGAGTAAGGGGAGTAGGAGGACCCACCAGGACGTCTAAGGAACTAAGTTGGCCTTTTGTTTGTAACTTTCCTACTCAACTTTTTTTTTGGTGAGGTGGGAATGGAGAAGGGAGAAACAGATAAGTGTTTTGCCTTTTTTTTATTTTCTTCCTTTCTTTCTTTCTTTCTTTCTTTCTTTCTTTCTTCTTCTTCTTCTTCTTCTTCTTCTTCTTCTTCTTCTTCTTCTTCTTCTTCTTCTTCTTCTTCTTCTTCTTCTTCTCCTCCTCCTTCCTCCTGCACCTCCACCGTCATCTCCTCCTCCTCTTCTTCCTTCTCTCATCTACCTCCTCTTCCTTCTTTACTAACCAACCACCTAACAGCTTTAAAAAAAAATCAATATACACACGTAAACAAATCAGTACAGCAAGAGTAATACAAATGACGAGTGAAGATTTACCACGGTCTGAAATCTGCCAGTTGACCTGCATGGGGCGGACTTGTGGGCGTGTGGCGGGTGTGAGCGGTGGGAGTGCCTGGTGTGGTGGGTCCCGCCAGGCCTCAAGAACATTCTCTTAGCACGCGAAGGATCAAAAGGTTCTTACTCATTTATCCTACATTCTTATTCCGAGTTTTTTTTTTTTTTCTTCTTTTTCCGTTTGTCATATTTCTGGAAAAGGCTGACCATGATGTCTGAGTGAAAACTTCTTCTGTGTGTACATGTGTGTGTAATCTTTATCACTGCATAATTATGTACATAAGGAACACGTATTGATGATGTGGCAAGAAGGTACACACACACACACACACACACACACACACACACACACACACACACACACACACACACACACACACACACACACACACACACACACACACACACACACACACACACGGAAGTTTCATTAAAGCAGCTTCCAGACGATCCTACACCACCATCACCACCACACCACACCACCACCACACCACACCACCGCACCACACCACATCACCACCATCACACCACCACCACCATCACCACCTGTGTGTTCTGCATTGTGTGATATGTATATACACTTTTATATATTGTTACTGCTTTGTATTGATGTAGCTTTTTTTTACTCTTTGTCCTCGTCCCTTGTCCTCGTTCCTTGTCCTCGTTCCTTGTCCTGTCCTCGTCCTGTGTTCCTCCTTTCTTCGTAACTTTGTCCTGTCTTCGTCTTGTCCTTTTCTCTTGTCCTCGTCCTGTCCCTCGTCTCGTCCCTCGTCCTCTTCTTGTTCTTTTCCTCCATACTAATCCCATTTGCAATTTGCTTCTTTTCTTCTTTTCCTGTTGTTCTGCTTTTCTTCTCTCCTGTTCTGTTTACTCTGTTCCTTTTTTCCTTTTTCTCCTGTGCTTCTCTCTCTCTCTCTCTCTCTCTCTCTCTCTCTCTCTCTCTCTCTCTCTCTCTCTCTCTCTCTCTCTCTCTCTCTCTCTCTCTCTCTCTCTCTCTCTCTCTCTCTCTCTCTCTCTCTCTCTCTCTCTCCCCCCCCCCTTCCACGCAACACTCAACACTCCCAAACTTTTCCTGATCTCACCTCTATACTCCACCATCCCCACCACCACCACCATCGCCACTACAAAGCAGGCCATGAGAAGTGCCCCTTCCACTTTGACATGGAGCTGGACCACAAGCCGCCCACCAGGGAAGAGATGCTGCCCGAATTGGCCTCTAGTTACCGTTCCCTCCTGAAGAACTTGGGCGAGGACACAGAGCGCGAAGGCCTGCTGAAGACACCCATGAGAGCTGCCAAGGCCATGCTCTTCTTCACCAAGGGATACGACCAGACCATTGAAGGTGAGGGTTGAAAGTTATGTACTGGTGGTGTTCTCCTGTGTCTCTGTGTCTTACGTGTTGTTCGAGACCGTTTGAGACAAAGAGGGATGTTGAAAGTTGCTGGCTTTTTCCTGGTTGAGGATGAGAGAGGCTTAAAGTTGCTGGCTTTTTCTTGGTTGAGGATGAGAGAGGCTTAAAGTTGCTGGTGTTTCTTGGTTGAGAATGAGAGAGGCTTAAAGTTGCTGGTGTTTCTTGGTTGAGGATGAGAGAGGCTTAAAATTGCTGGTGCTTCTTGGTTGAGAATGAGAGAGGCTTAAAATTGCTGGTGCTTCTTGGTTGAGAATGAGAGAGGCTTAAAGTTGCTGGTGTTTCTTGGTTGAGGATGAGAGGGCTTAAAATTGCTGGTGCTTCTTGGTTGAGAATGAGAGAGGCTTAAAATTGCTGGTGTTTCTTGGTTGAAGATGAGAGAGGCTTAAAGTCACTAATGTTTTCTTGGTTGAGGGACAGAGAGGCTTAAAGTTGCTGGTGTTTCTTGGTTGAAGACGTAAAATTGCTGATGTTTTCTTGGCTGATGGTGAGAGAGGCTTAAAGTTGCTGGTGTTTTCATGGTTGAGGGTGAGAAAGGCGTTGAAAGATGCTGGTGTGTTTCGTGAGTTGAGTTGGGTTGATGTTCGGGAGTGCTGCTTTTGTAACGACACTCCCTGACGTATCCCTCCTCGCTGTCTGGCTTTCCTGCTGTTTGTCCTCTTCTGTGTCTTCTCTATGTGTATTTATGTTCCCCACGTGTGTTGTATGTTGTTTGTATTTTATTTGTTTATCTGCGTAGTTTCTTCTTCTTCTTCTTCTTCTTCGTCTTCTTCTTCTTAATGTAGATTCATAAATCCCTGTTGTGTACATATTTTTTCTTCATGTTGGTATCAGCATTGTCATATACAGAGGCTCTTCTGTTATACATTAATCTTTTCCTTCCATGCCTCACTTGGAGGAAACACACACACACACACACACACACACACACACACACACACACACACACACACACACACACACACACACACACACACACACACACACACACACACACATATATGTAATTCCTCCTTAGTATCTTCACATCACGGTCTCTTCCTGACACCACCACTGTAAACTTCACGCTGCGCCATCATGAGGAAATTAGTCGTAACCTTCTTGAGATTTCGTTAAAATAGAAAATGTGGTACAGTCTTACAAGCTGAGTAATCCATCTAACTTCCTGCCTCGTAATGTTCATCCTTTCATCTAAAATCCTTTGATCGGGACTCATGAAAAAAAATGATAATCGTAAATCACTTGAGGCTTCGTTAGAATAAAGAAAAAAAAAAAAAAGTGGTACAGTCTTAGAAGCTGAGTAATCCATCACACTTTCTGCCACTGTACTTGATGTTTATCCTTCAATCTTAAACATCCTTTGATCTTACACTCATGAAGAAAGTAATCATAAATTTCTTAATACTCCTTTAGGATAGAAAATTGGTACAGTCTTAGATGTTGACTAATCCATCACACTCTCTGGCACAAAGTTTAATTAATGTTTATCCTTCAATCTTAAATCCTCTGATCTCCATATTATCAGAACTAGGGAGGAGACTGTCAGCTGATCAGAGTGTAAGATTCAAAAGAACGTTTAAGACTCGGGGAAAGTATGTCATTTTACCCGACTTAACCAGGACTGTACATTGAGAGTCAGATGGTGGGGTGTTGAATCTTTCCCTGGTCATCTCTTTAAACGTATTCAGTGTAGTGCACGTTTGAGTATCATTACGAAACATGGCTGATAGAAAATGGAGTGATAGAGTAGTTTAAATCTTTCAGTGTCTGTTCTGTTTGTGGTGACTCAGATGGTTGTGGTGAGTGTAATATTATTGTGTTTGGTTGCATGATATAATTTAAAGGTTGGTTATTTGTTTGGTTATGTGTGTGTCTGAACTTGTTGAATTTGCTGTCTTCGATAAGTTAATTGTCCTTTTATTTTTATTTTTTTTCCATTTATGATATTTTGGAATTTTTCTTTTGTTTTACGCTTGGAGTAACTTCAGTCTTGTGAGGAATTAGATCGATTCCTGCAGTCATTCTTAGCTGGCTTCTTAATACCAAGTGCACACACACACACACACACACACACACACACACACACACACACACACACACACACACACACACACACACACACACACACACACACACACACACACACACACACACACACACACACACACACACACACACACACACACACACACACACAGCAGCCCCCCTCCAACATTTCCTGGTGGAGTCTCGTGTTTTCCAGTGTTTACAGATGTGCTCTTCACTTTCTCTTCTTCTTTCTTGACCTCATCGACAGACGTGATGAACGACGCCGTGTTTAACGAGGACCACGATGACCTGGTGATCGTCAAGGATATCGAGATGTTCTCCGTCTGCGAGCACCACCTTGTTCCCTTCTGGGGCAAGGTCTCCGTCGGCTACCTCCCCAACAAGAAGGTGCTCGGCCTCTCCAAAGTCGCTAGGTAATGCAGCCAAGACCTGTAAATCCGTAGCACTCTAGCAAAGACCAGTAGCCCAGACCTGCAAGACTCATGGGCAAGATCCGTAACTTAGACCAGTAGCCAAAACCGGTAGCCAAATTCCGTTTTCTTCCACGTTGTCTAACTTCCTCACCTCCCACACCTCCCAAGCCCAAAAACTTCCTACTTACACCGCAAAGTATTACTGACACTTTTCCTCCACATGTTCCTCCAGCGCAGGTCATCACTAACCAATCCTTTCTCCTGCAGGATCGTGGAGGTGTTCAGCCGACGACTCCAAGGTACAGTGGCCTAGTGTTTGTATTGTTGTTAGTCTCATATAATGCCGCTATTGTCACTTGCCTCCCAGATCTTGAAGTATGACTTTTGTCCTCAGTGACCACGTAAGCAGGTATTAATGTGCATATTACAATGAGATCTTTTGTATTTCTTTTTATTTGTCTCCTAGAATCCTGAAATGTAAGTTAATGCCTTTGTGGAGAAGCAAGGCTCGTGTGAGAACATAAGAACATGAATCGTAGAAGCTGCAAAAAAATCGTCAGGTCCACGCATGGCAGTCCCTCTAGTTCCCGAAGTAATGCTAGTTATGTTTGGCATTGATCAGACCTCATCTAGACTATGGCCTGTATTCAGACACGCTTTGCTCTCACCACGACTATTTTCAAAGGCCACAAAAGTGACTAGCCGGGTTCTTAAAAGTGTTTCTCCTGCTAATAACGTAAAAATCTTGTGAATCTGTCCCTAGAATCGTATAAACACTCTTAGAAACCAGTGTAACTTCAACTAGAGCCTGTTAAATGCAATGGAGTTGCGGCGCAGAAGTGTAAGAATATGGTCACAGGCTGTGCAGTTCTGACAAGGGATCAGAAATTAAAGGAGATTAAAGTTTTAGATTTATATTCGTTAAAGAGGCGTGTATTGAGGGGAGGGGAGAGGACACACACACACACACACACACACACACACACACACACACACACACACACACACACACACACACACACACACACACACACACACACACACACACACACACACACACACACACACACACACACACACACACACACACACACACACACACACACTTGAGTACTCCCGATACGGCCACGAGATAGTGAATGAGTGTGAGAAAATGTGGAGGCGATGAGAGGCGTGATTCCCTTGTCATCAGTGCATGGGAACACAATAGGACTGAGCTAAATGTGACAGCCATCAGAGAGATAATGAGTTAAATGTGAGTGAAGGGAAGAATTGACTTAAATGTGACGGTTAAGGGAAATGAATTAATACATCAGCCCAGGGAGGTATTGGGTTAACGTGCCAGTCAGTAGGAGAATAAAGGTGAGGGTTTTGACAGTTGCGTTCTTCATTACAGTCCAGGAGAGACTCACCAAGCAGATCGCCCTGGCCGTGGTGGAGGCCATTCAACCCACCGGCGTAGGCGTGGTGGTGGAGGGAACGTGAGTATTGCCGCTCGTTGTGTGTGTACGTGTGTGTGTTTGTTTGATAATTATACTGATTGTGCAATATGCTGTGATTATCAAAACTTCTCTCTCTCTCTCTCTCTCTCTCTCTCTCTCTCTCTCTCTCTCTCTCTCTCTCTCTCTCTCTCTCTCTCTCTCTCTCTCTCTCTCTCTCTCTCTCTCTCTCTCTCTCTCTCTCTCTCTCTCTCTCTCTGCTGCCCCTACGCCCCACAGACACATGTGCATGGTTATGCGTGGAGTGCAGAAGATCAACTCCAAGACGACCACCTCCACCATGCTGGGAGTGTTCCGGGACGACCCCAAGACCCGCGAGGAATTCCTGAGCCTCGTGAAGTAGAGGCGCGTCTCTGTCTCTTGGGGCTGCTCTCGCGTAGGCGGGGCGAACCAGGCCAGCGCCCTGAGCCGCGAGAGACGGAGCCGAGATGACCAGACCACCGGACAGACCCGCGTAACGACCACGGCACCGCCTGAAGGAGGAGGGCGCGACGAGGCGGTGGCGCCGCGGGGGACAGAACAAGAAAGATCCATGCTAGCGGCCAGTGTGTGAATTCCCTCGAGGCGCCACTGACTGACTCCCGTCCCGCCGCCCTCGCCTCATCCTTTAGGGGGAGGCTCCTCCGCCTTCCGTTTTCTTTTCTTGTTAATTGATTAACTTTTTTTTTTTAATTGTTTAAAACTATTCTTAAAAAGAAGAGTTTTGTTTGACGCCTGCAAGTCTTGTCACAAGCTTACACGCGTGCACGCTTGCACGCATACACCCACCCAAACACACACACACACACACACACACACACACACACACACACACACACACACACACACACACACACACACACACACACACACACACACACACACATACACGTACATGCGCGCTCACAAACACACACACACACACACACACACACACACACACACACACACACACACACACACACACACACACACACACACACACACACACACACACACACACACACACACGTCACGTGTATATGTGTGATTACATTAATTTAACTGTTTTTAGGCATAAAGGCTTTCACACTTTGTGTCAATCCTGCAAAAAAAGAAGAAAAAGAAAAGAAAAAGATGACCTCAGCCCCGCCAGCAAGTCTACCTTCCTAATGTTGAGTCATTGCCTGAGCGACGAGGTCAAGAAGTGACCCACCCGCGCCGCTCGTGCTGAGCCTCAGGAGGGGAGGCCACGCCAGCACGCTGAGGACTCAGCGCTGCGAGACTCCTTCACAACCTTACAGAGACGACCTGCCCTGTGTCGTTGCCGTCCCATGGACGGCATCATCACTGCAGCGGAGGCGTGGCAGCACTGGCCGGCGAGGTGAGGGCACAAAGCGGCGCCTCCTTCAGTGCTTCCCGGGGGCGCCCACCTCCCGGCCAGTCTGCGCCTCCGCCTACCTCTGGCAACACACAACATATCAATCTTCAAGCTGCTTGCACCCCGACGGCGAGATTGGGCAGCGTGTGTGGCGGCCCGCGGCGTCGTCTTCCCTCCCCTGCCTGGCGGCGAGACGCAGGCGGTGTCCAAATACGATGCTGCAGGGGATTGTTTCATCAGTATTAAACCTAAAGGTGTGGTGAGCCACAGATGTTCCTCCGCCCTGAAACACGAAACGAGTACAACTGTGCTTCTCATTCACATGCAACGAGTCTTTCTGACGTGTTACCTCAGCCGACCGCCATCCCGGCCGCCCCCCGCCCACGCTGTGCCGTGCTCAGGCGGGGAGCGGCAGGCCCCGCGTCGTGCTCGACTGAGGCTCAGAGCAACACTGAAGGTGCCTGATCATAGAGTATCTATTGCCAGCCTACAGTAATAAGTGTTTCGTTTCGACCTCACAAGGTAGAGTTAGAGGGTTGTTAGTTTCAGAGGTAACCGTAATTTTAAATAAGAGACCTGGGAACAATTGTTTCATGACTTGTTTAATCAAATAAATGTATTTCTTAACTTGTTGTTTTGCTTGCCGTGTGAACCTGCGCCTGACGCCTGGCTGGTGGCTGCGATTCTCATATGATAAGATAACTGAAATGACGTTAAAGTGCTACTGCTGTAACTCGAGAATTAGGTAAGGTTTATGAAGTGCTGTGATGAAGGCCACAGCTGCTTCTGTCCTGCACGTCAGTTTCGGTCATTGAAGAGCAGCAGTGTGGCAACCACCGCGCCACAGCACCACCATCGCGCCTGTCATCGCGTGTCTTGTTTTCCATTAAACTGCGCAACATAATGAGAGAAAATTAAAACTTTGACAATAGATTTTTACACTACTGGCGGTTGTAACACACACCTGGCATGCTTTGTCGGCGAGACAGTGGCTGGTGTGTGCAGTGCTGCTGGTGCTCATGCCCAGCCACTAGGAGGCCTACAGAGGGAGAGAGAGATGCATCAGTTTCCCATGAAAGAAACCTCCTGTTCCATGTTATTATGGTCTCCTTTACCAAATGTTTCAGTCAGAGGCCGCTGGCTGTTTCACTTCTAAAAATTTTCACTATTATTTCCTTGTAGGTGTACCCACAAAACCTTGACTATAATCTCCACTCCGCCCCGCTCTACCTCCATCCTCTCAACCTTTTGTCGTCTCGGCTCCTCTCCCTTCATTACACTCCCTTAAGATGCAGCCACACACACACACACACACACACACACACACACACACACTTAGCCAGTTACTGCACATTACAAAACAAAAGCATTAATGTTCTTATGACCTCTTTACTATTACCGTTGCCAACACGCAGAGGGAGCCGAAGTAAGTTTGTGCCGAAAAAGTGAGGGAGTTTGCCTGCTGTTTGTTTGTGTTGTGGCGAGAGGTGGAAACACCAGAAGCGGCAAAGAGTGACGAACGTGTGGCGGAGAGGTGAACGAACTAACGGTCCTTAGTTAGTATAGATAAATACTGCCTGAAATGTGACGGGATGTTATTTCCATAATAGCACGAGGGGGAATAGGCTAACGACCATAGTATGTCGGGGTGAGGGAGGGGACCAGGTGGCAGCACACGGCTTGTAGTTTGCTAAGTGACGTCAGTACTACTTTCCTAGTGGACATTTATTTCCTAAGTAAATCTGAGCCCGGTGTGCCACGAGGGCTCTGAACACAGTAGGAGGCCGACAGAATCAAACTCGGGACCAGAAAGCCCGTATTCTCTTAGCTAAGACCGTCGGTCATAACGAAACGAAATAGCGCATTTCAGACATAACTATTATCAATCATAAAATGCTATGACAGGGTTCATCCTGTCATAACACTGTTTATGACCATCAGAAGTCTGTCAAAATCATGACAACATAGCCATACGTACCATAACACAATCCCCAGCTGCTTTTTTATTATAAATATAACAATAAATATTAGTGACTGTCAGTAAATAATGTCCTTTTTGAGGCAATAAGGTATTATTATAAGTAACTGATGAGAGCAATATGATCAGTTTTCCTAAACATAAACAAATCTTGCTTTGCGCAGCCTGCGTGTGTTGGGCTGTCGGCCTTGAATATTCTATATATCATGTTTTTTTTATTAGATATTCTGTCTAACTTCCCCAAAAGTCGTAATATGAGGTCAAAACAATTTAGATCCAAGAAAATAATGCCTAGAACCTATTTAATTCCAGAAATTTAAAGTTGACAAATTGACGGTCACAAATTCTGTCAGCTATGACAGTTAGCTATTGTCGACCATAAGCACTTTATAGAATACAGAATTAAAGGAGTAGGATGAGAAGGAGCCTATAGTCAACCCACCCTGCCGGGGCGAGGATGGTGTGGATGGTGTGGCAGAGGAAGGCGGGCGTGTCTTGCTGTCCTCTGCCTCGATAATGTTTATCGTGCTTCTCTGCTGTCGTCGATTGCATCATAATAGAGTAGTGGAGATAAGACGCTCACACTTGAAAAAAAAAAAAAAAAATACTGAGATTAATCGCTTTCCAAACCTTTAATGATTCCCATCCAAACGTTCTCCAAACCCCATCAAACCCCGCCATACTCCCTTCCTGTGAGACCTTTCCTTTCTTCCTTCAACTGATCTTATTCCCGCACCTAACCTTAATCATTCCCATCCAAGCGGTCTCTAATCTCCATCAATGACCCCCTATAGTACTCCCTTCCTCTTATGCTTTTCCTTCCTTACTTCTTTCCTGCAACTGAGCTTAGACCGCGCTGTTGCGTTTTGGTTGACACATCACCTATGCAGATCCAACTTGTTTTGACTGCTACATCCAGTTACACACGTTCCTCCTGCTACATTCCACCTTAAACGCTACGGAAGTATACGATTGAAACATAAAAGTGTCTCACATAACCATTCCTACGCTCTCTAAATCGCTAAATAAACGCTCTCTAAATCTCATCATTATCTCCCAGTCGTGCTTCCCTCCTCCAGTAGCCTTCCATGTTTCCTCAGTCATTCGCAAAACAACAAAACTGGTTCACTGCATGAGCCAAATTATATTGTCGTTCTCTTTGTTTTCATTACCGGTCAAGCCTGTGCATTATGTAACCTGGGAATTGGTTTGCTTTGTTATGATTTTTTTCTTTAATTCTATCGTGCAATGGAATAGAAACTCAGGTCACTCATCTGTGTGTGTGTGTGTGTGTATCTTGATTCTGTTTTAACAGGACTAGGTTAAGCTTGTTTAGTCTCAGTTTTTCTTTCTTTGCTTCGTCTTTCTTTCTTTCTATTTTTTTTTGTAAGTGGTTTTGTAAAAAGTGATATTAATGATTTTTTCTTTCTTTTTCTTTCTTTCTTCTGTCTGTTTTTTTATATCTTATTTGCTGTCTTCTTTTCTTCTTCTTCTTCTTCTTCTTCTTCTTCTTCTTCTTCTTCTTCTTCTTCATCCTAATATTATTATTATTACTATTATTACTACTTTTATTTCTATTATCATTATCTTTATTTTTTTTCATGGTCGTATATTGATATTTACATAGTCTTTCTGTGGTAAATTTAATGCTCGGAAAGTTTTATTTTATTTAAATTTCCTTAACAACTTTCTCTTTAAACTTTAGTTATGTGAATTGTTTTGTCCTCTTTATAGTGACTGCTAAGGTGTGTGTGTGTATGTGTGTGTGTGTGTGTGTGTGTGTACATGTCAAGTTTTTCTTCCTCTTGTTTGTAGGTGGATTTTATGAAGGAATTTATTATTGTTGTTGTTGTTGTTGTTGTACACACACAGACACACACACACACACACACACACACACACACACACACACACACACACACACACACACTGCTCTAAGTACCTTTGTCGGCATCTTTAGTGAGTAGCTTTTGTGTCATTAACGTCTGGAGGAGAGAAGCAACTGGATGGGAGGGGGGCGATCCCGTGTCTGTCTTGTGGGTGGCGGGGCGGGCTTTGTTGTAGCTGTTGGCGGCAAGATTAGACAGGACGATGCAGGACGTGGCGGGTTGAGAAGGTGGGAGATTAACGAAACATTTACATAAGCAATAATGGTTTATATAGCTAAACGTATTTCGTAAGGGAGAGTCATGTTGTAGATTAGCCATTTTTCATTCTTTTTTCGGGTGGTTTCGTTAGGTTCGTCACAGCGATACGCTCGTCTGTCCTGTGGCTTGTATTTTGAAACGCTGTGTCCTCTCATCGGGACTGTTTTCGAAGGCTACAACGATGGTTACGGAGTCTCATGTACGTTTATTTCCCTGTCAGTCATGCATAATCCTTGTTAATCAATCTTTAGAATCATTAAAATGTTTCTTGATAAGCTTGATCATTTCTACTGGAGCTTGTTCGAAGTAATCAACATGAAACATTGAAGTTTTTGAGAATAGGAGCTCGTCTGCTTTTTTCTTCTTCTTCGACGATGATGACGGTAATGATAATGATGATAGTGATGGTGATGATGGTGGTGCAGAATCTTTGTTAAACTATCAAAAGAATCACTAAAACACTTGAAAATCCGAATAATCATTAGAATCTACTCGAAGCAGCCATCGTGAGGCACCGAAACTTTTGAGAACAGGAGCCTCCGTCTACTGCTTTATTTCTTCCTGTACAGCCATCACCCGCATGTCTTCCTTCAGTGCATCCATAAACCTTCTCAAAAAACTAATAATTTCCTTTTGTACCGAGGTGCTTAGTTCAGCCCCGTCTGCTGCGCTGCCACTGAATCATTATCCCAAGATATCAAGAGATGCTAGAGTAATGAAAACTAATTATGTGATGTGTAATTTATCATTAAAGATTGCGTCATGCTGAGTGCGTGCATAGCATAGATTGAAAGTGATTGCACTGATGTATGGAAGGGAGGTGACTGGTAGATAAGGCCAGGCATGTATAATAGAGGGACTATCACGTGCTGCCCTGATCGCTTCTTGCAACTCGCTCCCCTTTGCTTATGTTCTGTGTGTGTGTGTGTGTGTGTGTGTGTGTGTGTGTGAGATTTACCAGTTTACTCGTACTCTGCCACACCTGCTATTTCGTGGTTCATTTTCGTGATTTGATTGCAGCACGACTGACATCCGCTATCTGGATAAATTACCAATATAGGGTATGAATAAATCAGTGGGGTCTCTCTCTCTCTCTCTCTCTCTCTCTCTCTCTCTCTCTCTCTCTCTCTCTCTCTCTCTCTCTCTCTCTCTCTCTCTCTCTACTTATTTATCTATCGGTCAATTTATCTACTATTCACCTTTTTTTTGTGTGTGTGTGTATCACATCTTCACCTTACTCTCTCCACGTTACTCACTTCAGACAACCCAGCTCACCACAACCTCGTGAGAACTGAGGGATCTGGTGCAATTTGTTCTTCTTTATGTTCCTTTGTGCTGTGCCACGTGCAACATTTAGTAAATATGAGTGAAATTGCTGGGGTGGTAAACTCACCACTCAGGAAAGTGCAAATGGATCACTTGCGGGCGTTTTAGTTTATGATAGATGATTAGCAAGTAAAACTTTCAGTATATCAAATAGATAACCTTGCAGAGGCGACGTATTCTCTTGTTTACATCTATAAATCAAATTTCGTTTACCTTAACCCCATCAGATTAATGCGTCCTCGTGACCTTATTTGATGATCTGTCAGATCTTCAAATCACTACCGTTAAAATTTCTCTTGCGTCCTTATCAGATGACCCGTTATATGAAGCACTACCGTTAAAATCTCTCCCTCCCTTTCTGTAGCCACTGAACTCGAGAAAAAAATATGAGAGACTTAACTCTTTCAGTACTGTAGTCTTCCTGTGTTGACTTTCAGAGTAGTGTCGAAAGTGGTTTGCGTGGGCATCACAAACACAGACACAGAGAAAGAAAGAGTAGAAGAGTAATTTTATGCTTTTGAAACTATGAAACTGTTTAAAGAAATTGCAGTACGAAAGTAAAACGTCTTATATTTTGTAGATGACTGGAGAAAGGAATTTGGAGTTGATGAATGTAGCGATAACTCACCACACAGATTCACTTGTCTTCATCGTTCATATGCTGTGTTGTAATTTATTCTAACACCGTTCTTGTGTGCAATTATTTCCACAACTTGTACGTCGAGGCAATATATGGAGCATTAGCTTAAGACTCTCATGCAGTCTCTCACTTTCCAAATCTCCAGGAAACATGTGTTCTAAATTAGTAATAATTTTCTCTTCAACTGGGCACAATTTAGGTTTGTGAACTGGAGGTTTGGCCGTCATGTGTAAGAGAGAGAGAGAGAGAGAGAGAGAGAGAGAGAGAGAGAGAGAGAGAGAGAGAGAGAGAGAGAGAGAGAGAGAGAGAGAGAGAGAGAGAGAGAGAGAGAGTATTCAAGGCATAGCAGACACAGGTGAAAAGATTAAGATGGTAAATCAAACAAACAAACAACCCATTAATGAGTAGCATGTTTAACCACACACATGTAAGAAATGTTTGTTAAACAATAAATTAATAATAAATACATAATGTTGAACCATCTGTGTCTAAAAATAAGTTAATGATCATGATATTTTTTTTTACTTTTATCATATAAGAATATGAAGCACTATTTTATAACTTATAATAACTTAATTAAACCAGTCACATACACGCAGACACACACACACACACACACACACACACACACACACACACACACACACACACACACACACACACACACACACACACACACACACACACACACACACACACACACACACACACCACTTGGGGCAGTCCCTCCTTCCTCCCCACACATTAAAATAAAATGATATATTGTTATTGTAAGGCTTTCATCTCAGGAAGTGAAGTTTTTATTCCTCTCTTTTTTTCGGTATGTAATTTTGCATGATATAATCTTGCATAAAACTGTTTCTTATCATGTTTGATACGTGAACTCTTTTGTTGTAAGTGGAAATACTGATAAGATGTATTGTGAGTAATTGTTGTTGTTGTTGTTCTTTATTTTTATTTTTTTTTACTTCTATTATCGTTATAGTTTTGATAATTGATTGGATGTATTCTTTTTAGTGTTTTTAGTTTATGTATTTGTATTTTTCCTTATTTGATAACTCGTATTTCCTAATATGATTATTTTTCATCATTTATAATTTAGAGTGAACTTCCACAGTCTGATGATGATGATGATCTTTAGCTCGTCTTTTTAGTCTTGTAGAAGAAAAAAAAAAAAGATAAAATAGTCATTAGGATCATCACAATGGTTGGCGTCAAGGTGCAGGGCCATACTTTCATTTGCTGAGGAGGAAGAGGGACTGCGGCGAATGGCCACGCAGTACTTCACAATACGGCGTGGGGCGCATCAACTGGTGCTATCAAAGAAACCAAAGCGCGGGAAGTCCGAGAAGTAAGGATCAATGTCGTAACCGAACCTCGGAAACTTCACCTTGGAGTCTAAAAGTTCTTCAATCTCAGGACCTCTCTTGCGTCGCACCTTAACCTCCGGGGGTGTTGGGATCACCGCTGAGTCGTGCCCATCATCGCCACGCTCGAGGACGCGGGTGGCAGGTGTGTAGGGCGGGTTGAGGCTCTTGTCAGCACGGTCGAAGGTCTTGACGAATGAGGGATGGTCGAAAGCGTGGCCAAAGGAGCGCGGGGTCCTGGAATGGTGTGCCTGATGGCTCTCGAGGGCACTGGAAGGTTGCTCCTGTGGGCGATATATCCTTGACGACCTGTGTGATCGGTGGGTGTGGCTGGAGGGATTTACAGATTTGGGAGCGTTAGGATAAAACAGCCGGTGAGTCTTTGCGGTACGGTGCGCTGGTGGTGTGTCGCTCCTTCTTGGACTGGGTGCAGGGGTGTTGCGGGGCTTCGTGATGGAGGGTATGCGTTGAGATTTTGGAGGGATATGGATGTCACTGGGCAGTGGGGTGTTCTGCTTGGAATATCCTGAAGGTAATTTTGAATATCGTGGAGGTGGGGAGTCCTTTTTGTGCCCTAGTTTGACGTAGGAAGTGACTGGTGGTTTATAGTAAGGCTTGGACGTGGTCACTGAATGAGGCTTGCTGTACTTTATGTATTTTGAGACGAGTGCTGGCTTGAAGGTGGTGACCGGCAGGGTCTGGGGCTGGCGACGCGGAGATGAGGTGGAGCGTGGCTTTTTCTTCGTCTTCAGAGGCACGAGGGAGTGAAAGTATTCCTTGACTTTGCGGATTTCCCTCAGCTCGAGCGTCTTGGCTCGGACAGGCAGGTACATCTTTTCATATTCGTCCCGCTCGCTGGAGTACTCGTCCCGGTGCTGCAAGGGACCCGCCTCCTTCACCGCCAGGGGCTCCTCGCGCGGCAGGTTCTGATACAGAGGGTGACTTCCAAACATTTCCTTGACTTTCTTGAGATCTGGTGCCGTGGAGTTGATGACCGATGGCTTACTGTCATGGCGCCTCCTCAGGGTCTTGATGGACTTCCCTTCCCGCATCCTGACGTCCTTGATCGCATCTACCAGTAGCTCTGACTTCTCAATCTCCTGTTGGAGACCTGTATAATAAGCCCTCTCCTCCCGTGACATGGAGCCTGGGGGATGCCCTGCGTTCAGGGATCTGTCTCTCTTCGTGGTGGGTTGAGGCTCTGCACGCTGCACATAGGAAGGGGTCAGGCGACTCGGGGCATGGTCTTGGTGAGTCGGCTGATGAGGGACATCGCTCAGTTCTGCTGTTGAGGGTTTGGGAACATTTTTGCCTGATGTCCTGTATTGGTCCTGAAGAGAATGTTGAGAGTGGCGCTGCGGCGAGAATTCAGCCTCAGGGTAATGCAAGGCACGGCTGTATGAGGCCCTGGAGGACCTGTTATCACTGATTGCTCGTGACTTGTAAATGTCTCGGAGGGAAGAGCTCAGCAGCGAAGTTTCGCTTGGGTGCTGAGCGTCGCCTGGGTAGATCTTAGCTGAATGTGAGTCGTATCGTTCTGGAAGGCGGCGGACCTGTCGACCTGTGTTGATGGGTGAAATAATGGGGCTGCCGATGTCAATGCCTTGTTGTTCTCTCCAGAGGGCGCTCGGTGGCGCCACAACCACTGTATCCTGGTGCCTTGACCCCTCAGTGATCAACGGCGGTGCGTCTTTTTCAGGTGCTAGCAAGAGGCTGTCTGGTGTCAATGAGGCGTGGTGCAGGGCAGCTTGTATCTTGTCTGTGCCTTGAGAGAAACTCCCACTGTTACCTACGACAAAACTTTCATCTTTGTGTTGAAGGAACTGGTCACTGGGATCTGAACCAAACCGTTCCTCTGTGGCGGGTACAAACCCCTCCTCTGTGTTTGGAAGGAACGTGTCCCCTGTGTCTGGAACAAACCTTTCTTTTGTGCCTGTAATGAATCTTTCTTCTGTGTCTGGAATGAACCTTTCTTCTGTGTCTGGGATGAACCTTTCCTCTGTGTCAGGAACAAACCTTTCCTCAGTGTCTGGAATGGGTCTTTCCTCACTGGCTGGAACAAACCTCTCTTCTGCGTTTGGAGAGAACCTTTCCTCAGTGAGTGGAATGATCCTTTCTTCTGCATCTGGAACGAACCTGTCCTCTGGAACGAATCTCCCTAAGTCGCTGGAAATCACATCCACTTCTCTGTTATCTGGATGGTTTCTGAGTCCGCCGAGTGGAGGCCGAGGCCTTGCATGTCCCGAGAAAGTCTGTGGAGAAACGCCCTGGGTCTCTTCAATGAAACCATCATTCGCGTCACTCTGCCGGTGTAGGGTGAGATCGAAGGGGCGGAGGGCATAGTCTGAGCGCTCCTCGGCCAGCAGGGACAGTGGCCGTTCCAGGGTGGTGGCCACGCCTTCGTCAGCATCGTAGTCGTCATAGTAGTCGTCATAGTCAATCATAACATCGTAACGGCGATCAGCTGCCGTCGGGATGAAGGGAAGGGGCGCTTCGTGGGTACCGTGAGGGGAGCGTTTGGGCACCAGCTTCAGAATCTCCATGTTGGCTAGTCCCGGCACCTCCTGCGGCAGCCCCGTCACTGCCGCCACCACCACCGCCACCGTCATGACCTGAAACAGTATAAGCATTAGTTGACATGATCAGAATATGATAAGGCAAATGATGGTGCAGCGTTACAGATACTCAGAATCAATCAATCATGTGAGGAACACAGTACTAGTGTCCCTATTGCGACTCTACAGCATCTTAGGCCGAGACGCGTCACCGCTGCACTCACACCCTACGCCACGCTAATGCACTTGTTATTACTTCTCCAATGGTGTGTTGGTCATGCCCCTAGAGAGGAGGCGCGAGTGACACTGAGGCTCACCTTTGTGTAGCTCGGAGTGTACTGACGAGTCAGGCGTCTGTGTGTACGTGCGTGCATGCGTACTTGTGTGTGTGTGTTTGTTTGTGTGTGTGTGTGTGTGTGTGTGTGTGTGTGTGTGTGTGTGTGTGTGTGTGTGTGTGTGTGTGTGTGTGTGTGTTAAGAATATTATAGCTATCTTCACTTAGAACCATGATGTGGAGTATTCATGTCTTTAGAAAGAAGATTATTCTGTTATTGCTTGCACAACACAGCACATGACCCGGCCTGTTCTTGCAGCATTAACTGGTGGAACAAGAGCGGGTCGTGCGGGGACTGTAAGTACATCTTAACCCAACCAAGCCAGTGCAGCTACTCACTTATTTATATTTTTTTGCTTTAATGAAGGTTCAGTCACCAGTCAGTGCATTAGTGTAGGAACTCCTGTGTTGTAACCTCACTAGTGTAACCTTAACATGCAAAAAATGTGTGTTGGATGAAGGTACCATTAGTAGATACTGTTAATATATTTGATGTGGTTTTGATGATCTTACTAGGTAGATCTCTCCTTTTTTCTCCTCCTCCTCCTCCTCCTCTTGCTAGACTGGGTTGTATTTATTACCTTGTCATCAATTTTATCATTTGTTATTATTATTATTATTATTATTATTATTATTATTATTATTATTATTATTATTATTATTATTATTATTATCATTATTATTGTTATGCTCATTGATGTTGTTGTTGTTGTTGTTGTTGTTATTCTCATCATCATCATTGCCATCATCGCATTTATTACCATTACTTAGTTAACCCATGTTTCTTATCAGTCTTGGAAATACATTTGTGACCACACATGGCCTTCTTGTTGGTGGCGCGAGGAGGAGGAGAAGGAGGTGGAGGAGGTAGAGGAGGAGGAGGAGGAGGAGGAGGAGGAGGAGGAGGAGGAGGAAGGAAGGGACGAAGGCTTCAGGAAGGGCGTGGCGTAGCAGAGCGGGGGGGGGGTGGAGGCGGGAGGAGGGGGGGGTCATTATTAACCCTCCACAGTGCATCGCAAATGGTGGTGGCTATGTATGCCACGTGGTGTCTTTGTTTGTCCCCCTCCTTGCCTTCCTTATCTCCTGTCCTTCACTCCTGTCGCCTGGCCATTCTTCATTCTTCCCTATGGCGATGTCACGGAGGTCCAGCCATCATCATCACTGTCATCCACCATTGTCGTCATCACCCTTATCACTATCATCATCATCATCATCATCATCATCATTATCGTAACCAACACCATCATTATGACTACTACTGTTACTACCACTACCATTTCTATCATCATCATCATCTTCATCATCACCACTGGTATGTACTGCCATTACCACTACTGCAGTAACACCACCATCGAGTCAATAGGGAGCTTTAAGATAAGATCAGACATATTTATGGGTGGGGATGATAGGTGGAAATAGTCAGGCATACTTCATACAGGGACCGCCACGTGTAGGCATGATGGCATCTTCTTAGTTAAATAAACTTATCTTTCTCGGTTCTTCTCCTCTTGTTTCTTTTTGGAGTGGCATTATGAATGAACTTTCTATGTCTTTATTTATTCATTTGGTTACCTAGTTATTTATTCATTCATCTATCTATTTATCTATTTTTCTTCTAAGCTGGTCTTCCTGACACATACAAAAATACAATTCCTTTCATTTCAGATGCAGAAAGTTACTCTTCTAAGCTCAGAAACACGTAAGTACTCTTGCATGCGTATCGCTTCTCATTTCAAGCCAAAGATAAAGACGATTTGATTCGCTTGGCTGTCTCTTGTACAATCCCCTTCACTCATCGACTCGCACGTGTCTCGTCCCGCCTGTCACAGACTCCCTTACTCCCTGGCTTATGCTCCTAAAAATAATGGTCACACTTATACATTCTTTCACTAATGCTCTCCGTAAGCCATCCAAATATATGATGTAAGTATGAAAAATGAGCTTATTAATGTATCTTAATGTTCTTCGGATTCTCTCTCTCTCTCTCTCTCTCTCTCTCTCTCTCTCTCTCTCTCTCTCTCTCTTTCTCTGAAAAACACGTAACTGTCATACGATCTCATTCTTATGGCGCATTCAATGAATCAGTTAGTTATTCAGTCATTTTTAAGTCCGTCTATCTGTCTGTCTGGTCATATGTTTATCAGTTTATCAGTGAGTCACTCAGTATGTTTATCTATCTATCTGTCTGTCTGCCTATCTGTTTGTTTATCCATCAATCCATCATTCAAACAATAACCGAAAACACCTGATTATTGCTAATATTTATCATGTTTACGCCTTCATTGTCTCATTCATCTGTCTATCTATCTGTCTATCTGTCCATCCATCCATCTATCCATCCATCCATATATCTACCTACTTACCTATCTACCTACCTGTCTGCCTACCTATCCGCTCACCCACCCATCCACCCACCCATCCATGAATCAATCCATCAGTCAACCTAAAAACAGCAGCAGCAACAACAACAACAAATAATAATAATACAGGCAAATATCACAGTAAGTTAACTCCTTCATTCCCCTCCTCCGTCTTCCTTTTGTGGCGCATATTGCGTTTCTTTTCTTTCTGCCTCGTTGGTGCAGCACGTGGACTCCCCTGCGTTGGTGTATTCATGAACGTTTCCAGAGCCCCTTCCTGTCGTAAATCTCTCATCCTGTGCTTTGTCTCTCGTATTCTGTTCCTGTCATAAATCTTCCCTTCTCTGTCTTTTCACTCGGTTTCTGTTCTTAGCTCTTTTTTTTTTTTTTATGGAGTAGGAGTAGGTGGAGGAAGAGGAGGAGGAGGAAAAGAGATAAGAAGGATAAGTAAATTTTACGTGTAAAGAGAAGAGGGAAAGTATAGAAAGGATGTGTATGTAAAGTGTTTATGAAAAGAATGCAGAACAAAAGAATATTATCATTGGTAAAGAAGGAAGAAGAGAAGAAAAATGAGAAAAACAAAATAGGAGAAAGGCGAGAAAGAATGTTACTCAAGTGAGGAAGTGTCTGGTGATGGAGGAGGAGGAGGAGGAGGATGGAAGGAGTTCTGTGAGGTTGATAAGTAAATGTGTTTTTGCTGAAAGAGAAAGCAAAGTTATCATCTTCCTCCTCCTCTTCCTCCTCCTCGTGTTTTCCTCCTTGTTCTTGTTCTTGTTTGTTCTTGTTCTTTTCTTGTTCTTTTCTTCTACTTTTTCTTCTTTTCTTCTTCTTCTTCTCCTCGTATTCTCCTTCATCTTCCTTCCTTTTTTTTCTCTCTTTATTTTTTTCTGGTATTCTTCCCGCCACTCTTCACTGTCAACAGGTGAAGAGGAGAACAACAAGGAGGAGGAATACAAGGGAATACAAAGGAAGACAAACAACAAAAGATCTTAGGTCGTTACTGGGCTGTGTAGAGGAGGAGGAGGAGGAGGAGGAGGGGGAGGAGGAGGAAGAAGAGGAAGAATTATCAAGTTTAATAAACTCAGTAACCCTTCAGGTGTGTTCACGTAATGCTTGACGAGACACACCTGTCCTGCCTATTTTAAGTAAGCCTTACACACTTATCCAGTTCACCTCAAGCTCTACCTTCCCTGTCTACCCCTCCCTTCCTGCACCCTGCCACTGGCCCTCCAGCGGCTCCCCTACCCCTCGCTGCTCCGCTACGCCCCCAATCTCCACCATAGCCCACCGCCACCACAATCACCACAGTCTCACCACAATCTCCAAAAAAGGAACACGTGATTTTGATGTGGTTACCTGCCCATAAAAAAATACCCCACGATATTCTAAGTATTTGATTTAATAAGAGAAGGAGGGGATGGAGAAGAGACGTCTCGTATTGATATATCCGTTAATCTGAAGGAGGAATACAAAGTAATACAAAGGAAAGAACAGACAACAGCAGTCTTACAGGGCCCGACGAGGCTGTCTGTGTGTCTGTACTACCACTACAGATTCTATGAGTTCGAGGTAAAAGGACAGCAAGGACGCAACACAGGGGGAGGGAGTCATAGAGTGTGATAGAGAAGGTTGAAAGAGAAACGTGTTACTTCAGCTAATACTATATAGAAGGGAAGATATATGGAGGAGCAAGGTGCTTTGTTTGGGTGGCTGATGTGAGGTGCTTATCTAGTCTATGCTTAAATATTTGAACCGTGTTGCTATTTACTACTTGTGCCGGGAAAGAGTTACAAATGTTAATGATTCTACAAAAAAAAAAAAAAAAAAAGTGTTTAGTTTCGTCACATCTTAACCGAGAGGAGAAGGAGGAGGAAGAGGAGGAGGAGGTGGAGGAGGAGGAGGAGGAGGAGGAAGAGAGCAGCATTATACTATTGTCTCAGCGATCTGACCCCACTAGGCTTAGCAGGTATAAAATCCAGGTTGTATAAAGATCTCGTGTCTACCTCACCTGCCTCACGTGCCCCGCCTGGCCGACCCACTGACCACCACATAGGCCTGGTGGTGGGTAGCCTACTTTCCATCTCCTCTCTATAATCCCTCCTCCCCATCTCAAAGCTTTATTCTATTTCATTTTATTTTCTATGCATTTATATTTACGTACATTGGTAGAGTGAGTTACATCAATTATTTTTACATAGATTTGTTACACGGGTTCCTCTTCCTTTTGTCTCTCTCTCCGTTTTTCCACCCTTTCCTTCATCCACTTCCTTCTTCATATAGCTTCCTCTTCCCTTTGTCTCTCACTCCCTTTTTTTTTTCGCCTCTTTCTTCATATCTTTCTCCTCCCTCCAATCATCCTCCTCTTCTCCCTTCTCTCCATCTCCAGAAATTTTACATCTTTTTTTCTTCATCTCTCTTTTCTCCCACCCTGTTTGCCACCTCCTCCCTCATGCCTTCTTCCATCTCTCAAATCCTCTTCATCTCCTTCCCTCACCTACTTTTTCTTCCTCTGTAGCTTTTGTCTTTCTTTCCTCAAACCCTCTCTTATTATTTTTTACTTTCACCTCTTTCATCTCCACCCTCACCTCTCCCTTCCTCCGTTCCTTTTCCTCTCCTTTAACTCGCTTGAAACTTGCTCTGTCATCTTTCTTACTCCCTTTCCTTCACCTTAAATCCTCCCTTCTCCCTTTTCCTCTCACCTATTCCACCCCATCCCTCATCTTCACCCGCACATCACTATCTTCTCCCTCTCCTCCCTCAACAACACCCTCAACACCTCAACATCACTATCTTCTCCCTCTCCTCCCTCATCAGCACCTCTCAAGATCTCCTCACACCTCCTCCCCTAACTCTTCCTCCCGTAACTCGTCACCATCTGTCTAACCGAGGCTCTGAAATTTATGAGAACGAGGGGAAAGTGATGGTGGTCCACAGATGTCACGAAAGTTAACAGGTCTTGCAGTGGATTAGACTGAGGAAAGTATGCACATGAGAGAGAGAGAGAGAGAGAGAGAGAGAGAGAGAGAGAGAGAGAGAGAGAGAGAGAGAGAGAGAGAGAGAGAGAGAGAGAGAGAGAGAGAGAGAGAGAGAGAGAGAGAGAGAGAGAGAGAGATCTTGTGTTGCTTTCTTGTGTGTGAATTATTAGACGTAAAAGACTTAAGATTGTTTTTTGTGAGTCTTATAGTGTTAAAAAGATAAGAAATGCACATGTGATTTAAAAAGAGAGAGGGAGAACAAGAAAAAGTTGGTGTGTTTTTTCTCTCGTGTGAATGATTACACCAGAAGTTTCTTGTTAAATGGCTTAAGATTTTGTTTGATTTATTTACTTTCTTTTGCGAGTCTTATAAACTTAAAATGATACTGATATGAATAAAAGAAGAGAGAGAAGTTATTGTTTGCTTCTTTTTTTTTGTGAATTAGCGAGAAATTTGCTTGGAAAAATAAAAGACGTAGAAAATATAGGACTTGTGAATGTGCTTTCTTTAATTGGAAGTTCTAAAGACAGAGGGAATTGTCTCCAGCTTCGTTGTTGTTGATGTTGATTTGTTCACTAACTTTTTTGAGTCATAGTTTATTTAATCGTTATAGTTTGATCTTAATTTGTTAAGGATTAATTTGTTCATTGATTTTTTTTTTCGAGTCATAGTTCTCGTGGTCGTTGTACTGAAGTGAGAAAATATAAGGAAAGTCATATATTTGTATTCCCAAGGTAGTTTTATTGTTATTTATAATTTATTTACCTCTTTTTAGTGTAAGCATTAATGGAGGAGAAACTTATGAAAGACAAACGTGTATTTTTAAGTTATAGTTCCAGTAAGCACATTTAAAACCATATATATATTTTTTTCTTTTTGTAAGTTTGGCAAAAGAATGACCGAAGAAATATATTGGCACACGTACACATAGAAACAAAGAAAGAATGATAAAGAAAAAAACAGAGACGAGAAAATATTTAACCAACAATGCATAGTTAAACCTTTCTCGTCACCACTCCCTTCCCTACACATAAAAAAAAAAAAAATAGATAAATAAAAAATAAATAAATAAAGACGCGAAGAATAAGAATTGAAAAGAAAACGAAGAATAGTGTTATGTTTCAAGGCATACTTAAAAAAAAAAAAAAAATAGGCAGCAGTGAACTACCAATGGGAAAATGTGTGTTGTCTTTTTAATTCTCTTCAGCAGCACTTAATTTCTTGTTTTCTTTTCGTGTTTTTCTGTCTCTGCTTTTCCCGAACCTGAAGATGTGAGAAGACTGTTTGCTTTAATTTTTTTTCTCTCTTTCTTTTTATCATGTTGCGTTTGTTTAATGTGTGATTGTTCAGAGAGAGAGAGAGAGAGAGAGAGAGAGAGAGAGAGAGAGAGAGAGAGAGAGAGAGAGAGAGAGAGAGAGTTTTGCTTTCATGAGTATACATTTTCTTCATTTGGTTTAATATGCTTTTTCTTTATTTTTCTTTCTTTTGACCTAGAATTCTGATTTTCTCTCATGTAATCAGAAGTCTCTCTCTCTCTCTCTCTCTCTCTCTCTCTCTCTCTCTCTCTCTCTCTCTCTCTCTCTCTCTCTCTCTCTCTCTCTCTCTATCTATCTATCTATCTATCTCTTCTCCTCTCTATCTCTTTCCCTGTATCTCTCCTTCTCTATTTTTACTCAGTATAAAAACATGATACTTTTTTCGTGTGTGTGTGTGTGTGTGTGTGTGTGTGTGTGTCAAAGTGTGAGTAAATGTGTGCGCCTGCATGTGTTTGTGCGTGTGTGTGCGTGCGTGCGTTATGCTCACACACGCAATATGTTCCTGCAATCTTGATATCAACGGGAGACGGTGACTTAACTTCGATGTAACCTGGAGCATTGGTGAACCATCCTGAGACCCACCGATGCTCCACGCTACTTGCTTAGGGCTTTGGGAGGTCACCGGCCTTATCGAGCGTGGTGTTGGTGGGGGCCTGAGGCAGGAGAGGGGAGGTGCAGAAGTGGAAGTGGCTTAGGAGAAGTGGTGGTTGAAGTGGCGGGTTTTCGAAGACTGAGAGAGAGAGAGAGGTGGTTGGAAATAGTCGGAGTGAAGAGAGAGAGAGAGAGAGGAGAGAGAGAGAGAGAGAGAGAGAGGAGAGAGAGAGAGAGAGAGAGAGAGAGAGAGAGAGAGAGAGAGAGAATGGTTTGGGAATGGAAGTGAAGAGCAAGTGATAGAGTGAGTGAGAAGAGCGACGGAATAAGAGAGAACGTTTTAGGAAAGTGAAGAATAAGTAAGACATGAAATTGAATAAAATGAGAATGAAAAAAAAAAAAAAATCAAAGCGGAGATAAATTCAGTTAATATTTAATCTTGTCTTGAAACAGTTTAAACTTTCGGAAGGGAAGAGAAAAATAGTAACTGGCTGAGGCGCGCGCGTGTGTGTGTATGTGATGTGTGTGTTTGTAGGCACGTGGCATACCAGTGATTATTCTTAACGTCTGTACGCAACACGAATGCTGCTTTAGACAAACTTACATTCGTCTGGAAGAGAATAACAGCAAAAGTCCTTTTAGTTATTGAGATTATACCTAACCTAGTTACAACACACAAAGAAGATCAAAAACTGAGCCTCTCTTGTTTTGTATTCATTATTTGACCACGTTTTTCCTTTATGTGTGTGTGTGTGTGTGCGTGTGTGTGTGTTACCGTAGTCGTGTCGGGGAACAGTTCACCAGTAGATTAAGGTACTAAGGTATTTATGATGGAACTTTATATCCTTCTGTCTAGTGAAGCAAAAGGTACTCAGGTCACGTGTAAGAGTAACAAATATTAGGACTCCTTTCCTCTCTCTCCTTGTGTGTCCATCCCTTTATCTATTTTTTTCTTTCTTTGTATCTGTTTCTCTCTATCTCATCTCTATCTCTTTCCCTGTATCTCTTTATCTCTATATATATCTTTCCCTGTGTCTCTTTCTTTACATTCTCTCTCTCTCTCTCTCTCTCTCTCTCTCTCTCTCTCTCTCTCTCTCTCTCTCTCTCTCTCTCTCTCTCTCTCTCTCTCTCTGCCCCCTCCCTCGTTCATTACATTCAAGATCTTATTTTGCTAAAGATTTCGTAATATTTCTTACATGTACCAAACTTTAGCCGGTGTTATTTAAGTCTTCAAGGGTGTTTTCATGGCTCTAGCTGTAGTTTAACAAGTCTTCTGCATCTTCAATGGGAAAAACGCTCACGGGAATACGACGAATCTTCCCCGTGACCTTTGCAAACAATTCTGATGAGAGAAGAAAGCGTTTAAGAATACTTGCGTTCAGTAACATCTGGAGGTACACTCTATCTCTGCCAAATTATTTATAAGTTATAATCCAAGGTCTTGTTCTATATTTAGTTAAACGTTTATATCTTGTCTCCTCCTCGTTATAATGCTTAAGAGATAGAGAGAGAGAGAGAGAGAGTTTTCACTTATTTACTCATTAATTCACTCAATTATTCATTCACTCTTTCACTATCTCCCTCTCTCCCTCACTTACCCACCTAACCCATCCATTCACTCTCTCCTACACTCAATCGCTCACTACCATTCTGTCTTCCCGTCCAATATGGCTGGGAAATAGACGGGGAGGACCCTTGCTCTAAAAGAAATGCAAAGGATGAGGAGATGAAGATGCAGTGAACGGAAAAAGCTGGAGGAGACTTGTACGTGGCGCTAACTGGGAACTGCACTTGAGCTATAGAGAGACAAGGTGCATGACGAGAACGGTTGGTTTGCTTGGCTCACCTCTATCCTTACTTGAGCAGCCAGTCAGCCAGATACGTACGTACATGTTGCTAAGTCAGACAACTCCAGCTGCATTCTTGGGACGGAGAGAGAATAACATGATGAGGTGCTTGTAATCCACCTCATGCGTCTCGTTGTGATGCCAAGAGATGTTCTGGTGTTTGTGTTTTCATCTCATTCACTCACCCACTCATTCACTCACTCACTCACTCACTCAATCACTCAATCACTCACCAGTCACTTGGAACCGTTATGAATCAAGAGATACCAAGAGATATTCAAGAGATTCTGGTGCTCATGTTCTTTACTGACTGACTCACTCACTCATTCACTCACTCACTCACTCACTCACTCACTCACTCACTCACTCACTCACTCACTCACTTACTAACTCACTCACTCACTCACTAACTCACTCACTCACTCACTCACTCTCTCACCAATCTCACTTACGCACGCTTATTCCAGTCAATCAGTTAGTCAGTCAGTCGCTCATTCACTCAGGTCACTCACCAGTCTCATAAAGGCCATAATGGTGACTCAGAGCGGCGATCCTCCTGACGAAGGTGATGTAGGTAGTCTGCCGATACCCTCTGTGTGTTTCCTTGTGGTGGCGACGCTCGGGCTGCTTCTCTCCTCTCTCCTGTCTAATTTACCTTCTTTCTTTCTTCGTATTAGTAATCTGGTGTGCGTGTGTGTGTGTGTGTGTGTGTGTGTGTGTGTGTGTGTGTGTGTGTGTGTGTGTGTGTGTGTGTGTGTGTGTGTGTGTGTGTGTGTGCGTGTGTGCGCGCGCGTCTGTCAGTCTTTCACGTGCAGCTCTTCATTGTTTTTTTGTTTTTTTCACTTGAGGTCTTGCTAAGTCTTGGTTTGGTATTCCTGGCACACCATCCGACTTCACAGCTCTCTCTCTCTCTCTCTCTCTCTCTCTTCTCTCTCTCTCTCTCTCCTCTCTCTCTCTCTCTCTCTCTCTCTCTCTCTCTCCTATCGAGTTAGTGCAAATCTCGCTCACTTTTTTTCTTCTTCTCTATCACCTTAAGTCACTCTTGTTTCTTCTTTTTTCTTCTTTCTTAACGTCTTTGTCCTTTTCTTTTATCTTACTCTCTTAAGTCTGGTCTTTCGAAGCTTCTCTCAAATGCTAATTAACCCAAACAGCTTGTAAATTCACTCTTCTCGCACGTCCTCTCTTACTAATCCTTCTGTCTATCTGTCTCTCTTCGTATCTTGTTTCCTGCCTTTCGTCCTGCAAGTAATGAGACCAGTGCGTTAGGAAGTCACGCCAAACACTTGCACTTGTACTAATATTCTGTCTCCGTCTGTCTTTTGTCTCAGTATCCTTCAGTCATTGTAGTTGAGTGCACTAGTTAGTCACTCCAAGCATTTCCACCATTACTTCTGTCTGTCTTAACGTGGCAAGCCTCTGTCACTCTTGACGCTCCCACTTTACATTATCCGTGTTTCTTCCTTCGTTTCTATCTGCGTCAAGCCAAAGACGTGTTAAGAATCGCTCACTCGAAACGCTCCCATTACTTCTTCCGTCTGTTTTCCTTCGTCTGTCTCTCCGTCAAACCAGAGACGCCGCAACGCTTCCACTGCCTCCTCCGTTTAAAGTCCTCCTTCACCTCTGCCTCTCAAACAAAAGACCTCAACGCGGCAAGCTCACCACGAGACTGAGCATCGAGGGGACCTGCCAATGATCTTTACGCGAAAGCTGGGGGAAACCTGGCGTGTTTGTGGCGTCCCCTGGGGCTGACAAACTGAGGGGGAGGAGAAGGAGGAGGAGGAGGAGGAGGAGGAGGAGGAGGAGGAGGAGGAGGAACAGTAGCAGCAGCAGGAGTTGATTCAAAGGCTCCGTTAATAATCTACTGGTTGTGGTGATGACGTTGTGATTTACGGGGAAGGAGAGGCAAGGGAGAGGTAGGGCAGGGGGTTGAGGCAGGGGGTTGAGGCAGGGAGTTTTAGTATCAGTAGGTGTAATGACTAATGGTAGAGGGGAGAGGCAGGAGGGGGGAAGGAGAGGGGAGCTATGAAGGGGTCATTTTGAGGTTTGTAAGTGTAATGAGATGCTAGAGAGTACAGGACGGTAGCAGAAATGTAGTACTGGTGGTGGTGGTGGTGGTGGTGATAGTGGTCGTGGTTGTGGTTGATTATTCATATATTACTGAGTTTAATATTCTATGATCCCAATGTTTTCTGAAAGAGAGAGAGAGAGAGAGAGAGAGAGAGAGAGAGAGAGAGAGAGAGAGAGAGAGAGAGAGAGAGAGAGAGAGAGAGAGAGAGAATCACATAAACAAAAAAAAAAAAAAACTAACAACAAAAACGGTAATGCAAGGACACACATATATAGAAAAAAACAAACGAAAAAAACAAGCAAACACAAAATACAATAAATAAACAAACAAAAAAAAACACAAACAAACAAAGAAAAAAAATCACTCACACCTGCCAGAACAAAACAATTAAACAAAAAACACAACCAGACAAACAAATCATGGAGTCAGTGTCTCAAGATAACAGAACGAGCAAGCGAGCCAGCGAGGCAGCCAGCAAGTCACGGTCAGGGAGTGGCGCCGCGAGAGTGGGAGGGAGTGGCTGTGACTGACTGAGTGGCTGGCTGACGGGTGGCGGGCGGCGGCTAAGTACAACAGGTGTCTTTAAGAATCTGGAGCACCACCCGTCTTCCCTCCCCTTGATCACTATTCACTGGCCCAAAACACGGAGAGAAAACAGCATATGGTCAACTACAGAGGCCGGGGCGTGTGTTTGTGTGGTGGTGACGGATGGGAGGGGAAGAGGAGACGAAGGCCAGGGTGGAGTGGGTGGGCAGGGAGGGAGGTAAAAAGAAAGAGATGATTGGGGAAGGAAATGCACAGGTGTTTGAGTTGACTTTGTGAGGTAAAGAGAGGCAGAGAAAGAGGGAGAGGATGAGGAATGATTGCACGTGTTGAACTGGGAAGTAAGTGTGTTAGTAGTGGTGCGGCTGATTGATGAGAGAGAGGGAGAGAGAGAGAGAGAGAGAGAGAGAGAAGAGAGAGAGAGAGAGAGAGAGAGAGAGAGAGAGAGAGAGAGAGAGGGGGGGGGAAGCGGAGGAAAAGGAAGAGGTGGATTAGGAGAGTGGAGGAAGAGGAGAAGGAGGAGTGGAAAGACTGTCTAGAGAATAAAAGGTATGGCAGAGAGAGAGAGAGAGAGAGAGAGAGGAGAGAGAGAGAGAGAGAGAGAGAGAGAGAGAGAGAGAGAGAGAGAGAGAGAGAGAGAGAGAGAGAATGAATGAATTAAGACCAAGAATGAGAACGAGAACCAGAGAGACCTATAAAACTATAGCCAACATTACACACACACACACACACACACACACACACACACACACACACACACACACACACACTACAACAATAACTCACAAAACCCAAATAATTCACTAAAATGTCTAACAGTTGGTTCCTACGTCTTCCCTTGTCCATTAACTCCTTCCTCACCACGGGGCGCCCTCACTTCCTCCCTCTTGACGTGACGCGGAGGCCGGGAAAGTGGAGACTGACTTGAGAGCCACTGGTCCACATTCTGAAACACTTCACCACCACTACACTCAAAAGGCTCTAGTTGAAGTGACACGGGGGGTTTTAAGGGCGTTTTTAGGGTTCTAGTAACAGATTAACAAGTTTCCTATATTATTAGCTGGAGAAACACTCAAGAGAACCCGGGTAATCATCTCTGTGGCCTTGAAAAATAGTCGTGGTGAGAAAGCAAGTCGTTTCAAAATACTGGCCATTCATTGTCAGTGCTCCGGGTGGTGGCTTGACAAGTAAAAACCTCCGTTATTGACTCTCTCTCTTTCTCTTGCTCTTTCTCTGTAAGTGTGTGCCTCTTTTCAGTAAATAATGATGCTAAGTTACCAGCTGTAGATATATTTTAGGTCGCGTTGCCTCAGCTACCTGGATTCTCTCTGTGGCTGTGTGTTATTCTTCGTGTTTTGAATGTGTATTATTAAGTTGCTGTGTGGAGGAGTGAAGGAAGTGCGTTAGTGGTAGTGTGACTGATGCAAGGAGAGAGAAGGGGGAGGGGAATGAGGAGGTGGGCAGGAATGACTGTTTGAGAAAGAAGGAGAGAAAGAGGAAGCGTAGGAGGAGGATGAGGAAGGAAGAAGAGAAGTGAGTAAGAGAATGCCTATAAGATAAAGGCTGTGCCAGAGAGAGAGAGAGAGAGAGAGAGAGAGAGAGAGAGAGAGAGAGAGAGAGAGAGAGAGAGAGAGAGAGAGAGAGTTCACCCATGGATATAATATTAACTAACGACAATAATAGCAACTAATGAAATAGCCCAGACACTTAAACAAAAGAAGGTTTAGCTAAAGACAAGGCGAACCGCTCACACACACACACACACACACACACACACACACCCACCACCCACCCACCCACCCAAACCCACCAAGTTCTCCACCTCCACGCCAACCACACAACTAGAGGATCAGCTTCATTAATGCCTATGTGTGTGTGTGTGTGTGTGTGTGTGTGTGTGGAAGTCTGATTGGATGGTGGTAGTAGTAGTAGTAGTAGTAGTAGTAGTAGTAGTAGTAGTACAAGTAGTAGTTGTAATATTTGCTGTAGTAGTTATTGCTTCTCTCCTCATCTGTTTCCAAGTAGAAGTGAACGATGAATCCTTAGCGAGATTTATTTTTCGTTTTATTTAATGATTTAACTTTTTTTATTTATTTATTTATTTTTTTACCGGGGTATGAAGTGTGACTACGTTTAAGCAGTTATGTAATCCGTCAGCCAATGAATGGATTAATCAGTCAATCTATATATCAGTCAATCAATCTATCTACCTATGTATGTATATTTCTACCACTTTTGTCTTCCTATTCTCTATCTATCTGTCTATCCATCTACTATTTCATTAATCGATCTATCAGTAACACCACCATCATCACCGCCACCACCACCACCACCACCATCATACTCGTGTCTCCAAGGCCTCATCAAAAGTGGTCTGTTCTTGAGACATCTGCTGCAGGGTCGTGGTGGGATCAGGGGAGGTGGTGCAGGGGTCAAGGCTGTGAGGGGTGGGGCCACGCATGGGTAAACCCGGAGTCTGGATGCAGTGTCGCCATCTT